>NC_044976.1:193590193-193911871 GCF_008728515.1 Papio anubis
CAGTGACTATTTGGCTAAATGATTTCAAAGAAATCTCTTTATGACTCTCTGTTCTGATGGATCACTGTGAAATGGCACAATTCTCCACACAAGACACTTAGAGCTTAAAGAGCTAAATAGTCTAAAATGCAATGTGTGAATTTTGCTATCATCTGTCAACAATGCCTTTTATGAAGTTGATGTCTGAATAAGAAGGCATTAAGAATTTTACTTGTGTTACTTTTTGAATGTGGGATAAGACTTACTGAAGCAGGAATGAACAACTTCTCCAGTTTTGAAATCACATGACAGTTTCTGCTAATGTAAGATAACCAAGCAGCATGATTCAGCTACTTTCTTGCTTAAATCGCATAGTTAGCCAGTTGAGCAACTGTGGTGTTTTTATGCAGTGGTTCTGTATTAGAGTTTAACCCTTTAAATCTTTCAGTGAAGCCTATAGAACAGCCTTGAATTTGGGTGTCACTATAATTATAATTCTTCTGATGAATATGGATTAAATTCAGGGTTTCAGAAAAAGTATACTGAAATAATTTTTACCAAGTCAGTTAATTTTAAATGTGAAGCCCCCCCACCCCCTTTGGGGAGTGGTCAGGATACTATCCAAGTATTATTTTCCCGAGTGGAAGGTGATGTTTTACAATTCATTGTTTCATGGAAGACCAGTCAAGTTCTAGGGACATCATGTATGCAACTTTTGAAATTTATTACCTCTCCAGAAACCATATTTCACATGAGAGGATCTTCATTTTCTCTCTACAGGAGAATCCGTATGCTACACTGACCATGACTTTGGCACAGACCAACTTCTGCAAGAAACATGGATTTGATCCACAAAGTCCCCTTTGTGCTCACATAATACTGTCAGGAACTGTGACCAAGGTAAGTAGTTATCCTACAGGAAGGGAGATAGTTTCAGAACACCATCGTATTCACAATGAAAGATCTTTTTTCTTTTGAGACAGAGTCTCACTCTGTCTCCCAGGCTGGAATGCAGTGGTGTGATCTCGGCCACTGCAACCTCTGCCTCCTGGGTTCAAGCGAGTCTTGTGCCTCAGCTTCCCTAGTAGCTGGGATTACAGGCACGCATCACCACACCCAGCTAATTTTTGTATTTTTAGTAGAGATGGGGTTTCACCACGTTGGCCAGGCTGGTCTCGAACTCCTGACCTCAAGTGATCCACCCACCTTGGCCTCCCAAAGTGCTGGGATTACAAGCGTGAGCCACCATGCCTGGCAGAATAGATCTTTTGAGAGTGAAATGCAGTTGATTTGTGAATGCCATGCCCAGTCAGGACATGTTCTATTCTAATAGGTGAAGTAATTCCATGAAAACCAAACGTTTTAATAAGTTGTTTTCATATAGGTGTCAAATAAGGTATGAGGAAAATGAATGATTTTCTGAAACCAAGCAGATGCAACAACTATGAAGCTCCTGTATATAAAGTTATTCTTACTAAAGAACATCTGGTTGACCAAAGCCGTCTATTCTCCATTATATTTTACATTGGTATAATGTTTTTTCATGTCTGGGCTCCTTGTCTCCATATTTTAACAGTGGCTTAAAGCAGAGAAAACATATTAAGTAGGCCAACCAGAGGACTGTCCGTTACTGAAAACTGGAAGTGAATTTAGTTTGGATCACCTGCTGAAGGGAAGAGGTCAAATACAATCTCAGGAAGAGCAGTGGGCACGGTGTCAGGAGTGCTGATCTGATTACCCAGCCAGCAGATTTGCTTTTTGACCGTGTCAATCATTAATGACAAGTGTTATTTATGGTCTGAAAATTCTTTGTGGATGCATCTCTGTAGTTGAGGGTCCTTCACTGGCAGGAAAAAGATGGAGGAGCAGCACATGCTTTTGAGTTCTGTTATGTGGCTTCCAAACATTTTTATCCTTCAGTACATTCATCTGTATGTTTAACATGTCCATGTTATGGGGTAAATATGCTAGACATTACATGTCTTAGGCACCAGTAATGTTATAGTACTTAGTGCTGGTTATTCTAATAGCTCAAAATGCCTTTTTACCAATGGAAGTTGGTATTATACGTACAGTGGTTTCCCACTTCGTTATATCTGTTTTCACCAACAGTTGAAATCTTTATTCTCTGCATTCTTTACATTTCCTTTGTTTTCTCTTGATTCCAAAAGGTTAAGACCAAGATTTACAACTAAGTAAACTCTTAGGATTTATAGAATGCTAGAATCACACATTCTTTTTTTTTTTTTTTTTTTTTTTTTTTTTTTGGGGTGACTCTTTTTTCCAGGCTGGAGTGCAGTGGCGCGATCTCGGCTCACTGCAAGCTCCGCCTCCCAGGTTCACGCCATTCTCCTGCCTCAGCCTCCCAAGTAGCTGGGACTACAGGCACCCACCACCATGCCTGGCTAATTTTTTGGTTTTTTTGTGTTTTTAGTAGAGATAGGGTTTCACCGTGTTAGCCAAGTTGACCTCATGATTGCCTGCCTCAGCCTCCCAAAGTGCTTGGATTACAGGCGTGAGCCACTGTGCCCGGCCAAATCACACATTCTTAACAAATGAGAAAATGAAGTGTTACTGCTATGTGTCATATATGTCCTTTCATATATGTCCTTTAGGTGAATGAAACAGAAATGGATATTGCAAAGCATTCATTATTCATTCGACACCCTGAGATGAAAACCTGGCCTTCCAGCCATAATTGGTTCTTTGCTAAGTTGAATATAACCAATATCTGGGTCCTGGACTACTTTGGTGGACCAAAAATCGTGACACCGGAAGAATATTATAACGTCACAGTTCAGTAAGTACTTACACATCTTTCACCTAAGATTGCTGCCCTTACAGCCATCTTCAGCCTTCTAAAGCAAGGGGGGTTTAACCATTTCATGTGCCCTGGACCCCCTGGGCAGTCTGGTAAAGGCACTGACCCGTTCTCAGAATAATGTTTTAAACACATAAAATATATAGAATTAAAAAGAAAATCAACTGTAATGAAATACATTTATAAAAATATTTGTAAATGTGTGATATAATAATTCATTGTTTTATTAATATATTAAATGTAAGATCTAGTAATGCGTCTATTACTTTTTCCTTTTTTTTTTTTTAAGACAGAGTCTTACTCTGTCACCCAGGCCAAGTGCAGTGGCACCATCTCAGCTCATTGCAGCTCCACCTCCTGGGTTCAAACAATTCTTGTGCCTCAAGCCTCCCAAGCAGCTGGGAATACAGGCACAGACCTCCACGCCCAGCTGATTTTTTGTATTTTCTTAAAGACAGGGTTTTGCCATGTTGCCCAGGGTGGTGTCTAACTCCTGAGCTCAAGCAATCTGCCTGCCTCAGCCTCCCAAAGTGCTAGGATTATAGGCATGAGCCACCGTGCCTGGCCTTTTCTGTGCTTTTAAAGTAGTGAGGATTGAAGACAATATTTTAAGACATCTGCAACACCTGTAACATGATATGAAAGTATCTGTGATTTCTCTATTTCTGTTGGAGACAGTCACAGATATGCTGTCACCCTCTGGTTTATTCCCTACATTCATTATTGAAGGAAATGATACATTTCAGTTAGAGCCTAATGAAAACGAAAAAAAAATTTTTGAGCCAAGTTCATAGACCCCCTGAACTCTGTCTACAGGCCTGGATACCAGGTTGAGACTCCATTTTAAGGCTATGCTTGTTGGGCCCTGGACAGAACCCAGTTATGACCCATGATGGCATTTTCTCATGAGGCTTAGACTCAGGTGCTCCTGGACTGTGAACGTCCTTCATCTGAGTCTGAGCAAGTAACCCCATCCCATCAGCCCCAGTACTACAGATGCCTGTGGGGATTGTGGTTTATCCCACCAAGAAGTACTTGGAAGGGAGGAGGCTGAGACAAACGAGGCCATGGGAGAAAATGAAGCCCAGGACCTAAAGACAGAAAGGGAAAGGAAAGAAGAGTGTAATCAGAGTCTTTGGAGTTAGTTCAGGGTTCAAATGAAGGAATACAAGGGACTGGTGCTTCTCTCAGGTGACACAGGGAATTCTGGCATATCTGGGGAGGTGATAAGAACAGTAACAATAACAGCTAGTGTCCATTGTTTATTACTGGCTGGGTGCTGTACGGGTTACTTTTCATGTATTAACTCATTCTATTCTCACCACATCCCTATCTTACGCAACCTTCCACTGCAACAGGTAGGTGCTGTTTTTCTCATGTGTGAAATGGAAAGCTGATGCACAGAGACGAAACTGGACTAAAGTCTTGCAGTCAGAAAGTGGTGGTGCTGGGATTCAAACCCCGGCATTCTTGCTCCGGAGCCATCACCTGACTTCTGTTCATGATGCTGTACTTCTCCTCTGGCTGCCTCACTGGTAGTTGGCCAGGCTCCTAACTCTGTGTAATTTATAATGCACATTCTGCTTGTAATGACTGACTGCTGTTTCAGGAGATTATGGTGATGATACTAAGGTAGACTTGTAAGTTGTAGGTCATTTGAGGGCTTAAATTCTTAGCATTTATTTAATCTGTGTCTTTTTCAATTGTAGAACAGTTCCATGTTGAACTATTGACTATTGACTCCCTACCATGATTGGAAATTTCTTGACAGTGAAGCTCAGTTTTGTTTTGTTTCTATTTTTAAAAAATTCCGAGCAGGGCCTAGGACAGCATGTGTCACAGAGCAGGTGTTTAGGAATGATTGTCTGGCTCGTTACTTGAGACAAACACTCTCACGCTCTGTTGGGATAAAGAATCCGACAGTCCTGGCGCTTGTTTTGCTGCTGTGCATGCAGGAGGGGCACGGGCCTGTGATTGTCTTCTGGGCTGGCGAAGCCATCTGACTTCGTAGGAATATAGGGGTAGCAATTACAACCTTATTCCCCGGCAACAAATTATCAGGATGACTGTTAAGAATGACAGGCCTGCTCTTTGAAGTTACAGTTTACTTTCACAGGACATAATATTTGAAACGCAGTTATCTTTGTATAAATAACATGCCCAAAGGCAGTGCCTGGTTTAATAACAAAATAAAACTCTTTTCCCATAAGTCTTCACACTGAATAAGTGAGTAAAACAGATACTTTTGAGGTTCCCACTTTATTATGCAGACAAAGCAGCACTTTTCTGCAGCACAGAGAGAGAACATTTTTTCCTTGTCCTGAGAGGAGGCCCAAAGGCTAGAGCAGGATGTGACTCTTCTGAGGCAGTGCACCAGAACCTGAGGGATGGGCAGTCTGCTAGGAATTGTCCATCGCCAAGTCTACGAGGGCCCCCACTAATCCCACCCACCAGGTTTGCCACCAGAGCTGTTTAATAGTCCAGGGAGCGTACAGTGATATCTGTGAGAACCAGAGCCCCCATCTTCTTGGGGAACCACTCACAGGGGCCTCACAGGCATTCTGGAGCTTCCCCACCTTGGCAGGCACTTTACTTGGCTTGTCCAGATGGGTTTTGGAAGTTATCATTCCTCCAAATACCACGAAGCCCTCTGCATCTGAAATCTGTTTCACACAGATGGAGACTGCCACTTGTGAGAGCTGATAAGGAGCTTAACTCAATGTGGTTTGCCTCATTGGACTGTTGGGTGAAGACCCCGTGAGCATGTTTGTATGCTGAGTGGAGGGCTTAAATGTCTACACGAAGCATTTGCAGGCACCCTGGAATAAGCAGTTCTTTTTTTTTTTCAGACAGAGTCTCGCTCTGTTGCCCAGGCTGGCGCGCGGTGGCGCGATCTCGGCTCACTGCAAGCTCCGCCTCCCCAGTTCACGCCATTCTCCTGCCTCAGCCTCCTGAGCAGCTGGGAGCACAGGCGCCCGCCCCCACGCCCAGCTAATTTTTTGTATTTTTAGTAGAGGCGTGTTAGCCAGGATGGTCTCGATCTCCTGGCCTCGTGATGCACCCGCCTCAGCCTCCCAGAGTGTTGGGATTACAGGCATGAGCCACTGCACCTGGCCAATAAGCAGTTCTTATAAGCATAAGCATTGCTTCCGACCACTGTTAAGTCTGGGCAGCAGCATGTTTGTGCTAAGCCTCATTTTATCTCCTCTGGCGCACATCCAGATATTTCCTAGCAAACACACAGGTAACAAAAGGTCATGGATTACAGACTTGCCTAGTCTCGATACTTAGAGATGGATTTCCTGGTTGGTGGCAGCCGGAAGGGGGAAAGTTCACCTGCCAGCTGGGGTCAGTATCACTGGGCAATGGCTCATCACTGCTCTTCTGCCCTGATGTTCAGGACCCCTTCTGTTCTCAACTATTTTTGTCTTTTAAACCTTCAGATATTCTTAAATGAGATAGCAGCAGCAGCCATGGCAATGGCCTGCTTCTTGCTACATCCTAGTAGAGTTCATCAAAGTGTATCAGAATCATACTTGGAGAGGAGGGTTGCTTGTTAAAATAAAGATTCCTAGGCCCTACCTTCAACTTATTGAAGCCAAAACTCAGGAATCTGCATTTTAACAAACCCAAGCAGTTCTTTAGTATATTCTGGTGGCTGAAATGAACTCAGAATCTTATTTTAGATCAGAAATTTTATCTAGTCCTTCCCTAGGATGAATTAATTTTTAAGATGTGTTAACCCAGTTTAACAAAATAATTTTTCCTCTCTGTTCCCCTTTCTAGGTGAAGCAGACTGTGACGAATTTAGCAACACTTATGAAGTTTCTTAAAGTGGCTCATACACACTTAAAGGGCTTAATGTTTCTCTGGAAAGCATCTCAGAATATTAGCCTGTTTTCTGTCACATGCTGGTTTGTTTGCTTGCTTGTTTACGAATAGAGTTGACCTGTTACTGGATTTCTTGGAAGATGTGGTTGCTACTTTTTTCATATTTTGAAGCCATTTTCATAGAGAAATATCCTTCACTATAATCAAATAAGTTTTGTCCCATCAATTCCAAAGATGTTTCCAGTGGTGCTCTTGAAGAGGAGTGAGTACCAGATTTAAATTGCCCATTGGCATTGAAGGTACTTGAGTATGTGTTCTTTATTTCTGGAAGCCACTGTGCTGGGTAGAGTGCATCACTCACCACAGCTGCCTCCTGAGCTGTCTGAGCCTCGTGCAAAAGATTGGCCCCCATTATGGTGCGCCTGAATAAATCTTGCCTAGATAGACAGACAATGATGAAACTCAAATGGAGCTTCCTACTCACGTTGATTTATGTCTCACAATCCTGGGTATTGTTAATCCAACATAGAGTGAAACTATTTCTGATAAAGAACTTTTTGAAAAACTTTTTACACTCTAAAGTGATACTCAGAACAAAAGAAAGTCATGAAACTCCTGAATTTAATTTCCCCACCTAAGTCGAGACTGTATTATCAAAACACATGTGCACACAGATTACTTTTTGGCCCCAAAACTGGATTACAAAAGAAAGAGGAGAAGAATATTTTGTGTGTTGCTGGTATTCTTTTATAAGTAAAGTTTACCCAGCATGGACCAGCTTCAACCAGGGACAAAATCCCCTCCCAAACCACTCTCCACAGCTTTTTAAAAATACTGCTACTCTTAACAATTACCTAAATCTTCCTCAACTGCTCCAAATCTCTTAATAGCTTCTAGTGCTTCTACGATCTAAGGTCACCAGAGGGAAGAGAACATGGCATTAAAAGAATCACATCTTCAGAAGAGAAGACACTAATATTATTACTCATATACATGATTTCAGAAGATGACATAAGATTCCTCTTAAAGAGGAAATGTCAGGAATCAAGCCACTGAATCCTTAAATGGCAAAGAGAAAAGTTGAATATGAGTCATTGTGTCTGAAAACTACAAAGTGAACTTAACTGAGATCCAGCAAACAGGTTCTGTTTAAGAAAAATAATTTATACTAACTTCAATAAAATGGACTTCTTATTCAAAGCATCAATAATTAAAAGAATTATTTTAATGAAATGTGTTGGATTTGTTTTCTTAAACATAGACATGAATATTTATTACACTTTGTTTTATTGTCTACCATCAAAATAGCATGCTCCTAAATCAGTCACTGGCTGTTTCGAAACTTGAAGTGAATAATACCACTCTTTCCAATTGGCAAAAAGCTCGTATGTCCTAAAATTCTGGGCATGGCCAGAATCTCACCTTTGTCACAGGTTTTGCCTCAGAGATTTGGTTGCCAGTGTACCTTGTGATAGAATTAGGTTGAGGGCAGCTATTTGTTTTTCTCCCTTTACCCACTTACTGAGTTTTTTCTCCAGCATTTGGAACCACATAGATACATATCAACATTCAGGTAAGACCCAGTTATCATACAGGGTAAAGTCAACCAGTGTTTCACAGCCGGCGCTGCAGATTCTTTTATAATTGAATGTGACAGAATATGTCGCTGTTAATATTCCAGTCAGCCACTAGGGGGCACTGTGGACTACTTTTTGTGCAGGTGTGGGTTTCTTACACAGCTAAATGAAGCCCCTAGGAATGATTCCCTGGGCTGGATTAGGAGCTGGAGTAAATGCAGCTGAGAAGGGGCAAGAGGAGAAGCAGAGGCCTGATTTGCTGCTGCTGCTGCTGCTAGGTTTTCCTGGGCTTATCACTCCCTCCACACCATGTGTTTCTACATCAGGCTTTTCTGATCCTCTTGCACCCCACGTGCTGCAGAAGGAGAACAGATTCCTGGTCTCAAACAGCTAGGAGATGAGTGTCTTAGACTGGGGTGGGGAGGGGGAGTCAGCCTTGGTGCAGAGAGCAGGACAGGCCCGAATAGAGAAAGATAAAAGTGGAAAGAGGGAGTGGCTCAGGAGCCTGAAGATACAGAGTCCAGACAGCTGCCTTTGGCAGATGCTGTCTTGGACCATCGATCTACACTCAGCTGGTCGAGGCCATTTGTCTTTACCGACCATGGCCAATAATCATAGTTTATTCTGTCTTTTAGTCTAGGTTCAAAGACCTTGGCAGGTATGTGGGGGAGTGGAGAAAAATATGAAATGTGACGAGGTTCAGTGAAATAAATGCATCAGATATTCTGAGGAGATTGCTAGTGTGATGTTCCCTTCTTAGTAATATTTAGACTAAAGATCACAAAGTAATTGAAAAGGAGACTACTTTTCTTTTAATGGAGCCTGGTTTTCGGTTTCAGTACTGAGGAAATCATGCTCTGTGTAATGCTGGTTGGCCAGTGTTTCCTAGGGGAGTTCCAAACTGTCACTTCAAAACCAAGTGTTCTATCAATTTTCATTAGAGAAGACAATTATAATTTAATTATAATTCCTTTTGCAATTAAGGGGGGTACAAATCAATAAAATGTAAGTTTTTTAGTTTTTAAGATTTATTGTAAGACATTTGTACAGGAAATGTGTAGAATAAAAAGTTTGAATTTTTTTTTTTTTTGTATTTTTTAGTAGAGACAGGGTTTCACCGTGTTAGCTGGGCGAGGTGGCGGGCGCCTGTAGTCCCAGCTACTCGGGAGGCTGAGGCAGGAGAATGGCGTAAACCCAGGAGGCGGAGCTTGCAGTGAGCTGAGATCCGGCCACTGCACTCCAGCCTGGGCAACACAGCGAGACTCCGTCTCAAAAAAAAAAAAAAAAAAAAAGTTTGAAATTTGTAACCTCACCAACCAGTGTGGCTGCTAGTATTTTGGGTGTGTTTTCTTGGGAGCGATGTTTAAACGTAGTCAAGATCTGGCTGTTTAATGATTGTACATTAGGCTTCTTTCACTTTATCATAAAAAACTGTGTTCCTAGAAGCCATTCACAAGGATGGCTGAGAATGGCTGCAGAATATTTCATCAGATCAATATAAGCAGACCAGCAAATAATGGTCTGTATTGGGACTCTGTTGCTAGTGACAAGAAACCCAAGTGAAAGTTGTTTAAGCAAAAAGAGTTCATCGATCTTACATTATTCAGAACTTGGCCTTCATTTCCTGGCTTCTCTTTCTGCCGTGTTGGTTTTGATTGCAGCCAGCAATCTTATAGCAAAGAGGATGTGTCCTTCCTAGCTGGGCCCTAACCGTTCCTGAATAATCACTGTGTCTGGGAATGGGGTGCCCTCTGTGGCCGAAGAGTAGTGTATCTTCTGAAGTTGCGGGTTCACTCAGCACCATCAGAATCACAGAGAATGGGAGAATGTAGAACGGGGACTCCTGCAAGGAAAAGGGTGATTATGCGAACTGAAGGAACACTGAGCAGGCAACAACCAAAGGCTATTAACATTTTCTCCAGTTTTTGCACATTTAGGTTACTTTTAGTTTTTTCCTGTTATAAAAGAAAAGTCTTTACGCATAAAACATTTTTTACATTTCTGTTCTTTTTCTTAGATTCCCAGCAGTTGAATTCCCAAGCCAAAAGCTTTTGGAACATGTTATAAATTGCTTTTAAGAATGTATATTGATTATAATGTCTAGTATTTGCTTTAAAACATTCTAGCAAAGAAAAAAGTATAGAGGATTAGATGAGGAGAAATTGGCAAAATGGTAACAGTTGAAGCTAGGTGATGTGCCTGGAGATTCATTTTGCTATTATTGTCTTTTGTGTATGTCTGAAAAATATAAAGATTTCTAAATTGAGTTAAAAAAAACAAAAAAAAAAGAATTGAGGACCTGGAGAGGTTGACGTTCCCAAGCCCACCCAGTTCTGGTCTCCAGGCTCGAAGTCCTGGCCATTTCTTCTACTCCATGCTAAATTGGCATGTGATTATACTGTTTGAGACACAGATTATGCCCGCACAAGGCTTCCTGACTCTTCTTTACCCCACAACACACCAAGGCAGGAATGCAGAGCTAATCTATGTTTGTGGGTGGGGAGGGGGCATGAGTAGTGGGTGCTAGGGAGCTAGATAACAAGTTTGACTTGGTGATTCAGGAGTTCAGTAGAGATTTCTTGGAATGATGTTTTCAGTAAAATTTTGGAAAATATATAATAATGGGGAAAGGGAGAGAACTTACATCAATGAACAGCCCTGTAAGCAGTGTATGAAAGTGCTTACTCTGTGATGGGTTAAAATAGTGTGTGATTTTAATTGGCAGTTCTTAAGGATACTAATAACATTGAACATTAAAATTTCTTTCAGTTTATTTTTCCTCATTGGAAACTGTCAATTTATATTCTTTGTCCACTTATGTTTGGGGGATCATTTTAAAAAATTGATCTTGGTGAATTCTGTATATTAAGTCTATGAAATCATTTAGTAAATTTGTTGCTAATACTCAGTTTTCCTTTTAAGTTATTTTGTTTAAAACCTATAGATTTTCTATTTCTATAGAAAAAATTAACATATTTTCCCCTTGACTACTTTAATTTCCTTTAAACTTGGTATGTTTGTTTCCTTTGAGAAATTTGATAAATGTCAATTCAGATTTTCTCATTCTTATGTTTAATTTTTGTACTTTACTCTTTAATCCTTTAGAATGCATTTTGTGTATAATGTTCTTCACTTTTTTGGATGACAAACCCAAATTATACTTAGCTTTTTTAGTCTAGATGTGAACCCAGATCTAAGCATAGCTCTCTGAGCAGTGAGGATGAAAGTGAGTGAGGGCCATCGGCCTAGCCTGCTGGACAGTCTATCTGAGAGACACTCTGTATCCCTTAGCCTGAACTTGAGGGACTGGGATTGGCAAAGAAGCATGGTTCTGATAATATTCTCATAACCTTTGGAGGTTGTCTATCACATACACTCCTTAGCTAGATTCTCAAGTCCCACCACAATAAAACTTTAGCTGGCTCTCCCGACATTATCTGCCATTCCTCACTGTATCCTACGCCATGACCAGCCAGTCTGATCTGGCATGCCCCAAACTTTTCCCTTTGAACTTTTCCACATGCTCCTCCCTTAGCCAGGCATCTCCTACCTCCTCACCTCCCTCACTTTTCAGGAGTAGGTAGTCCTTTGAAGGCCGAGTCTGCATCTGATTTATCACTGTAGCCCCAAAACACCAAGTGTCAATATTTCATTACATGGAGTAACTCCTCAATGAAATTTTAACAAATGTTTTGCTTGCAGACTTTCTGCTTTAGTGAATATAGTGGAAGATGGAGGTTGGACCTCCAACTTGCTGTGTGACTTAGAATGAAGTGATTTATTTCAGTGAAGGCACATTTTATCCCAAGCGCTTGGCAAATCTCAAGGAGACTTTGGCACCTCAGACATCAGACTCCATTAAGGAACAGCATTCCACATTACAGGCTTGGATGGAGACGTCTGTCTCATGGGCACGCTTAGCAACTCTGCCACTAACATTCCATGAGGAAGCAAAGGATTTCGAAGAGAGTTCATTATCGTGTCTTTGATTTTTCGGATTTGGGGGACTGTGCCTCATTGTTCTCTTCCCAAAACCTGATGTATAGACGCTGCTCAAATATGCTTGAGGAATGAGGGTAGAGCAGCTTAACCAAGAAACAGTCTCCTGTCTCTCTACGACTGCTCTGAGAAGGAGAATTCAGCACGTTATATGCACGCCCAGAGTCGGTCAACACGAACTCTCCTGTTTGGTTGCCAAGAGTCATCTGTGTCCCTGGGATTTATCTTTGTCTTAGTTTGCTCAGGCTGTCAGAACAAAATACCATAGACTGGGTGGCTTAAACTGCAGATATTTATTTCCCACAGTTCTAGAGGCTGGACATCTGCGATCAGGGTGTCGGCATGAGTGGGTTCTGGGGAGGGCTTTCTTCCAGGCTTGCAGACGGCTGCCTTCTTGCTGTTTCCTCATATGGCGGAGAGAGATCTCTTTCTCTCTTCCTCTTTCTCTTCCTCTTCTAAGACCACAGTCCTGTCAGATCAGGGCCCCAGTCTTCCAACCTCACCTAATCTTAATTAGCTCCTAAAGACTCTACCTCCTGATGCAGTCGTAGGGTGGGTTATGGCTTCAACATATGAATTTGGGGGAAAACAATTCAGCTTATAGTAATTGTGTTTGGAAGAGGATAAATGATAAGGCTTCTTTGTTCATCCCAAACCTTTCCTCCTTTGATAACTCCCGGGCCCACCCACGCAAGATTTATCCTCAGTGGTTTCTAGTCCATTCCTGCTTAGACTGTGGTTTTATGGGCACGTTTTGCAGGTTGTATCCTGCACAAAGGCCCCAGCTGAGGGGAAAGCAGGGGCTGAAACCCAGCCTGAGCTCATGCCCTTGTCGTGGTGTGAGCAGCATCACCCCAAAGGGCATCTTTCCTAAAATTTCAATGGCACTTTATGGGTTGGTGGTGCCTGGCTTTCGGGCCATTTCTTTCTTTAGGTGTGTTTGTTTCCTATGCATGGAATCTCAGAGAGGGCAAAAAAGAGTGTGAACAGAGCCCAAGCGAGTCCTGGGCTGTGGGGGGACCCTCTGGTGGATGGGTGGGGGGAGCAGCCAGGCAGGAGCAGCATAGCAGAGGTTAGGAGCGGTTCGGCTTTGAGAGCACTGGGTTCTGAGCCAGTCGTGCACTTGCTGCACGTGGCCCTGGGCAAATCATTCTACTTCTCGGAGCCTTAGACCCCATCTGTAAAGCAAGGACAATACTTCACAGGTGGGAGTACAGGTTAGCAAAAATGTTCACAAATCACTTAACACAGTGCCTGACAAGGCAGTGATCCTTGTTAGGGGCAGTAAAAGAGGCATTCTCAAGCTCTGGTGTCCTCATAGCATCCTCTCTGTGAGACCGGAACGGATCCTTGAAGAACAGCAGAGTGAGTGTCAAAATCAAGCACACTGGCTCTGCAGTGGGACTGCATAGGAGCGAATCCTCGTTCCATCACTATTTCATCACGCACAAGGTGCCTCCCCTGTGTGGGCTGCAGGGTTTTCATCAGTAAAATAGAAAATAAAAACAGAACTTGCCTCCCTGGTTTGTAGGAAAAAATTCCAGCTAATATGTAAGAAGTACACAGAACACTATCCAATATAACAAACATTCGATAAATACTGGTTGCATTTTTTTCTTTAACTTCAAATATCAGTTGGTAACTACAGGTTGTTTTCACAAAAATAAAAGTGATAATTGTCAACTTACTTAATTTTATAAAATATGCTCATACATGGCATTTCAGCTAACCCTTGCAACAAGCCCTAGAGATAAGCAGGACACTCTTTATTTTTCTTATTTCATGGAGGAGGTTGGATTCCCAAATGGTTACCTTGGGCAAATTTACACATGTCAGGCCCCTTCCTTCAACCTAGCTCTGTTTCCGAGAATCCAGTGACCCCTCAACTGCTGGTGACACATGGGTCCTTTGAAGAAATGCCTTCTCACTTGTTTTAGAGGTGCATCATATAGAAATGGCCAGTGCCATATGCTAGAAAACACCAGGTTTTCATGAGCACACTCACATCTTTGGGGGCAGGCAGTATGAACTCTGAAGTCAAGCGGCAGCGTTCCAATCCCTGCTCAACCACTTAGCCGGGTGGCCTCAGGCAAGTGCTCCTCGAGAGGTTCCCCTCTGTGAATCAGGAATGCTACCTAGGATAGATGGTGATTATTAGTAGTACTTAGTATCCATCCAGGTGTGGAATGTCCTGAGGCTGGTAAGGCTGGAGACCGCAGTTTGACAAAACAGCCGCTAGAGGTCCCCATGGAGCCGCATTGAACATCCAACTGGAAGGCTCTGCCCGGGACAGAATTCTGTTTAATCCTGTCTTGGGCCAGACCAGCTGCCCTGCTGGAAATGGGGGCCCATCTTTGTCCTGATAAACACTCTTCCTTCCCTTTAAGCTGGTGACCCTTCTACGGGGCTGTCAAGGGCTAATGCTGAGACTCACAGGTTCCTGACCTTCAGTCCCCAGAAGTGGGCCCTCAGGTGTAATCCTGAGGCGAGGGGATGCAGGCCTGTTCCAGTGGATTCCCAGGGGCCAGGCTGGGCTCTGTGAGGACTCCAGGTCAGGATGTCTCCACCCTGGGCAAACTCAGGCGACCTTTTCGTCTTTCCTTTTTAGAAAAGACAAAAATGTAATCTGCATGACGTCAGGGCATCTCCAGCACAGTTAGACTCCACAGACCCTGCAGGCCAGGAGCCAGACCCTCATATAGAACCCTGGACATGGGCCATCACTGCCTGCCTGGGATGTGGCCCAGAGGCAGCACACAGCACAACCCTGTGGGGTGGTAACAGCTATTGGAGCTGAGAGAGAAGGGGGTGCTGGAGAAGCAGGAATCGTTATACGAAAATATAATTTCCAGCTGGAAGACATCTTGTGGAGACCATCTAGTTCAGCCCTTCATTGTATAGCTGAGGACACCCAGGCCCAGGGAGGGAAAGTGATTTGGTCACAGTCACACAGCAAGTAAAGGACAAAGGTGAGAGCAGATCCCAGATTTGTGCATTCCCATAGCAGCTGCTTTCCACACACCCCACTGAGGGAAGACCATTTGGTCAAGTCAGAGCAGGGGGGTGGGGAGGTTTCAAAAGCAGAGCTGAGGAACTTAGGAATACACACTGCTTAGCACATGCTTATTAGCTGGTCCTTCAGATGCCCCAGGGTCTCAGCGTTTGAAGCTTGCTCATTCCACAGGATAATTTTGTGTTTGCTCAGGTGCCTAGCAAATGCCTTTTTAAGATTTCTGAGAATCAACTCATCACCTTCCACAGTCCCAGGAATTGCAACAGTCTGTTCATAACGAATGAGAGGCAGGTGCATTAAATTCTGATCTAGTGCTCAAGAACTTTGGAGGGATAAAAAGAGGAAGCACACGGGTCCCTATTCTGGGGGTGTGGGGCCTCCTCCCCTCCCCGTAGGAGGGCTTGTCCACACCACCTCCTCTTTCCTCCTCTTCATCTCCCACCCTTTCCACCGAGACAGTGACCCCATCCCCCATGCTGGGTTCCAATCATTCCTAGAAGGATTTTTCCCGGAGCACTTGCCGGCAAACATTTTACAGTCCTCTCCTCCTCTCCGTGATGTACCATTTCCCAACACCTTCTATATACTAGGCATATAACCTACACATCTTACTCATTCCTCCAACAGGACAGTACAGTGGGCATTGTTAGCCAATGTGGGACACAAGATTTCAGATATGTATGAACTTGTTCAAAACATACAGCCAGCTAGTAGATGGAATTCGGAATTTGAATCTAGGTCTAACCTGTTCTAAAGCTCATGTTCTTTCACTACTGTGAACCAGCACCCAGAAAACTTGAGCTTTAGTTTTGATTCTACCAGCTTTGTGACCTTAGAAAAATTACTTAATTTTAAGTTTCCTAAACTACAAAATGGAAACTGGGGGGGCGCGGTGGTTAACTCTGGTAATCCTAGCACTTTGGGAGGCTGAGGCAGGCAGACCACTTGAGGCCAGGAGTTCGAGACTAGCCTGGCCAACATGGTGAAACTCCGTCTCTACTAAAAATACAAAAAAATTAGCCGGGTGTGCTGTTGGGGGGGCCTGTAATCCCAGCTACTGGGGAGGCTGAGGTAGGAGAATCGCTTGGACCTGGGAAGCGGAGGTTGCAGTGAGCTGAGATTGCAGCATTACACTCCAGCCTGGGCAACAAGAGCAAAACTCCATCTCAAAAAAAATTTTTTTTTAATTTAAATAAACAAATAAATAACATGGAAACTGCACACCAATATTGACAACCTTACTGAGTCATCAAGATTAAAAAGACAATATGGCTGGGCATGGCGGCTCATACCTGTAATCTCGGCACTTTGGAAGGCCGAGGTGGGATGATCCATTAAGGCCAGGAGTTCAAGACCAGCCTGGGCAACACAGTGAGACCCCTATCTCTACTAAAAAATAATTAAAACGTTGGCCGGGCATTGTGGTGTGTGTACCCATAGTCCCAGCTACTCAAGTGGCTGAGACAAGAGGGTAGTTTGACCCCAGGAATTTAAGGCTGCAGTGAGCTCTGACTACACCACTGCACTCTAGCCTGAGTGACAGTAAAACCCTGTCTCAAAAATAAATTTTAAAAAAGACAATATATTAATATGTGAAAATGACACACAAATGTAAGACACCCCCATTAAAGCAAAAGAGGTTCTTTTTTCCAATGGAAGGGGCTTGGCTATCAATAGCAATATTTAGTAGGTTATATATAACTATAGTTGACCCTTGAACAACACGGGTCCACTTATGCATGGATTTTATTCTACCTGTGCTACCTCTGAGATGGCAAGAGCAACCCTCCTCATCCTTCTCTTCAGCCTACTCAATGTGAAGACAACCAGGATGAAGACCTTTGTGATGGCCGAGCACAGTGGCTCATGCCTGTAATCTCAGCACTTTGGAAGGCTAAGGCGGGCGGATGACCTGAAGTCAGGAGTTTGAGACCAGCCTGGCCAACATGGTGAAACCCCCGTCTCTACTGCAAATGCAAAAAATTAGCCAGACATGGTGGCGGGTACCTGTAATCCCAGCTACTCAGGAGGCTGAGGCAGGATAATTGCTTGAACGTGGGAGGAGGAGGCTGCAGTGAACTGAGATCGCTCCACTGCACTGCACCAGTGCACCCTGGGCAGAGTGCAGAGTGAGACTATGTCTCAAAAAAAAAGAAAAAGAAAGAAAGACCTTTATGATGATCCACTTCCACTTAATAAATAGTAAATGCATTTTCTAATCCTTATGATATTCTCAATAACATTCTCCTTGCTTTAGCTTACTCTCCTGTTAGAACACAGTATACAATACACACAGTGTACAAAATAGGTGTTAATTTACTCTTTATGTTGTTGGTAAGGCTTCTGGTCAACAGTAGGCTATTAGTAGTTAAGTTTTCGGAGAATGAAAAGTTATACGCAGATTTTTTTTTTTTTTTTTGAGACAGTCTTGCTCTGTCTCCCGGGGCTGGAGTGCAGTGGCGCAATCTTGGCTCGCCGCAACCTCCGCCTCCCAGGTTCAAGCAATTCTTCTGCCTCAGCCTCCCAAGTAGCTGGGATTTCAGGTGCTTGCCTGGCTAATTTTTTGTTTTCAGTAGAGATGGGGTTTCACCATGTTGGCCAAGCTGGTCTTTGAACTTCTGACCTCGTGATCCACCCACCTCGGCCTCCCAAAGTGCTGGGATTACAGGCTTGAGTCACTGAGCCCGGCTATACGCAGATTTTTTTTTACTGCGTGGGGTTCAGCAGCCCTAACCCTTGAGTCATTCAAGGGTCAACTGCAATTCATCTTATCCATTCATAGTATCTCTCTAATCTTACCCATGTCCCCAGCTTATTTTTTGCCATCTTTCACTGTGGTTTTTGATAAAAATCTTTGTTCAGTCTTTTACTTTCTTTTTTTTTTTCTGGGGTGTTTGGACATTAGGTGTGTTTTTCCTCCTTAGTGTCTCATTGAAAAAAGGCCCCAAAATTGTGTGGTTAATTTTTTAAAGGGCAATTAGTCTTTTGAGGGGTATGGCACACTAGGTAAACCTCCCACTAAAGTGAACTTGTGCCAGCTGTGAAGTTAGCAAACATGTCTTTAATAGCCATGCAATTTCAGCATCTGTAATACTCAAGACCATTTCAATTCCAAGTTGCAGAATCAAAGTCAAATAAGAAAAAAGTTATTGGCTCGTGAGATGGAAAAGTCCCTGGGGCAGGCAGCTAGGCATGGCACGATCCAGGTTCTCAACAATGCAGCAAATGCTCTGTCTGTCTTTATGTCTCTTGCTCAGCTCTTCTCTGTGTTGGCTTCATTCTCAGGCAAGCTTCTTCCGTCTGGTGAGAAAGATGGATACCAGGCGTGCCTGATCCTCCCAGAGGAAGAAGGGAGCATGTTTTCCAACAGCATTTCTGTGAGAGATGGGATACTAAGGTGGCCTCCAAGATTTACACACCGTGGTACAATCTCCGTGATCATAGGAAGAACCTGTGAATACGATAAGTTATCACTCCTGTGCTTATGTGGTTTTATATGGCAAAGGGAGAGTGTTCTGGGTGGACCTGACCTGATCAGGCAAATCCTCTAGAATCGGAGTTTTCTCCAGCTGGTTCTAGAAGACTAAGTCAGAGAGATACTCTCTGGTTGGCCCAGAAGAAAGCAAACATCCACATTGTGAACTGCCTATGGGGGCCACCTGGCAAGGAACTGCAGGTGTTTTCTAGGACCTGAGAGCATTCCCTGGCCAATCATGAGCAGGAAAACAGGAAGTCACTCCTATAATTGTGAGGAAATAAAATTTGCCAACAACCAATGAGCTTAGAAGAAGACCCTGAGCCTCAGATGAGAACTGTAGCCCCAGCCAGCACTGATTTCAGCCTTGTAAGTACCTGAGCAGAGAACTCAGCCATGCTGTATCAGGACTTTTGACCTACCTTACTGTGAGATCATAAATGTGTTGTTTTAAGCCACTACATATTGATAGTTTGTTATGCAGCAATAGAAAGCTAAAACAACTTCCAAAAATTCTACTGTGTAAGTTAGTATCCTTTGGTTGCAAACAACAGAAATTAGCTCTGGATAGCTTAAGCAAAAAGGAAATTTGCTGGAACAGTGTTTGTGTAGTCACAGAATATGAGCAACTCCTGGGATTGCACCCAAGAAGGAGAAACAAACAAGGGTTATGTCAAGGTCTTCTTTCATTCCGTTAAGATTTAAATTCCAGGCCGGGCGCGGTGGCTCAAGCCTGTAATCCCAGCACTTTGGGAGGCCGAGACGGGCGGATCACGAGGTCAGGAGATCGAGACCATCCTGGCTAACACGGTGAAACCCCGTCTCTACTAAAAAAAAAATACAAAAAACTAGCCGGGCGAGGTGGCGGGCGCCTGTAGTCCCAGCTACTCGGGAGGCTGAGGCAGGAGAATGGCGTAAACCCGGAAGGTGGAGCTTGCAGTGAGCTGAGATCCGGCCATTGCACTCCAGCCTGGACGACAGAGCAAGACTCCATCTCAAAAAAAAAAAAAAAAAAAAAAAGATTTAAATTCCAGAGGAGAAAGCAGCTGATTGACATTACCTGAGATTATAATTGGCAGGCACGGTGGCTCACACCTGTAATCTCAGCATTTTGGGAGGTCGAGGCAGGCAGATCACCTGATGTAAAGGGGTTTGAGACCAGCCTGCCCAATATGATGAAACCCTGTCTCTACTAAAAATACAAAAATTAGCCAGGCGTGGTGGCAGGCACCTGTAATCCCAGCTACTCAGGTGGCTGAGGCAGAGAATTGCTTGAACCTGGGAGGTGGAGGTTGCAGTGAGCCGAGATTGCGCCAATGTACTCCAGCCTGGGCGACAGAGCGAGACTCCATTAAAAAAAAAAAAAATGA
Source organism: Papio anubis (assembly GCF_008728515.1). Taxonomy (NCBI): domain Eukaryota; kingdom Metazoa; phylum Chordata; class Mammalia; order Primates; family Cercopithecidae; genus Papio; species Papio anubis. The sequence goes on from NC_044976.1 coordinate 193,610,259, forward strand.
GATTATAGTCATGGAGAATAACTGACTCTTCAAAGCAAAATTGATACTGTTGCTAGAAGATGGGGGTCTTAATGCCAGGCCTGCAAAACATCCCAGCATTAATATGTTCTTCCCCTAATCAGTTACAATGGCCAGGAAGACAGAATACTCTAATGGAGCATGTCTAGTCATGTGACCATCCCTGAGTGCAGACAGGCTATGGGTTAGCTCCACTTGTGCTGCATGGGTTAATATGGGGGATCAGGGGAGGAAGGGATGCTGGGTGTAAATATATGTATATAATGTCTATTATGGCATCCTGTTTACTGAGAATCAGAGCACTTCAGTTGCAGTCTGGACTCTGAAACTAGCAATTCTGAATCTTCAGTAAGTCATGTTACCTTTCTGGGTCTCAATTCTCTCATTTACTAAATAAAGGTTAGACTAAATGATTTCCAGGCCCCATCTAACTGGGACAATGGTTTATAACTCAGTATTTAACACAAAGGTAGAAATAACTGATAAGGCTTTATATATCTCTCAAGGGCATGTGCTTCTGAGTGGAAGAAAAGCGTTCAGTCAGTGGTGTGCTGGGGCACACAGAATGAACTTTTATATATAATGTCTGCCCCCACCGCAGCCAATTTCAAGTTACCAATGATTTAACAACCAACTGGAAAAACTCCTGAAAATTGAACAGCTGGTTCTCACGTGCTGATATCAGCCAGCTCCCGCACACTAGTATTATAATTTTAGCCAAAAGAGTGACTCTCTAAGCATGTATTTTTGGGTGGATATTAGTGGGTGAGTGGAGAGGGTGTGTTTTAGGGATCAGAAATCCACTGAAATTATATTCTATATGCAGTCACATCCTGGGCCACACTCAAAGTCAGCCAAATTCAGCTCAGATAAAGACTGGTGCTGGGTGTGGTGGCTCACGCCTATAATCCTAGCACTTTGGGAGGCTGAGGCAGGCAGATCACTAGAGCTCAAGAGTTCAAGACCAGCCCGGGCAACATGGTAAAACCATGTTTTTACAAAAAATACAGAAAAAAGTTAGCTGGGTGTGATGGTACACGCCTGTGATCCTCACTAGCTGCGGGCCAAGCTTGACGGTGGAAGGGATCATTTGACGCCCTGTCTAAGAGCAAGGTCCTGAGGCTGCAGTAAGCTGTGATCATGCCACTGCACTCCAGCCTGGGGTGACACTAGTAAGACCAAGGCTTGTGGTCACAAAATGAAGGGCTGACACACAGAAAAAAAAAGGAACCAGCAGGTTGAGGCTGATAGTGTCGAGTTTCCATCAAGGCCTCTGACTGGGACCCAGCCAGTGGAAGGGCTCCTTGTGAGGGACTAGCCTGCTGCCCACCTCCAGCTTTGGTCAGACATGAAAGAGTCATGGAATCCAAGGAGTCAATCAGAGCCATAAGATGTGGATCTGTGTGCAGGAGGTGACAGGAAGGGGCCTTGCTTGGCCCAAATTTAGTGTCTTAGAAGGTAGGTTCTACCTGGGATACCTTCACTAAAGGGATGCTTGGCCCTTTCTGCAAACCCATTCCCCTGCTGCTCCCCTCTGATGATCAGGAGCCAGGAAATTGGGAGGCTCAGTGCCGAGTCCCTCATTGCCTTCAGTAAGGGGATGTTGTAGATGAGAGCACCTTCTAGTGACATCTGCATTCAGTTCTGGCCCATTGGGAGCAAGCGTTGCCTAAGACATGAGACTCATCTGACCGTGAGGGACGATGGAATTTCCTCAGAACAGCATTTAAATTTTGTTTCCTGCTGCTCTCTGTCCCATCTAGTTTTCGGGTCAGGAATGGTCCCAAAGAGAAAAAAGGGGTCTTTATTGGCTCCTGTAATTGACAAGAGGACAATGGGCACCATCCTTCTCTTCGTGTCTCTGGGCTCTGCTTCGCTCTTGTTGGCCTCATCCTGTCAGGCTCTCTCCCGGTGGGAAATAGACGGCCTCCACTGCTGCAGGCCGCACTACCCCATGATCACCATTCTCCACGGGAAGATGGTGCCCGTTTCCCTGGAGTTCCAGCAAGAATCTTGAAAAGGGCTCTCCTGGGCCCTCCCTGAGCCAGTCTTTGTAGACAGCAGGATATGAGGCCTGACTGGCTGTCACGGGGTCCCATGCCCATACCTGGAGCCAGCCAGCGGCATACATCCCACTCCATTGAAGGAATATGCGCTCCCCTCCAAGGGAAATGAGGTCGCTTCCAAAAAAGGGAGAGGAAGAGATGCTGGACAAGTTAAAATAATTACTTCACCAGAATTACTTATTTGAAAAATGATGATAATGTATTTAGCACCAGCATCTCCTTCTTACCACATGGCTGCTTATGTTCTGCTTGGCCCTACACTTTGGATTGTTCCTGCCTGTAGCTGCAGCCATTTGGCTTCCATCAGTTCAGTCCCAGTCCTGAGCTCCAATCCCATCCCCCATACCTTGTCTTTACATTTTCTTTATGCTACCCAATTTTCCAGTCAGTCAGTCACAGGGGCCTTTTTCTCTAATGACAATGACAACTTTTCCAGCTAAAAGCTCCATTCACCAGCTTCTGGGTTTCCCTTGCTATGCTCTTCCTGCGAGGAAGCTGGAGCATCCTCCTACTTATTATTGGACTTCCTGCCATCCTGAATGTTACCATCCACCCTCCTACCCATTCATCCGTTCAGCCACTCACTCACTGGGTCGCCCAACCATCCATCCATCCATGCATGCATGCATCCATCCATCTGTCCATCCACCCACCCATCAAAATATATCAGGAAGCAGGGATTCAGTCATGAGGAAGAGCCAGAGTGTCCCTCAAGAGAAACTCACAGCTCCCAGTCATCACGTTCTATCCAGCTTCCTCTCAGCTCCAGCTCCTGGCCTTGCCTGTGTGCCCCTCTGCAAAGTGTGAGCCTCGTTCTAGTTGCCAACCCATCCTACTGCACACACCAGGGCAAGGCTGGCTGTTGCGGACAGTCATTGTTGTATGTATGCCCAGAATCCTTTCCCCTCATTTATTCTATTACAAATGATTCTATAAAGCTGTTAACTAGAGTTTACCAGCTCCAATTTCGTCTTGACCCCCTGGAAGCAATGGTCAGCCCAAAAAGTGGGCATATGGCCCAAGGTGGGCCCATTAGAGCAATTCCTGAGATTGATATGGGGATATTGAGTATTTTGGTTATCATTTGGTATGTCACAATCCTCCCAAACTCAGCGGCTTAGAACAACAACCATTTTAGTTTATTATTCTGTAGGCCAGCAATTTAGGCTGGACTCAGGCAGTGCTTTGTCTAGTCTCACCTGATGTCACTCACACGGCTGCAGTCCTCTGTTGGTTCAGTTGGGTCTGGATGATGTCAGAGAGCCTTCCTTGTCTGGAAGTCAGTGCTGGCTGTCAGCTGTGCCATGAGTTTCCAGCGGGTTAACACAGGCTGCTTAGTGTGGAGACTGGATTCCCAAAGCAATAAGAAATATGGCAAGTTCCAATGTGCAAATGCTATATAAGTCTTTGAGTTTTTTAAGATGAGAGAAGTAACATGCTTGTATACTGATAGGAATGATCCAGTTTAGAGGAAAATACTGACATATAGGAGAGAAAAAAGAGAATTTCTGGGGCAATGTCCTTGGGAAGCAAAGGAAGACGGAAGCCAGTGGAGAAGTTGATAGCAATCTGATATGTAAATAAGTGTATTCATTGTAGTTTTAATTTTGATTTTTACCTACTATGAGTGATTTTGGTAATTTTTCATTCATTTGAAAGCTATGTGTTACTTTTTTTTTTCCCCATGAACTCTCTGTTCAAGTCCTTTTCTCATTTTTCTAACATTGTTTTAGACTCCTGTCAGCTTGAACATTTCACGAGGGCAAGGATTCTGTCTATTTAACTCTCAGTTATATCTTCAGTGTATAGTACCATGCTTGGCACCTGGTGGACACTCAAAAATTATTTGCTAAAACTGAACAACGTTTGGGTGCTCTTTATCTATTAAGGAACTAAGCCCTTCGTCACAGTGCTGCGAGTGCCTTTTCTTAGTTTATAGTTTGAAATCTGTTACAACAGATTAATTTAGATTTTGTAGAATTTCCTATAAGTAGAATCTTTCAACATGTACTCTTTTAGCCTGGTCTCTTTCACTCAGTATATTGATTTTGAGATTCAGCCACGTTGTGTGCACTAGTAGTTTATTTTTCTTTTATTGTTCAGTATTATTTCATTGAATAGATATACCATAATTAGTTTTTCCATTCATTTGTTGATAAATATTTGGGTAGTTTTCCAGTAGTTTATTGCAAATAAAGCTGCCATGAGTGTTGATGTACAAATCTTTATATGGACATATATATATATATTTTTCTCTTGGTTAGATACATGAGTGCAATGGCTGGATCATATGGTGAGTGTATGTTTAACTTTCTAAAGAAACTGCCAGATCTTTCAGAAATTGTTGTACCATTTTACATTCATCAGCGTATGAGAGTTTCAGTTCTTTCATATCCTGGGCAACACTTGATAACAACCAGTTATTTAATTTTAGCCATACTAACAGGTATGTAGCAGTGTCTCATTGTGGTTTTAACTTGTTTTTCTTTAATTATTAATGATATTTAGCATCTTTTCACATGCTTATTGGCTGTTCATTTATCTTCTTTTGGGAATTGTCTATTCAAACCTTGTGCCCATTTTCTTATTGAGTTGATTACCTTACTATTGAGTTAAAATAGTTCTTTACATATTCTGGGTATAAGTATCTGATGTATGTGTTTGGAAATAATTTCTCCTAGTCTATGGCTTCTTTTTCATTTTCCTACTGGTGTCTTACAATGAGCAAAAGCAAAACCTTTTAATTTTGTTGAAGTCCAGTTCACAAGTTTTTTCTTTGATGGTTTTTACTTTTTGTGTTCTATCACAAATATTTTTCTCCTATATTTAATTCCAGAAATTTTATAGTTTTGGGTTTTACATTTAGGTCTATGAACCATTTTAGATAATTTTTGTGTATGGTATGAACTGAAGGTCATTTTTTTTTCAGTATAGATATCCAGTTGTTCTACCACCATTTGTTGAAAAGACTACCATTTCCTGCCGAATTTTTCTTGTACCTTTATTGAAAACCAATTGACCATATATGTTTAAGTCTATAGTACCCTAAGTACTGCATGATAATTACGCCCCTTTTAATATTTGATATCTGGCAGGGTTATTTCACTCTCTTTACTCTTCTTTGCAAGAATTTTCCTGACTATTCTTGTGTTTGTTTTAGCATTATTTTTGTATCAAGATATAATTAAAATAACATAAAATGTATCCTTTTAAAGTATATACTTAAATGGTTTTTAGTATATTCACTACGTTGCACGCCATCACCACTGTCCAATTCTAGAACATGTTCATCATCTCAAAGGAACCCTCATAGCTACTGGCAGTTAGAACCAATTCCCCACTCTCACCATCCCCTGGCAACTACTAACCTGCTTTCTATCTGTATGAATTTGCTTATTCTGGACATTTCATATAAATGGAATCATACAATATGTAACCTTTTGTGCCTGGCTTCTTCCACTCAGCATAATGTTTTCAAGGGTCATCCAAGTTGCAGCATGTAACAGTGCTTCATTCTTTTTGATGGCCAAGTCATATTTCATTGTTTGGATACAGTACATTTGCTTATCCATTCCTAGTTGTGGTCATTCGAATTGTTTCCAGTTTAGGGCCACTATGAATAATGCTGCTATGAACATTCTTTTACTAGTTTTTGTGTGAGCCTAGATTTCTGATTCTCTTGGGTATGTACCTAGGAGTAGAATTGCTGGGTCACATGATACTATGTTTAACTTTTTGAGGAACTGCTAAATAGTTTTCACAAGGGCTTCACCATTTATATAACCCACAAAAACTATATGAGAATTCCAGTTTCTCCACATCCTTATCAACACTTGTATTGTCTGTTTTCTTATTTTAGCTTTCCTAGTGGGTGAGAATTGGTATGTCACTGTGGTTTTGATTTGTATTTCCCTAATGACTAATGATGTTGTACATCTTTTCATGTACTAACTGGCCATTTGTATGTCTTCTTTGGAAAAATGTCTATTTAAATCTTTGGCCAATTTTTCATTGGGTTATGTTTTTTATTATTGAGTCATAGGGGTTATTTATATATTCTGAATCCTAGACCCTTATCAGTATATTTATAAGTGTTTTCTTTCATTCTGTGGGTTGGGTTGTCTTTTAACTTTCTTTGTTCTTTCTTTTGTCTTTCTTTGTCATCATACTTTATGATTTCTTGTGAACTAAATATTTTCTAGAGGACAAGCATTGTAAGTATTAACATCGGAATCAGTGAAAACGATCAGTATAGATCAAGTTTTTAAGTGATATTTTCTCAGAAATGTATGTGTACAGGCTATTGAAGATTATCTATAAGCAATTGGTCTTGGAAAAGCATAATTTTTGAAGAACTCTCTTGCCCTGTGAGAGTGATCTAATATGAATAAATAAAATATATTTCTGTAGTTGAACTGAAAATAGGTACATCTCTGTTGTTGAATTCTAATAATTTTATTGTCTTTAAAAATTTACATACAGTACAATTCCAGTGTTCTTTTGAACTTGCTATTTTCTCAAAATTCACATAGCTATCCCAATAACACTCTTAAAGCCTTAAGCATGGTAATTTTATAAAGCCTCTTCTTTTAATGTGTCTCCTAAAGTCCCCTTATAAAATGTCTTCTTTTAAAATAGCCATCTTTGGAATACTTTATGATGCAGAGTTTTATTTATGTATGTTAGTTGTTTCAAGCCACTTCACATCACGGTTGTTGTATGATCAATGTGGCAAGAGTGAATATAAGACAATGCAAGTATGGACCACTAGTTATGTTGAAACTCAGACCCTTTGAGGATGCAAAAGAGAACCAGCAAGTATGCATCCTTCAAGTGGAGTAAAAGCTAAACAAACATACATCGGATAGAAACAAACAACAACAAAATCCTTATGGCTTTGTTGATCACCGTGGTGTTTAACTGACTCTATTTTAAGACATTTCTACACTTAGCCCTCTCTCCCTACTCAAGGTGCAGCAAATCACTTTCTTGTTAATAATGTATGTCTGTATCTTATCTTGGCTGTGTCTGTATTGCAGTCCACGGTTCAAGTCCTCAAGGCCACTGCCAGCACCCTGGCACACAGGGGCCTTCTGCTGTCTTTGTTGTCCTGTTGACTGCTAAAGAACTCAGACTAACAACGGTACTGCCCACATCCATGAGTTCCTTTTTGCTTGTTGTCATCTGTTGCCTTTCAAGTCTTTTCTGGAATCTAATGGTTTTTTGTTTGTTTGTTTTATTTTGTTCTGTTTGGTCTGGAACCCAGAAGACATTTATCTAGTAAAATATTAGGTGATAATTTCCTAAGAATTATTTCAACAGATTTAAACATTTTTTCTTTAACATAGGTGAGTCAAAGTCATTTACACTACACAAAAGTTAAGCATGTTTCCATCACCACTTTGCAGATAATAAAACGTTTTCATTTCCATGTCCATGGGGAACTATGCCCCCCAAGGTCCTCCACACGTGGGAGGGAAGAATCTGTTCAGGAACTCTCTGAAGTCAGTATTCATCAAGAAATGGGTATTTTGGATGATCACACCACATGAGCATTTCCACGAAGCAGACATTTTCACTCCAGGCTTCAATGTCCTTCATTCAGTGAGAGAAAAGTCAAAGGGCTGAAGGTTTTCCTTGATCTTTTCAGGATTAAAACTTTTAGGAATGACAGCCACTCCTTGCTGGATGTTGAAACGCAAAACAACTTGAGCTGTCATCTTATTGCACCTTTTTAGAAGTGCGCCCTTTAACGAAGGCGGAGAAGACATATTTGTCCAGGTGGGATTCCTAGTGGTCCCCAAAGGGCTATATGCAATCATGACGATGTCATGTTGTTGGCAAAATTTCAAAAGTTTTGGCTGGGTGGAATATGGGTGGCACATAATCTCGTTGCTGACTGGCTTGGGTTTGAATCCTGGGTTGTTCTGGATGAGCTCCAGCTGGCCTGCTGTTAAAACTGGATACTCCAAGGGATTTCACCAAGCCAGCATCTTTGCAAGCTTCCGAAGTCTCCCAAGTGGCACACAGATTTGACTTGTGATATAACCATTTGCCATTCTCACGTATAGGGTAGACTTCATCTCCTGGCTTACGGACCTTGGGTATTTCAATGATGTAAAGATCCACACAATCTAGCTGGAGAACCTTGAGCATCCTCTCTAGGCTTGGGCAGACCAGCTCTGGGTCATGATTTGTAGCCCACAGCTTTCCACAGTAGAAGATATCCTTCCTCTGCACCTTTCCTTCTGTTATTTCCCCCGATGGCCTCCCCAACTGTATCTTCATTTTGGTAGATGTAGGCTTCATCAGTGTGTCAGCACCCCAGGTCAATGACAACCTTCACTGATGAAGACTCAGACTAAATGTAGAGACAGACTACTTGGGCTTTAGTGACATCTCTACCTACCACCTATTTGCTGTGTGGCTTTGAGTAAGTCATTGGCTCCCTTAGGCGTCAATTTAGGCTCTGAGTAGGTACCAAGTCTGATGACAGGAATGCTGTTTCCATCACTTAGAGGTATGCGGTGATTTGCAGGACTCACTTTCTTCATAGTGTCCTTTGATGCACAAAAGCTTTTAATTTTGATGAAGTCCAATGTATTAATTTTATATTGAATTGCTGTGACTTTGGAGTCTTGGCTATTCTTGTACATTAATTTTTTCATATCAGTTTTGGAATCAGCTTATCTTGTCCTAAAACTTTTTGTTGGTATTTTCAATGAAATAGATTGATTAATTAAGGGAGAAGTGTGGTCTCCTTAAAAGAGAGCTTCCTATCAAAGAAGGGTATGCCTTTCCATTTACCCAAGTCCTTTCGGTGTTCTTCAGCCATGTTTTAACATTTGTTTTATATAGATATATTACAATTTTTAGACGAAGTTTATGTCTAGGTTTTAATGTTTTATTATTGTAAATTACTCTGATGTGTAAATGTTGGCAACTAACACAAGTGTTTAAAATACTATGTGAGCTACAGTATTTCAAACTATTCTATGATCCAAATTCAGGCCAAGTTCAGATCTGCAACCTCAGATCTACTCCAGCTCTTTGCTTTATAGATAAGGAAGTCTAGAGATGTTGAGTGACTGACTCCAGGCCACACAGCAAGTAGGTGGTAGGTAGAGATGTCACTAAAGCCCCAGGAATCTATCTCTACATTTGTCCTGACTCTGAATCCAGGGCTGTCATTTTACCAGCCACCATAAAATATTTGAGAGTCTAGGAAAATGGCAAATGTTCTTATATCCATCAAGAACTTGTATTTGCCTGGAGGTGGACTTTACCAATCAAGATAGGAATTAGATAAGAATTATTTTTTAATTTTTTTTTTAAATCTTTTTTTCTGAGACGGAGTTTTGCTCTGTCACCCAGGCTGGAGTGCAGTGGCACGATCTTGGCTTACTGCAAACTCCATTCACGCCATTCTCCTGCCTCAGCCTCCCCAGTGGCTGGGACTACAGGCGCCCACCACCAGGCCTGGCTAATTTTTTGTATTTTTAGTAGAGATGGGGTTTCACCGTGTTAGCCAGGATGGTCTCAATCTTCTGACCTCGTGATCCACCCACCTCGGCCTCCCAAAGTGCTAGGATTACAGGCGTGAGCCACCGCGCTTGGCCAATAATTATTTTTTTTAAAAAAAGAACATTAAAACAACGGTCAAATGAGAGAAAAAGCAAAATTCAGACAGACAGATACATACACACACCCCAAACCCTCAGACCTCCGGGGCTTCCTGCCTGTGAACCGAAAGGGGGAGTGTGAGTTTCTTGGCCTGTCGGCAGGTGCTTCTCAAAGGCCCCACAGTCCTCCACTTCCTGGGGAGGTAGCAGCAGAATAAAACTAGCAGAGACTCCTTTTCTCCTCATCCTCCCGGCCACCGCTGCCTCAGCCTCTGCCTCCCAGCCTCTTTCTGAGGGAAAGGACAAGATGAAGTGGAAGGAGCTTGTCACCGCAGCCATCCTGCAGGCACAGTTCCCAATTACAGGTAGGGCCGATGTGTCCACGGCAGGGAACTTCTAGAAACTCTGTGTATGTGGAGGGGGGCGGGGGGGGCGTGGGTAGTGGAGGGTGGTGAGGGGCTGGGGTCTCCTTCGAATCCTGCCCTCCTCAAATCAATGGGCAAGTGAGCAGTGAGGGGTTTGGCCCGGTGCTGGCATCGGCTCTGTCACAGCCGAGCTGGGCATCAGTTCAGAGCCAGCTGCTAGAAAACACAGCTCCTCCGGGTACAGATTTTTCCAGTGATAAGAGAGGAAGGAAGAAGGAAACAAGAGAGCAAACGAGGCAGGCCCAGGGTGGAGAAATGGAGAGGGAGTGTTTCACAGAACCTGGACAGGATCAGAAAATGTCAGCCAGGCCATGTTTCGTGCTGCGACGTTCTAGTCTCTTCGGCTTCTTTCACCCTCTGGCTGGCTCCGTCACTCAGCCCCTTTTTTTCTTCCTTTGCCAACAAAGAAGATTTCATTGGTCAGTCAAGGCCATGGCCTCAAACACCCCAACAGGCCCGGGAGTAAGTGGGGGTAACTAAGGAGGAAAGGGGCACGGGCAGGAAGCACCGGGTGGCAGCCTCCACGGCGCCTTCGCCACCTCATGGCCAAGGGTCCGTGTCTAGGCTCAACCCTGTCATGGCTGTCCCCACACCCCACCGCCTGGGGCTGCCGAATGACTCACCGTCCTGGGCTCCGTGACTCACCCCAACCCGCCCCTTAGGCGGCCATCTAGCCCAGCCAGAGGGCCAGGCATTGACAGAACATGGGGCAGATGAGAGGATGTGCCTGGTTAAGTCACCACCACGAGCAGGGCCCAGCCAACAAGAGCGCTCGCTCCTCACCTCATTCCCGTTCGTGGGAGCTTTGCTGCAAGCCTTTAGCTTCCACCATGTTTTCTAGCCCAGGTAATGAGGAAGAAAACCAGTGAAAAGAGGACAAGACAAACTGCTCAGGGGGATTGGCCTCGTGGCATCTTCCTGAGAAGCGGGGCAGGCTGAATTTCAATCTAAAGAAACAGGGAAGGTGGAGCAAGCAAGTGTCCTCGGCCCACCTGACGGCTCCTGGCAGCTCACCTTGGTGTGGGAGTTTGTGTAGGGGCCCTGTTGGGAGGGCGGGAGAGGCCACGGGCACTTCTGCTCCCACCAGGGAGCAGGGGCACAGCCCAGACCAGCGCCTGGGGGATTCTGAGGCCTGTGCAGCTGCAGGGGTTTCTGTCAGATCACAGCTGTTTTCTCAGAAGAGGCTTGTGGGGTCTGAGTCACACACACAGTGTGGCAGAGTGAACGTGCCTGAGCTTGCTCAGAGCAGCCCATCCTTATGTGCTGGGGACAAGGGGACGCAGAACAGCTGGAATTTAGTGACTGCAGAGGAGACAGCCAGGGGCAATAGCTCCAGCCTCTGAGCTTCAGGCTTGGGACACCCCACCAGGGAGATCATGTAACCTTTTAGGGTCTTTACCTGCAGTTTCCTTACTGGTCCATTTGTGTTCAGCTTGGAGAGACCAAGGTACGGGCAAAGTGAAGTTAGAGAGAAAAATGAAAGGCTGCTGGGTGGATGTGGCTGCCAAGCGTCGTAAACAGAACCCCACCCAGCAGACAAGATGGGGGCCGTGCCCCATTTCCACAAATAGGGGGCAGGAGGAGAAAACTGCACATTGGCTGGATTTTTTGCTTCTCAGTGCCACTTACTTTGCCTCTGTGGAGACTGACATTTTAGCTATTTTAGATAAGGCTAATAGACAAAAGTTTTTCAAAGTGTAATAGCCCAGACAACAAGTACGGTAAGACAAGGCGTGACTCGGAGAGGCCTCAGCACCGAGGGCTGCGATGGTGCTTGTGCTGCCTGAGGGGACACCTCCACAGTCTTCTGTGAGCGGAAAGGCCGCTTACAGCATTTCAGTCAGGTCTTCTCTCTCTTCTTGCTCAGTTACGTGACCCATTGCATACGCCCCTTTTAAAATGTCTACTTTTTACTAAGCTGTTGCATTTGCATTTCTTTGGAAACGACCAGATCATTAGGATCAAAGCAAATGATGACCTGGTCTGTCCACATGAGGAGGCCTCCCTAAGAGAGATTCTACCAAGACGGTCACCAGGGCTTGAGGCCAGAAGAACCTATGATGGCGTGCCTGCTGGCATGGGCACACTTGTGCCTGCAGAGCCCCTAGTGCCTCTAACTCCCTACTCTGCAGTAGCCAAGAATGCACCCGGCGGTCAGTGTGGTCTTTGTCTTTTATCAGTGAGGAGATGCAGCTCTGACATGCAGCCTTGGGAAACGCAAGGCTTCCAGGTTTGTGAGCAGCTCTGCTTTTAGGAAGGTGGCTGGACGTGGTGGAAAGAGCCAGGCTAATCTCAGGTGGTGTCCCAGCGCTGCCGCTTCCTAGCTGTGCAACCTTAGGCAAGTGACTTAACCTCTCTGGGCCTCAGTTTTCTCACCTCTAAAGAAAGAATTATAATACCTTCTTTGCAGAGATATGACAATGAGAAGTAATGTAATGTGTCCAATACATAGTAGACAGCCAATAAGTAAAAATTGTGTTTACTATTACTATTATTACATCTTGGACTGTCTTCTTGTTCTCAAAACCCAGAAACAGGCAATGGAAACCCACAGCTGGAATTCTTAATTTGCTTTCAATGTGTTGTAAAGCAGCAGTGGGCATTTTCTCCATCTGTTGCAATCCAACTCATCCCTCTTCTGATTTCTGGGCACACCCATACCAGCACAGAAACATAACAATGATCCCAGGGGTAGGCCCGATGGTGAACAAGGAGCAAAGCTCTGGCTGGTCATAGGATGACTGTTACATCCACCATTTTCATTTTTTAAAGATACTTACTCTGCAGGGGAATATTCTCCCGAAGTAAAAACATGTCTGAAAAAATATGTACAAGATGGGGGCCGTGCCCCATTTCCACAAATAGAGGGCAGGGGAATTGGCTGGATTTTTTTTACTTCTCAGTGCCACTTACTTTGCCTCTGTGGAGACTGACATTTTAGCTATCTTAGATAAGGCTAATAGACAAAAGTTTTTCAAAGTATCACTTTGAAAGGAATTAGAAACAAAATCCACCCAGTCATCACTGGTTGGGGTAGCCACCTAGATTCTGAAGCCAAAGGGCTATTGGGGGTGCACAGCAACTGAGTATCTAAATGCAAACGTCTTGAACACTAAATCTTTGCTGACATTGCTGGGAGGTGAATGTCAGGCAAGTTGTTAAGTGATACCAGTACACATTTTTCATCAATGGCATTTTCACCATCAGATTGTTTCACCCTCCGATTGCCTAGCTCTGCTCATCCAAATGAGCTATTTCATTTTTCGATTTTAGCATTTCTCAGGCTTACTAGCCTAGGGATCACATCTGCTGCTGCTAAGCATCCCCCAGAAACAGTCCTGGGGTGCTCTGGCTTAGGTGAATAACCACTGCTCTACTTAATTTTAAATTCTTCGTAGTTTTGCTTTTGTTCTTTAAAAAAATGCATTTAATTGTTATTGGATATACACTTTTCAAGTCAAAAGTGACCCAGCATTGTGTCTTTGCTTTGTTTGGAAGGGTCCAGATGCCCTGAGGGAAGTCTCTTAGATTAGAGTTGTCCAAACACGCACTTTGGGAATCCTTTCTCCCAAGCCTTATTTATCTAAGGCTCAGGACCTTACATAGGTCAGAAAATTGAGTTAATAAATACCGGAAATAGTTCAAAATAAATTTCTTAGCTCTGCTTGGGCCAAGGCTAATTTTTATTAACACTGAAGTGATGGTGTTAGTCACTTTGAACAAACATTCAATTTGGTTAAAAAAAAAAAAATTAAACCGGTCATTTGACCTGTTAAGCAAAACAAAATGATCACTTCAGTCAATGCATGTACATAGTATGTCTTCCGGTCTAAAAAACAACTTTAAGTTCCCTGAAAACAAAGACGCCCCTGTCACACTCACAGCTCTACCCAGCACTTAGCATGGTACCTGGAGCAGAGTCAATGCGCAATAAGTATCAATAAGAATTGTTGAATGCACGTTGGGAGGCCGAGGCAGGTGGACCACCTGAGGTCAGGAATTTGAGACCAGCCTGGCCAACGTGGTGAAACCCCATCTCCACTAAAAAATGCAAAAAATTAACTGGGCGTGGTGGTGCGTGCCTGTAGTCCCAACTACTTGGAAGGCTAAAGCAGCTGAATCGCTTGAACCTGGGAGGCGGAGGTTGCAGTGAGCCGAGATCGCACCACTGCACTCCAGCCTGGGCGACAAAGCAAGATTCCATCTCAAAAACATAAATAAAATAAAATAAAATAAGAATTGTCAAACGAATTAAAAGGTGAGTGAATGAAGGAGATCTAGATGCTTTCATATGATTAAATTAACTTTAATAGTTTATTTGGCAGGTATATTGAATTGGCATTATTTGGACCTTTCCTCTAGAGAATGTAGTATTAAACAATGTATTTTAAAAACAAAACAAAAACCAGAAATTAAACAGGTGGAGGGGACAGGGCAGTTTGAGTGATTAGAATTATTTGAAATGAGTTGCAAGGATGGTTTAAGATAAAACCCTGCCGTTATTAAAATTTTCTGGTTGGACCATATGAAATTTCCACTATTTGTTTATTTCAGATCTACAAAAAGGATAATTTCATATGATTCAACTAACATTATAACTAAAAATAAAGAAATGTGCTCATTTTTTTCTGATTAGGCTTTAACACCGGAGAAAAGCAGAAAATAAACAAGGCTAACGCTGTTGGAGATTGTTAACTAATGAACTAAGAATAAACTAATGAAAGGCATCAAGTAGAAAAAGACTGGATTATAGTATAAATCGCAGTATCCAATCCAATCACCCAGTTTCCTCAAAATATAGAAAGAAAAAGCAAGATACTTACTATTAGTCTGGTTTGATCCAGGTTACTAAATAAATATTTCAGGTAGCCAACATTTTTCTCTTCTCTTAGTTTGAGATATTTTAATAAAGATATAAAAATCACTGAAAGAAGTTAAATTTTTTTCAAAATTCCTAACAAGCCAGCCCAATAATATTGCATTCTCACTTCTTTATATTCAATCCAACATTTTTTACAAGTGCGTACATATCTTTTTATAGTTATCATAAAAAAGTTTCAAGTGCTTTTTTTCTTACTATTTTATTGTAAGCATTGTTTTCATGTTTAGCCTTTGTGATTGTTTTTAATTGCTATGTAAGCTTCCATAACACCCATGCATCGTATTTTCTTCACTATTTCCTTATTGTTGTACATTTGGACTATTTCTAATTTTTGTTATTTTAGCTAATCCTACAAGAAAATCTTTACATATGTAGCTTTTGTTACTTTCTTGGGCAAATCCAGGAATGACAATTGAAAGAATAGGTTAAAGTAAAACAGCATTTTGCGGGATACGCTAGACTTCTGTTGAAAACAATCCCATCAAGGAAAGACAATGTGTCTCTAACTCTCTGTGACCATCTCCAAGCCTTTGTGTCTTCTCTGGAGCAGGCACTATGGTGGAGGGAGAGGAGGCTCTGGAGCCAGAAGTACTGTGCAGCCTTCCCCTCCCCACCTCAGAACCCCGTTCTTCCTCTGTGAGATGGCGGCAATGGTGCCTCCTCATGCAGGGGACTGTGGAGCGGAGATCTGATTCGGAAGTGCCTAAACACAAAAGGCACTTGGAAAGCCAGAACCATTAGCATATGTGTCTCAGTTTCCCAATCTGCAAAATAGAATATCATTTTCCCAGTGCAGTAATGGGGAAACACTGGACTGACATGCTTTTTTTCTTCCTCTGTCATTACATTGCAGTGTGTAGCTGCGCAGAAATTTCTCTCTAGGCTTTAGTTTTAGCATCTGTGAGATAAGAAATGAAGAGAGGGTTGAACGTCCCTTTTAGCTACAAAATAAGTTAGGTGTGCTCTTGAAATTACAAAGTTTTAAAGAACGTTTAATGACTCAGCCCCCCGATCCTTACCCCACCCCACAGATATTGGCTCTCAGAATTCAGAGCCTGAACTTCCTTCTTCCTTGCCTCTCCAAATACTTTTTAATTCTGGGCTCTCACCTTATCACAGTATTTTTAACGTTCTAAGTGGGAGCCTCTGCTGTGAAAAATCCAAGGACAAAGTCCATCCCTTCTGCTTGTGCATCGGCTGCAGATTTACTGGGGGCCATGCAAGGACTTCGGTTGGTGAGAACGGACTTGAAGAGAAAGCAAATTACTGCCCGAAGCAGCCAAATTGCAGTGGTGAAAAAGTTAGGTGTTTGCACTGTCCACTTTGCTTGCCTGTTATGATTTGTGCTACTCAGCAACTAATTTTCAGGCTCAAGGAGAAAAAAATAAATAGAAAGCTTTAGAACAAAGACAAGCAGGACCCTTGCCAGTCCAGACCGCCGTTCTCTGAGTGCAGCCATCCCTTTATAGTTACAAAATGCGTTTCCATGCCTTTGTTTACTGGATCCTCATAGTAATCCTATGGCAAGTAGCAGA
Source organism: Papio anubis (assembly GCF_008728515.1). Classification (NCBI taxonomy): domain Eukaryota; kingdom Metazoa; phylum Chordata; class Mammalia; order Primates; family Cercopithecidae; genus Papio; species Papio anubis. Next base: position 193,626,807 of record NC_044976.1, read on the forward strand.
AAAAGTAGCAGGATTTATCTCTTCTCATAAATGAAGAAAGTGAGGCTCATAGGTCTGGGGCCTTGCCTATGAGTAGAACCAAGCCACAAGCATGGTTTCTCCGGGCCCTTGTACAGGGCCCGCACCTTGAACAGTGTGCAGCTGCTCACCCAGGTCCGTGCACCCTCATATACCCAAAGACTGAATTCTGAAGCCTACTTTTAAAGGTATTCCCCTTACTAAGCACTTATTCTTTTCCTCTCAATTTTTATGGTAAAAAATAATTATTTTGATGCTGAACATTCTCATTTGATACACATTTTCTGCTGAGTATGAATATTAGGTTATTAATATAGAACTATGTTTTTCTAGAACATATTATTATGGTTCTAAATGGAGAACTTACATTTTCTCCAAATCTGATAACTCCATGATTTCCATTTTACTCTCAGAAAATGTATCTCTTTTGGAACTTCTTGAGAGGGATGGGCCTCAATTTGCAGTTCAACCCACTCCTGTGTGTGCAGGTGTGCACAGCTCACCACGCCACCTTATGCAGAAGTTATAAGTAAAATGTAAGTTACATCATATTTGAGAGGTTTTGCCCTAAATAAATTGCCCATAATTAATCTGCTTGGTAAGAGTGGATCTCCATGTGGTGTGAAGGTTTTATGTGTATGAGATTCTCTAAAAGAACAGCACACCGTCACGCACAGACTCTGAATTGAGATTTGTTTTTTTGCGAACTCCTCCAGGACTGGGAGAGTTATCTTTGAATGGCAAATGTCTATAATCTATTCACAATTATTTATGTCACATTTTAGCCTGGGGTTCACCTGCAGGCTCGGCGCAGGTAGTGCAAATCCTTGTGCTGTTGACTAGAGCAAAGCAAAAGATGGTTTTCTGGTGCTCAGAACAAACGCATGAAGCATTAAACAGCTGGAGATGTGAATATCTGAGACTCTTAGTGGGCTACCCCCAAAGCTGGCTGAGAGGAGGGCTGGGAAGAGGGGAAGTATTCAAGTGCTGCAGCAGGACGTCTACGATGGGCTGTAGGTGCTGTTGCCTTTGCCAAGCCATGGCAGGTGGGGAGGAGGGCTCAGAATGGAAACCAACATCACCATTTAAGATGAACAAACCTCTACTCTCCTCTTTTGCTGTAGACACTAGAGTCTACTGTGTCTTCTTGTATTTTGCTAATTCCCCACCATGCAAAATTGTACTGGCTCCAAGACAGAATGTGAATGACAGCCCTCAGTTAGACCTGCCCTTTCGTCATCTGGGTTGGGCATGATGGTGGAGAATGGGAGAGAAGGATGATAGGGGAAAGAGTAGAAAAGACAGACTGGTCTCATCTAATTTTCTTCTGCAACCTGTTCCCCTGGGTTGATTGGCCTGAGCAGCCTGCTGCAGGGAGAAGGCAGCTGAGCCAGGTGACCCACTATGGGAAGAGCCTGAGCCTAAGCCCCAGGGGTTGCAGGTCAGTGTGGGTGCTGGCAATGTGCACGCCAGCGTGTGTTTACCCATATGCTGTGGTGGTTGCAGGTGTCTGTGCCCCTGTGGGCCTGTGCTGGCGCATGTGGTGCTGTGTGTTTGTAGATGTGTCCTGACATGCATGTGCAGGTGTGCATGCGTTGGTGTGTGTGGCGCATTGTATGCTCCCCTGTATGCTGATGGATGTGTGCCTGCGTCTGCAGGGAAGTGTTTTTATGTGCAGCAGTGAGTGATTTTGTATGTATGGTGTGTGTGTTTAGGAGGAGTTTGGTGGCAGCAGGACAGCTCCATAGAAGGAAGGGCAAACATTACTTGAGCTCAGGGCTGGCAGTCTGGGTTCTGGGTAGGTGAGCAGAGAGGCGGAGATGTCACAGATCATGTTCCAGGGATTCTGCAGAGAAGGGAGACAAGAAAATCTCTGTCGGATCATGAAGAGGTGTGAGTGGCTTCTTCACAGCTGCATAGACTTTTCAGGTTGGTCTGGCCTGACTCCCGTCAGAGCTCTCTCATCTTCCAAGTAAGCCTGGGGTCTTTCCTTTTTTGTAGATTTCTTCCTCTCAATTCTCCGGACTTAGAATGCAGACCCCACCCCATCCCCCACCTGCAGAAACCCTGTTCACCCCTTAATTCTAAGCCCAGATGTATGGGGATCCCCCAGACCCACTGTTGACATTGTTACCAGCGTTAAAGTGACACAAGCAGGTGGAAAATTGTTGTTCTCAGAATTCAGGGTTAAAAACCCCACAGAAATAGTTCCCTCGAGTGAGGCGTTCCCAGAGCAGAGACTCGGCACCCAGATAGTTTCAGGAGCACTTATCTGTCAGCAGAAAATGTCGCCAGCTCCCCAAATGCTTACCAGTTCTTCCCACAGCGACCATCCTACGTATTTTGGCTAAAATAGGCAAAAATGCATTTAATGTTTTTATTTTTTCACCCTCGGAATAGGTTGGCAAACAATCCAATAAGGTGGTTCCCAATGGCCTAATTTGCCCAGCAAGATAACCAGATGGATAAGGATGTTTTTTTTTTTTTTGAGACGGAGTTTCGCTCTTGTTGCCCAGGCTGGAGTGCAATGCTGCGATCTCGGCTCCCGCAACCCCATCCTGGGTTCAAGTGATTCTCCTGCCTCAGCCTCCCAAGTAGCTGAGATTACAGGCATGTGCCACCACACCTGGCTAATTTTGTATTTTTAGTGGAGATGGGGTTTCTCCATGTTGGTCATGCTGATCTCGAACTCCCGACCTCATGTGATCCACCTGCCTCAGCCTCCCAAAGTGCTGGGATTATAGGCTTGAGCTGCCGTGCCCAGCCATGATTTTTAATATCTGATTATTTAAACCATCTGACAGCCCACTTGACTTACCAATTGAGTAAATATTTACCAAGCACCTCTCATGTGCCCCGAATCAAACAAACAGTCCTGCAGATGGTTGGCTCAACCAGCCCACTGACCAGGCCAGTGTCTTGAAGACGAAGGTTAAATGATTGAGAGCCCGTAAGCAAAAGAAAGTGTCCCTGGTCCCAGAAATCACGTTCTCAATTTTTACAAAAAGGTCTAAATTTGTCTTCAGGCTCACTTCTTTATGGTCTCATCTAATTTTCTTCATTGTGTGGGCCTGTGCTAATTTCCATGCTGAGTTTAGTAGCAAAGGAAGCGTATGTGGGGGATACCACCCAGGATTTTTGAGTCAGCCGAGAGAGCTTCAGAAATTCCTCCTTTGATTTCCTCAGAGTCTAGAGAAATCTTTGTCTTTTCTCCCACTTAACTATCAACGTTCAAAGCCCAGACCTACATAAAATACACAAATGCTTTCTGGACAAAATGAATCTTGTCCGTTTTCTTTGGGTTTCATTGGGAACAATAAAGATTGAGCTACAAAAGGTTGGCAAAGAGGATTATCCTTTTTCTTTCTATTAAACATAGAGGCTTCAAAAGAACAGCTCAGAAAGTCAAATAATTGTACCCACTATCGCTCACCTATCCATCTCCCTGCTGACCTGGCCTGTGAAATCCCCTTTAAAAACTTGGCCAGCTCTCACCTGCCCATTGCAAATGCCGTATTGTTAAATGTTCCCATCTATAATTCCATGAGGGAGGCTGCTATAAAGCAAACTCCTTCCATTTCAATGGAGCATCTCGTCAGGGAATAGCTCTTTGGGGTGGGAGTGGTGGGGTGCCTCTAATTTTCAAAGTGTTGTAATATCTTGTTGGAAAGGGAGCTACTTGGAAACCAGAAATGGGCTGTGAATAGAGTTATAGCCACAGGCTCTTGCAGTCCAGAGGGGCTGGTGGGAAGGACATGGAGGGTAAGATTTTGGAAGCCGTTTTTGATCTTCATGACAATTTCTTGATTTTGTCAGTTTGGAAGACACATTTGTTAGTTTTTAGGTATGGCTGTAAACACAAAGTCTCAGACTTGAAGCTGACCTAATTCTTCATTTGGTTTCAGACGATAGCTTCCTCAGAAAATTCCTGTCAGCCATTTTGAAGAGCACAAAATGGCTCCTATATGCCAACGGATAGAGAGAATTTGCTATTTAGGGATTTTTTTGTTTTGTTTTGTTTTTTGTTTTTTTAGATAGGGTCTCTCTTCTTCACTCCGATTGGAATGCAGTGGTGTGATCACAGTTCACTGCAGCCTCGAAATCCTGGGCTCAAGCAATCCTACCACTTCAGCCTCCTGAGCAGCTGGAACCATAGGGGCACACCATCGTGCCTGACTAATTTTTTCTTTTTTTGTAGATACAGGCTCTCACTATGTTGCCCTGGCTGGCCTTGGAAACTGCTGGGCTCAAATAATCCCCCAATCTTGGCCTCCCAAAGTACTGGGATTGCAGGCATAAGCCACCATGCTGGCCTATTTAGAGATTTTTTAATTTGGAGTTGAACATTTAATAGCAGCATTCAAGCCTGGAATAATATCAATTAAGAAAGAAAAGAATAGAAATCTAACCTTCCAATTGGCCAACCATCTAAAATTCAGTGTAGAATGATCAACAAAGGAAGATGGTATTGAGCTGCTGGGTCCTCTGTATGGAGTCAGAAAAGAGGCCTGGTTCACCTGGCTCTCCATGTTTTCCCTGTAGAGTCCTTCAAACCGATGGTCTTTCTCCACCAACTTTGACCCTGGGCCATCATCTCTCTCTCCAATCACCATTCCTTCTCTTTGAAGGTTAAAAAGAAAAAATTTCAGGCCAGGCATGGTGGCTTACACCTGTAATCCCAGAACTTTGGGAGGCCAAGGCAGGTGGATCACCCGGGGTCCAGAGTTTGAGATCAGCCTGGCCAACATGGCAAAACCACATCTCTACTAAAAATAAAAAATAAAATAAAATAAAATAAAAAATAAAAAAAGCCGGGTGTGGTGGCATGCTCCTGTAGTCCCAGCTACTCAGGAGACTGAGGCAGGAGAATCGCTTGAACCTGGGAGGCTGGGGTTGCCATGAGCCAAGATCGCGCCATTACACTCCAGCCTGGGCGACAGAGCGAGACTCCGTCTCAAAAAAAAAAAAAAAAAAAAAAAAAAAAAATTCACAGGGAACATACAATAAGCCTTATTTAATGGAGTTCTGAATTATGTACATTTGAAAAAATGCAATCTAAAAAATTCATAAAGTCTCACTATTTGTAATATTCAAGATAATGTAAGATTTTACATTTATTCCTATGAGAAACTAATCAGAATTTTGCAAAGCCTTTAGGAATGCATCTCTCATGTAAAGTGTAACTACTTTGTAGTCAGAAGTGGCTTGTGGCAATATCATGATTAGGCTGGGGTAGGGTTAGGGGCGGTACCGCTTAGTTCTACCTTTAGTGATAAGAAGAGTAGACAGCCAGCCTCAGCAACATAGCAAAAACCTGTCTCTTCTAAAATACAAAAAAAAAAAAAAAAGAGAGAGAGACAGAGAGAGAGAAAATATTCACTGGGCACGGTGGCACCTGCCTGTAGCTACTTGGAGGTTGAGGTGGGAGAATCGCTTGAACCCGGGAGGCAGAGGTTGCAGTGAGCCGTGATCACACTATTGCACTTCAGCCTGGGCAACAGAGTGAGAGAAGGAAGGAAGGAAGGAAGGGAAGGAAGGAAGGGAAGGAAGGGGAAGGGGAAGGGGAAGAAAGAAATGAAAGAAAGAAAAGAAAGAAAAGAAAGACGGCATCTCTCTGGGAAGATTTTCTGTGACCAGAGTGGGACTGGGCTGGTATGTCAGAATCTTGGAATATTTGAGCTGGAAAGTATTATAGTTACCTTCAAGTTCCACTTCTGGATTTTATCAGGGGAGAAATGATGGCCCTACAGAGAAAAATAATCCAGATCAAGAAACTGCCATGTCATAAGCAAATGGCAAATTCAGCCCTTAAACCCAGGACTTTTGATTCTTGCTCTAGCTGCCTGTCTTCTGGGCTGCCAAGCTGCCCTGTTATAAGTAAATGGTGCTTCTGGAGCCAGTCACTTGGGTCTCAGGTGTGTGTGATGAGACCCCACACTAGAATGACAGCCACAAAAGAGCTGCAGGTGGCTGGGCCACCTTAGCTCATCCTGTCCATGAAGGGGATGGCCTTCAACTGTATCCGGGGGTACAAAAAGGCATTGGGTCATCCCTACAGTGAGGAAACCCCTCCCCCATCCCCCTACCAGGTAGCTGTCAATGCTGCTGAGAAGCCTACCGTGGTCTCCCTCCACTCCAGCTTCTGCAGGCCAAGTGGCCATTGTTGCTAGATTTTTTTCACCCTATAGTGCCATAGGCCCTGACCTGCCTACCTCCTGGGCAACAGGCTGCTGGAGGGTGAGGGGCAGCCCTTGTGCCTTGCCTCACATGAGCTGCACTCATGCCACCTTCCAGAGAAGATGAATTTAGCCTTCCACCTGAATCCTTTCAGGAATGAAGCAGGCAGGCAGGCAGGCAGCAAGAAAGCTATAGACACACACAAGTAAATGTAGCCAGAGTGCTTTTAGTCTATAAAGATGTTCAGTAAAAGTTTAAGGAGTGAAGAAATGACAAAAATACCATGTATTATTCGTATATTCTAGGCTCAGACAATGTCTTATGGTATGTAAACCATATCTCAACAACACCAAAAAAGCTACTCAGGAGGCCGAGGCAGGAGGATTGCTTGAGCCCAGGAGTTCCAGGCTACAGTGAGCTATGATCATACAGTCTAGACTGGGAGACAGAGCAAGACCCTGTCTCTAAAAAAGAAAAAGAAAAGAAAATGTCAGCTATGTGTAAGTGAAGCTTCACTCACCAGAGGAAGCCCTTGGAAAGTTTTGTGCAAGAGAATATTATAACAATACGTAAATATAGGTAGGATATTTAAAGAAAAGCTGTAGTGAATTATTTGCTACTATGAGGACTCTTCTAATCTACTTGTTTTCATGAGTGTGAATTTTCATTTATTGAATTTTTGTAGAATCGACAGATATATTAACTTTTCCAAAATAGAGATGTGCCCAGATTTTCCTGTCAGTTGTTCACCAGTGGATGAGATCTCAAAAGGTAGGCAAGATTGATCGCTAGGTTTTAGAAGGGTTTCTTTTTAAGGGCTTTTTAATGAAGCCCATTCGAACTGAGATTCCCACTGCCCCACTGCCCTAGCATTCCATTAATGACAAAGAGGGGCAGATAAATGCCTCTTTGTGCCAATAAATCAATGGCATCTCTGATTCTCTGCTGAGACTGTCCAGGACCATGGTGACCATAAGGACAGTGACCCACTGATCTTAGGCCTTGGCAGGCAAACTAGCCTTTACTAGTGATGGTGTGTCCTGTTAGGCGATGCTAGCTGGGGAGAGGAGACTAGAAACAATGAGAGAAAAACAAGTAATTTTCCTATTAGTGAAGAGGGCATGTTTTAATCATGTATTTCATCATTAGAAATATTGTCAGAGGTAGAAATGAAATGCAGAGCATAGCTGCACATTTATTCATTTTAAATGTATTTTCTGAGCAAGCACGATTGTATGTCAGGGGCTGCATTACAGTTGCTACTCTCAAAGAACTCACGTATTTCTAGAGGAGAGGGATATGCCTGGCTGGTAAAGTGATAGAGGGTGGTAACTGTGAACACTTATGGAGCCGGGGCTTGTTTTATATGCTGTTTGCATGCATTAGGTCACGAATCCTGTGGCACTTTTATTGATGTCCCCACTTGATAGGTGGGGAATTCAGCCTTGGGGGTCCATGGCTAGCAGGAGCACAGCCAGCCTTTGGCCCCAGGCAGCCTGCCCTCCCTACCCCCACCACGAACCGCATTGCCTATACACAGCACCCCAGGAGCCCAGAGGTAGGAGTCTCCCTCATATTTGCTTGCCATGGACTTGGAGGCAGGAGTTGAGGTTTGTCTGCCTCAGGGAGAAGGGAATTAGCAAAGGGAAGATCTGGTGGTAGGAATAGGATTTTCTGCCCCAGAAAACCAGGGAACACCAGCTGTGACTCTAGGTAACCCCTATTCCATCCCGGAACCTCGCTTCCCATCCTCAGGCTAGATGAAGAGGGGGTTGGGGGCATGGCCCTTGGCACTCTAACTGGTAGCCCACCCCTCCTCCAGGCCAAGTCCTCACCTGGCCCCATGGTTCCTGGTCCCAGGCAGACCCTGTTGCTACCTGCTTAGATGTGTCACCACCCTTCCTTGTCCCAAGGACCTAGCTCCTAAAGAATGTGTTCAGTGACGTTTATAACAAAGGCACTCTTCCCCAATCTGTGTTCAGCAAGATGTTAATACTATACTACAAAAAGAAGGAATGTACATTTTGGAAACATTAGTTTAAGTGCCCTGAAGAAGGGTTTTGTTTGCTGTTGTTTAAGTGCAGGACTTTTCCAAACCTTCTGTCGGCAAATGTGCATTACATGTTCCCAGGGGGAAGGGAGGAAGATATGGTTATGCAATATAATACAAATTAATTTCACCCCTCTTGGCATCTGGTTTTTCAGGGAACACCTATTAAATGACCTGCAGAATACAGAGTGAGGGCTCTAAGAGGAAGTTATAAGAAGGCTGGGCTAGAGGAGTAAAAGAAAGCATCCTGGGAGGTAGGATTTAAATGGGTAGGATTTAATGCAAAAAGGAGGAGGAGGAAACTTTGCAATTAAGGGCATGGCCTCAGCCTGATGACAAATGCCCCAGGGGGACCTCCTAAACTCTGTTCATTTTGAATACCTGTAGGAGCAGACACAAGCTGCCACCCCTCTTGTGTAAGGCTGAGGTGGTTCTTCCACAGTTTCCTGGGACTTGCCAGCAGGATGAAGTTCCAGTTGTTAACCGCAGTAGCTAGCCTCATAATGATTCCTTTCTTCACCTGCCTCACTTCCCATGTTCTTACTGTGTTCATTTCCTAGGGTTGCCTTAACAAAGTGCCACAAACTGAGTGGCTTAAGGAGCAAAATTTTATTGGCTCACAGTTCGGAAGGCTAGAAGTCCAAAGTCAAGGTGTCCGCGGGGTTGGTTCCTTCTGAGGGCTGTGTGGGAGAATCTGTCCCATGCCTCTCCCCAGCTTCTGGTGGTTGCTGGCAATCTTTGGTGTTCCTTTGCTTGTAGATGCATCACCCCAATCTCTGCCTTCATCTTCATGCTGCATTCTCCCTGTGTGTGCATAGCTGTCTCTGTGTCCAATTTTTCCCTTTTTATAAGGACACCAGTCATATTGGATTAGAGCCCACCCTAATGACCTCATCTTAACTTGATTATCTGAAAGCACCCTATTTCCAAATAAGGTGACATTCACAGGGGGTTAGGACTTCATTATCTTTTGAGGGGACACAGTTCAACCCATAACACCTACCAATGGTTTCTGGAATCATCTCTCAAAATAAACTATCTGTACTCTAATCTTTGTTTCAGGGTCAGCTTCTAGCAGAACTCATGTAAGACACCCTTTTAAAGATGGTACCTCGGAGGTACAGAGAGATTGTGAACCTTCCCTAGCACAATGTAACAAGTTCCTTGCAAAAATCCTGATTTGAGTCAACATTGTAATTTCTTACTTAAATCTAAGAATATGCCTCCCAGCTTCTTCCAAGACTATCTGGGGGAGTTGTTTCTAGGATGGCTCAATTTATTTGTTTTGAACACTGATGGCCGTTCACCACATTGTGGCTCAATGAGTGTTGAGGATACGTTCACATGTAATAAATGCACAGGGCTTTGCCATTAGGCATCATTAGGGGAAGGACACTTCCAGCGTACTGCAGAGGCATTCTCTTCCAGCCTGGTTGCCTATCAAGCACCTGCTGAGATGACTGGCCCAGATGGAGATTGTGGGGTTGCTGAGCCAGCCCTGTCCCCTCCTTATCTCCGGAAGATGGAATAAATGCGTGTCAGAAGGGAGGGTGCCTCCCATCTCGGGAGCACCGGGGTTGCCCTTCAGAAAAACATTGCCTGCACATTTTGTAGTCTTGAAATGAATCTGAGTGGCAATTCAAGAGGCAGAGCTTGTTTTAGATTTTAGACAGTTCTACCTGCGTCTTCCTCTTCTCTGCTCCAGCTCTGACATCTTGGCTCCACATACAGTGGTCTGAACTGGCAGACAGACCCTGAGAAGAGGAGAGGCCAAGGTGGCAGCTGTGGCTGGCCCCTCCTGCCTTCTGGTCTCCTAGGCTGGTGAAGGAAGTATAAACACCGTTGTGTTTCCAGGTCACAGCTGCCAGGGCTCCACCTGTGGGGTGGGTGGCTCCAGTTCTGTTCTGAGTTAAGAAATGTTGCAAATATGTTTCCTTGAGAGAGACACTAGGAATTGACCATTCCTTTCTGCAACTTTCTGTAGCCAATAAGCATTTGAGAAACTGGAGAAGGGTTTAGCCCTGACTTGCAAGGGAAGACTGTGTGAGTGTGTTTTAATTAAGAAAAAAGTTAATTATAGTGAGACCTGCTTGTTTACAAAACAGATGTATAGTCCAGACAGATGTACAGGGATGACCTTGACTTTCTTTGTCATTGCAGGAAGGTGGGATATGTATGACCCCTGGTTAAGAACAATAGGAGGCTGGGCATGGTGGCTCATGCCTGTAATCCCACACTTTCAGAGGCCGAGGTGGGTGGATCACCTGAGGTTGGGTGTTCGAGACCAGCCTGACCAACATGGAGAAACCCCATCTCTACTAAAAAAAAAAAAAAAAATACAAAATTAGGCAGGCGTGGTGGCACATGCCTGTAATCCCAGCTACTCAGGAGGCTGAGGCAGGAGAATAGTTTGAACCTGGAAGGCGGAAGTTGCAGTGAGCCGAGATTGCGCCATTGCACATTGCACTCCAGCTTGGGCAACAAGAGCAAAACTCCATCTCAAAAAAAAAAAAAGAACAATAGGATCAGAAGTCAGATGGCTGGGTCCATGTATACCTCCACCTCTCAGTTTTCCATCTCTGTGTTTGAAAAGAAGTCTGTCTATAAGCCTCTGCCTACCTCTGCCTGTTCCCATCCCATAGCACCAGGCTGACTTAGGCAGCCACAGAGCTGGGGTGGGAAGTTGGCCTCAGTGAGCAGATGGTACAGGGGCTGAGCTTAAAACAAAAATCACACACATTTCTTGGGGGGTATCCTCAAGGCCGATAACCCTCTTACTAGAGTGAAATGGAAAATCAAATGTGATTGAGCTGCCTGAGCGATAAAAGCATTTGTTGTTATTCTCTGATTCGCTCTGTTCATGGAGAGTTTAGTCATAGGAGTTTCTATTCTCAGAAACTCACAGCACATCGCAATACATAGCTCATTTGTCCTCAAAATAATTCTGTCCTGCATAAATGGCTGTGTATGTGTGGGGGGTGGCAATTATAAGAAACCATGTGTGTTGGAATTGCTGTCAGTTCTTTGAGATCATCAGATAAAAGCTAATAAATAACACGTACGTGTACAGGCCACCCCTCTAATTCATACCAGAAGTGCTGGTTGTAATCAAAGCATGGCATATTTTATTTTAAACTATTTTGTAAATAACCTTTGAAACTGTGTTGATTGTGAAAGCAAAGATCCGACGTCCTGTTAAGGAAAGATGAAAACAGGCTAGAATTAAAGAGCAACATGAGTCTGGATAAAAGCGACAGGAATTACTGTAGTACAGTAAAACATTGGGTCATGTCAAGTTTTCGTCACATGGAGAATGGAAAGCTGCATCATAAATGCTCTCCACCTAATCATCCTGGGCATTCTCATTTTAGTGCGATGTATTGTCCTCTTGGAAGCAATAACCTCCTTTGGGTCGTGAGTAAAATAAGTTGGGTTCAGTGTTTTCGTTTCATGATCTAGAGAATATTTCTCCAGTGCAGCATAAGAAATAGAATATCACCCAGGAGAAGCTTTACATAGGCAGTGATAATGTGGAAAACTCTAATAAAGAGAACCCACATACCCCAGAGAGGAGAAGCCCTCTGTGTGTGTGATTGTTGTCAGGTGAGCAGTTATGGCACACTTTGTAGTTTTGCCAATGCTTTTATGTAAATGACTTTATGAAAAATCCACAGCCCTCTGTGATGTGTGGGTATAGCCTCTGTTACTGATGGAGGAACTAAAGCTTCAGGAAGGCAAGTGATTTGCTCAAGATTGGTTATCAGTAGAGTTGGGGTTTGGATTCCATTCTTCTGGATTCAAATCCAAGCTCGCCCTCTGCACAGTTACATGTGGGCAGGCTGTGCATGCATATCTGTGGCCTGGAGGAGTGGGTGAGTAACCTTACAGGAAGGAATACCCTGCAATAAATTTGCACCTAAGCTTCCATTATTACACATACTTTTCATTTTCTGTTTGTTTTCCTCTTAGAGGTTAAATTTTCCATTCTTGATTTTAACCCAAAGAAAGGCTAAGTAAATTCCAGGGGCCACTCTCGAATAAGGGCAGCTGGAAAAAAATACACAGTGCCCACCATCTAGCTTCACAGGGGGTGGACACCTTCAGTCATGGCTAAATCTGTACAGTTTAACCCTAGGAACAATTTCCCAGAAATAAAACCGCTGCTCTTTCTGATATTTGGTTAGTCTCCGGTTGGGTCAAGTCCCTCTTGATCGAATGCTTGCAGCAGGGTTTCTCGACCTCTGTACTAAAACATTTGGGGCCAGATAATTCTCCATAGCCGTGGGTACCGGGGAGGCTGTTCTGTGCATTGTAGAATGTTTAGCAGAATCCCTGACCTCTACCCACTAGATGACAGTAGCACTTTCCAAGTTGTGACAACTCAAAATATCTTAAGACTTTGCCAAATGTTTCCTGGGGGCAAAATCTGCTCCTGGTTGAGAACCAGTGGATTGGAGTCATCATTTGAGTTGATCAATCACTTCATGATGATTAGGCTATGATGGACAATTCAGGCTGACTTAATTTTGCTCATTAAGTTGCCCAGAAGGCTGGCAATTGATCCATTGCTAAGCACTTTCCTGACACAGCTGAAATGATGTCCTTAGGGACCCCATGTGAGCATGGGTTTTGGGATGGTTCTTCCCAAGGAGGACAGCCATAAACCATGGAAAGCAACCACTTGACTCTGGGTGTCCCTGGTTTGCAAGTGCCTCTTGTGTCTGCCATCTGCATTTTTGTCTAGATGGTAAGGTTGAGGGAGGTCAGTTTCAGCAGAAAGTAAAAAGAGCATAGATTCATGAGGCAATCAGACCTAAATTAAAGTTTTGGCTTTATCACTACCCAGCAGAGTGATCTTGGGCAAGTTTCTTGTCCTCTCTGAAACTGTCTTCTTCTTTATAAAAAGATTACCTACCTTGCAGGGTCATTGGGAGATTTAGAGACAATGTGTGTTATGGGCCCAGATGGAGCTAGGCCCATAGCAGCACTGTAATAAATGTTTTCGATTACTGTAAATTTTAAAAGAATGAATGCCTGAATGGAAAGGTAGAAAGGCCCAATAGAGTGCCTGAGGCATCTCCATGGAGGAGGGTGCCGGTGGCCATGTCTGTCAGTGGCTGACTGCAAGACTCTTTTGATGGTCCCTGAAGCCTATGCTCATCCTCAGCTCTCTTGAGGCCCTCTTCACCTGGCCTCACCCAGTGTCCCTGCTCCTCTGACTCCTGAGGGACCTGAGCATTCCAAAATACATGTTAGGAAGATGTGGATTCATGTAGAAGCATGCCAAGGCATTGTTGGTTTAGCAGTTGATCTTACCTGGGATGTGAAAGACAACCGAAGTCTGTGAGCAGCAGTGATAGAAATGTGAGCACATGGGCAGGATAGGAAGGCAGTTCTAGACCTGAGCAGCAGCGGAAGCCACTGCTTTTGGCCAGGAGTGGAGGAGACACAACAGAACAGGACTGGCAGAAGACACCACAGCCCAGTGTCCCCAAGACCAAGTTATGGCACCATCACCCATCTACAGCAAGATCTGTAGCAGGCACCAGGGAGAAAGGTCTAGACCCTCAGTAAACTATATGGCCAGGACAGTCCGAGGTCAAGCCATAAAAGAGGCTTTTTTGGCATCTTTTTTCTTCTCCCTTGGGCATCATGGAATCTGTGCTTGGTAAAGAACCTTGGAGATCCCCTTTGCCTTGATTTCTTTGTTTCACTGGCCCTGAAAAAGGAGGTGGCAGAATCACAAAGCTGGTGGCTGAGCCAGAAAGTTTGTAGGTGGAATTCAGGTGATGGATTGGGTTGGGTTCCGCTTGAAGAGGGAGTACTGAGTTTGTTCCATTGAGAATGTGTGGTTCTAGCTCTGTAACCCAGGATGAGTCTCACCCCGGTGCTCTTTCTGTTATGCCAGGATGCCTCCTCATCCTATATCTTATTTTAACTCATACTGTTTCCAAATCAAATACCAACAACATTTACAACCTTTACTTTCTTATTTATTTAATGCTGCCCCTGAAAGTAGTAATTTGCCACTAAGAAAGCCCGCCCTGCCTTAGAATACTAAAGAAAACGAGAACTTGGCTGGGCGCCATGGCTCATGCCTGTAATCCCAGCATTTTGGGAGGCCGAGGCGGGCGGATCACGAGGTCAGGAGATGGAGACCATCCTGGCTAACACGGTGAAACCCCGTCTCTACTAAAAATATAAAACAAAATTAGCCGCGCATGGTGGCAGGCGCTTGTAGTCCCAGCTACTCAGGAGGCTGAGGCAGGAGAATGGTGAGAACCCAGGAGGCGGAGCTTGCAGTGAGCAGAGATTGCACCACTGCACTCCAGCCTGGGTGACGGAGTGAGACTCAGTCTCAACAACAACAACAACAACAAAAAAAAAAAAAAAAGAAAGAAAGAAAGAAAGAAAGAAAGAAAGAAAATGAGAACTAGGCAAAACAATTGCTGATTGTAGTCAGCAATTTCACTGTATCCTATTTAAACTGAAATGGACTTTATTTTCTGCTCTGAGAACCTAAAACACCACACTTTAAAAGATGATATTTATCATATCTTACAAGGTCAAAGCATACTTATTGTGTAAAACTTGGAAAAGGTAGAAAAGAACAAAGAGAAAATAAAAATCATTTTAAAAATTGTTACCCCCAAGTCTCATTAGCATGTTGGTGACTGTCCTTCTAGGCTTGGATATGTACATTTAATTTTGTAACTGTTCTTTTTACTTTAACAATAAATCATGGTCATCTCTCCCTGTCATGAAATATGTCTCTACATCAACTTTAGTGCCTGTAAAATGCCATAATTTATTTTACCACTGTCTTTTGTCGGACATTTAGATGGCTTCACGTTTTGACGCGTTATGAATTGTGTCACTGTGGACATTCCTGTGCATACATCTGTGCTCATATTTGCGGCTATTTCTTTGGAATGCACTCCTGGCAGTGGGGTTGCTAGGTCTCCCCTCACTGTCAGTGTCCCTGCTCTCCAGGGCCTGCCTTTTGCATCACCTGCCCCCCCCCACTGTAAAGATTCCTAAGTTCTAGGACTATCTCCTTCTGATGGAGATCTCCCCGGTGATGTGGTGCACATCACCCACACCCCTGCCACCAGCCTGTTGTCCAACAGATGGAGCTGATAACCGGTGAGGAACAATCCTCAAACTTCTAACCAACTCAGTCCCTGATTAGACTTCTTGTCTTGCCTTATTCCTGGTTATGTCCCTTCTCCCTCCCAACCCTTGCCCACTTCTCAGCCCCATGCAGGAGACCCAGTTTGTCAGCTGGCCTTGCTAATTTCTCTCTTGACCCGGCCAGTCAGAGATCGTCTAGGTTCTTTCTTCCTACTCTCTGCCTGCTCTGTAGAGTCAGACCCTCCACAGGATGGAGAGCTTCGAGGCCAGAGAGATGCAAAACCTTCTCACTTCAGGATCTGGGGACAAGCTGCGGCTTTTGAGCAGATCCCCTCTCACGCAGGTTCAAGTGCTGACCCAAAGAGCAGGGGGGTTGCAGGACTCTAGTGATTCTTGTGTGTTCCCAGCAGACGGGAGCTGGTGCAGCAGTCAGACATTTGGTGATATCTACAAAATCATCTAGTCCAACCTCTCTTCCAACAGAACTCACACTCAATAGCTTCTTTGATGAATGGAAATCCAGACTTCTGGGAACACTACTGTGATGAGCTACTCACTACTTACCTTCCTTCCTTCCTGCCTGCCTGCCTGCCTTCCTTCCTTCTTTCCTTCCTTCCTTCCTGCCTTCCTTCCTTCCTTCCTGCCTTCCTTCCTTCCTTCTGCTTTATTTCACAATTCTTGCCATACAAAATGAACAAACACACAAAAACCACTGCTGATGCTATTCATTCATTTATTTATTCAACCAATACTTATTATTTACTATGCAGCAGGAACAGTCTAGTTCCTTTGGAAACAATCATGAACAAACTGAACAACAACAACAACAACAAAATCCCAGATCCCATAGAACTAACAATTAAAGATGGAGACAGGGAATAAACGAGGTAAATTGAAAAATATATAGTTGTGATACATGCTGGGAAGAAAAATAACACAGAGAAGGTGCATAGGAAGTGTCAGGCTGGTGGCGTGGGGATACAGTTTTGGGTAGGGTATGCAGGGATGTCCTTGCTAAGATGGTGGCATTCGAGTCAAGCCCAGAAGGAAGTGAGTGAGCAAGGCAGGTGGGAACCTGGAGAGGGTGGAGGTGGCAGTGCAGACTGGTGTGTTCCTGGAACTGCAAAGAAGTGGTATGAGCGAGGGGAAGGCCAGCAGGAGGTGAGGTCAGACGTACAGAGTTCTCGGGGGAGGGGGAGAGAATGACAGTTGCAAACAGACTTGAAGGATATTTTGCTGTAAGGGAGGTGGAGGTCAAGGACTGGGAGCAGAAAAGATACATGATTATATGTTTTGGCAGGATCATTCTAGCAGCTGGGCAAGGAACATGCTGAGGGGGAATAAGGGCAGAAGTAGGCATTACTTAGTGATGTTTGTTCAAGAAATATTTGTTGCGTTCCTATGTGCCAAACACTGCATACATGATAAGGATAAAACAGGAGCTCACTCTTCTTCCCTCCAGTAGGTCACTGCAACAACTGCTCCCACTCTGTCATTAACGAGTACTTACCCGGTCCCAAGCTCTGGGCTGAGCACACCCATCCATTATTGCATTTATTCCTCTCAGCAAACGGTAAGGTAACAACCCCAGGATATCCTCATTTTACAGATGAAGAAACTGAGGCTTAGAGAGGTTATGTAACATATCGTAAACCACACAGATACTAAGTAGACAGCCAAGATTTAAACCCAGGACAGTCTCACTCCAAAGCCTGCAATACTAATGACAATGCTGTTGCTGGAAACTTTTTCTTACGCTGGCCTTTGAAAGTTTGCCTAAGACAGCATGAGAAGTGATCATATCTTCCAAGAAGCCACCTGGGCCGCCAGCCCTCCCCTCCTTGGGATCTGCCTTCCCACTGTATCTGAATTGAGGGTCCAACACTGCTCCTCGGACACAAGGTCCAGGCGGGGAGAGAACAGAGTCCAGCCCGACCAAGGCAAGTCACCTGGGCTCTCTGGAACCTAGACTGCTTTGCTGTAAAGCCCTGGAATAGGTCTCTACCCCTCTTTCCAGCTCTGAAATCCAAGGCATATGTGATTTGAGGTAATCATTGTCTTGCCTCTCATGCTTGGTTTTCGATGAGACCTTCACATTCTTTAATAAACATTTATCTGTATCCAGGAGTTACAGGAGATACAAAATGCAAAGCAAAGCCCCTACCCTCTGAGGAACGCATGACTCATGATCTTTTTTGATCCTTTTAACAATCCAGAGATGTGGGCTGTGTAAAGCCACAGTGCAAAATAAAACTAGGAAAACACAGCAACAAGACCGCTATAGCTTTGAACGGTGCTGTTCGCTAATTATTACCTCCCCACCCATTTTCTAATCTGACCCTCACAGCAGCCCTGTGAGGTAGACAGGGTGAGGACATTATCCCCATATCACAGACGGGAAAACTGCAGCCCAGGGAGCTATGCGATTTCTCCCGTGGTCCTCCTCACACTGGTGTAGTGGAGCCGCTATGTTTATTGACCCCAAATCCAAGTCAACCCAACAGTCTCTAGAACATTCCAATTACCTGGCCAGTCCTCATTTAGGAGAACATCTGACTCTTTCAGAAAAGATGAAACAAATCCCCAATTTGTTGGCAGAGGTTTTCCTGAACTGGCCCTGGGGATCCAAATTGATCGTGGCCATCAACACAGGCAGCAAAGACCCTTCAGAAGTGTTTTATTGACGAGCCACCTCCATCCCCCAGCCCTCCATCATCTAAAGTCTCTCCTGACTCAGTTCTCTCCCCCTGCTTGTCCTCTTCTCCTGTTAGCTCTGGGGACCCAGTCCAGATCATAGCCCCAAGCTCTGTCATCCTTTTGCAGCCTCCAGCCTCCCCCACCCCACCCAGCAGAGGCCTGGGAAGAAAGTCCTGGGTCCCTGAGGCTGCACCTGCAGACACAACAGATTCTGCAGCGGTGAGAACATATAGGATATTGTTGGTCTCCGGGGGGTGTGGTGGAGCGGGGGGTGGTTACTGATTCTGTGCCTGGCCAGGGCACATGCTTCCTGGAATTAATATTCTAGATGGAGAAGCCTAGCAGATGCCCACCTATGGAAAACACTTCAAGTAAGAAGAATCTCAGAATTAGGAGGCCAGCTTCTGGTTCTCAGCACTGCCCCTAACTAGCTGTGGGGCCTCGAACACGTCACTTGATGCCTCTGGTCCTGTTTTCTTCTGTACATTATGGAGGATTTGGACAGAGATGATCAGTAAGGCCCCTTCTAGCCAGACTGTCAAGGTTCAAATCCTAGCTCTGCCACATTCCAGCCATGTGATCTTGGACAAGTTACTTTATCTTTCCTAAGCCTCAGTATCCCCATCTATAAAATGGGCACAATAGCACCTATCTCATATAGCTGTTGTGAGGACCCAAAGATACAATGCATGTCAGCCCTCAGCACAGGGCCTGGCACAGAGACAGTGCTCAGCTAAGTAGCTGTTTCTAAGTTGTTTATGATTTGAAGCTGAGGATAGAGATGCTTATTCTGAGAAGCAGAAAGGAACAGATGGAGAAGGAAAAAGAAAGATGGGACAAAAGGAGAAAAACTGACTGGGTGCGGTGGCTCACACCTGTAATCCCAGCACTTTGAGAGGCCGAGGCTGGCGGATCGCCTGAAGTCAGGAGTTCGAGACTAGCCTGGGTAACATGGTGAAACCCTGTCTCTACTAAAAATGCAAAAATTAGCTGGGCATAGTGGTAGGCACCTGTAATCCCAGCTACTCAGGAGGCTGAGGCAGGAGAATCGCTTGAACCCAGGCAGTGGAGGTTGCAGTGAGCCGAGATTGCACCACTGCACTCCAGCTTGGGCGACAGAGCAACATTCCGTCTCCAAAAAAAAAAGGAGAAATATTAAGGAAAATAGGGCAAAATTGGGGGTAGAAAAAGGCAGGAAAAATTTGAGGGTAGAAACAGCAATAACTTCAACAGAAAAGTAGAACGATAAGCATATACCCCCAAAATACTCAGCCCCTTTCCTGCCTCCCCTTCCTCTCTGCCCCTGGCAGACTCCATGGTAGCTCCTGGAATGATGCCTTTTATAACTGTGGGACATGTTCTTCCAGGCTGACACCTTCTGGGGGGGGGTCCCTGAACACAGCACGATCTCAGCCTCCCTCCCACACACCCACCCCGGGAGGCATCCCTTTGAGATGGATCTGAGTGGTTTCCCACCTCCTTCTAGGGGTGAACTGTCAGTTCAAGAAGGAGGTTTAGGGGGATGGGATGTCCCCTATCCGGGGCTAATGGGGAGACTGGGAAGGTGGTTTATGAATTGAAGCCGAAGACAACAGCCTACGTGACCAGAAAGGAAAATTCCCCTCCCTGCTAGGTAAGAAGCTTCACAGAAGCTCACCAGACTGTTGTTTTCTTTCTTTCTTCTTTTTTTCCTTTGTGCACACATAAGCTTCTAAATTTTGCAAACTGTTGCCTACCTTTGTCTCTGAGAGCAGTGGAAAATGTTGGACTAACAAAAATAAGTAACAGCCAGTGGGAGAATAATAGAAAGGCCAGGTCTCCTGGTCTACTTGGCACCGCAGGGGTTAAGCCTTTCTGTTGGTGAGGCAGCCTAACAGCAACCCTGCTGACCTCTTCCGGCTCTCCTGGCCCCTCACACATGCGAACCCTGAGCATGCTCCAACACTGACAAGACAGTCTTCGCCTGAGATCATTTTCATAGCATAGGCTGCTGATTTTTCCTCTAGGTTGTTTGTTTTTTTGCCTGGTAAAATACACATAACGTAAAATTTACCCTCTTAGCCATGTTTAAGTGCACAGTTGAGTGGTATTAAGTACATTAATATTGTTGTGCAACCATCGCCACCATCCGTCTCTAGAATTCTTTTCATCTTGTGAAACTGAAACTCCGTACCCATTAAACCATAGCTCCCATTCCCCCCTCCTCCCAGCCCCTGGCAACCACCATTCTACTTTTTGTCTCTATGATTTTAACTACTTTAAGTAACTCATATACATGAAATCGTACCATATTTTTCTTTCTGTGTCTGGCTTATTTCACTTAGCCTAATGCCCTCAAGTTTCATCCATGTTGTAGCATGTGTCTGAATTTCCTTCCTTTTCAAGGCTAAATAATATTCCACTGTATGTGTCTGCTGCATTTTGCTCATCCATCCATCTGTCGATGAGTGCTTGGTGCTTCTACCTTTTAGTGATTGTCAACAGTGCTGCTATAAACATGGGTGCACAAATATCTCTTAAAGACCCTGCTTTCAATTCTTTTGGGTATATAACCAGAAGTAGAATTGCTAGATCATATGGTAGTTCTAGTTTTTTTTTTTGAGACGGAGTTTCACTCTTGTTGCCCAGGCTGGAGTGCAATGGCACGATCTTGGCTCACTGCAACCTCCCCCTCCTGGGTTCAAGCGATTCTCCTGCCTCAACCTCCCAAGTAGCTGGGATTACAGGCATGCGCCACCACACCCAGCTAATTTAGTATTTTTAGTAGAGACGGGGTTTCTCCATGTTGGTCAGGCTGGTCTCGAACTCTGGACCTCAGGTGACCTGCTTGCCTCGGCCTCCCAAAATGCCGAGATTACAGGCATGAGCCGCTGCGCTCGGCCAGTAGTTCTATTTTTAACTTTCTAAGGAACCACCAGACTGTTTTCCACAATGGCTATACCATTTTACCTTTCCACCCACAGTGCACGGATCCTTCTCCACATCCTCACCAACACCTGTGATTTTCTGTTTTTTTAACCAGTAGCCATTTCAATGAGTATGGGGTGATCTAAATTTTTTAAGAAGCAAAACATGCCAAAACTAGGATTTCAAAAATTGTAAATACAGAATAAAATAGACTATTTTAAATGTGACAAATTAACAAATTAATTTTAGACTGCTTATATAAGTTCTTTCAAAGATAATTTCTATTTATTTATTTATTTATTTATTTATTTATTTATTTTGAGACAGAGCCTTGCTCTGTCAACCCAGGCTGGAGTGTAGTGGCACGATCTCAGCTCACTGCAACCTTGGCCTCCTACGTTCAAATGATTCTTCTGCCTCAGCCTCCCGAGTAGCTGGAATTATAGGCACCCGCCACCACACCAGGCTAATTTTTGTGTTTTCAGTAGAGACAAAAGTTCACCATTTTGGCCATGCTGGTCTCAAACTCCTGACCTCAAGTGATCCACCCGCCTCAGCCTCCCAAAGGGCTGGGATTACAGGCGTGAGTCACTGCGCCTGGCCTTCAAGAATAATTTATTTTATTTTATTTTTGTTTTTTGAGACGGAATCTCACTCTTGTTGCCCAGGCTGGAGTGCAGCAGCGTGATCTTGCCTCACTGCAACTTCCGCCTCCCAGGTTCAAGGGATTCTCCTGCCTCAGCTTCCTGAATAGCTGGGACTACAGGCGTGCACCACCACGCCCAGCTACTTTTTGTATTTTTAGTAGAGACCGGGTTTCACCATGTTGGCCAGGATGGTCTCGAACTCCTGACCTCGTGATCCACCTGCCTCGGCCTCCCAAAGTGTTGGACGTACAGGCGTGAGTCACCACGCCCGACCTCAAAGATAATTTCTAAAGGAAGAAAGGGAGATAGAGAGGAGAAGATAGAATGAGAGAAGAAAAATTAAGAAAGATGAGGTCAGGTGGCAGGGAAGGTGGAGAAGCTTTGCAGGCAGCATCTGGAATACTGTTTTTGGAAGTGTGAGGCCAGGCCCCGCGCCTTCCTAATGCACCTGATCTTTCCGCTGCCGTAGGTCTGGATATATGGATTTGCTTGGGGACATTGCTTGCCTTCACAGGGAGCCTCTGTGCTAGCAAGGACACAAAGATGAGCGCTCCACAGTTCCCTATTTGGGCCAGAAGGTCAAAAAAGGGGGTGGGGTGGGGGGCACAGGCAGCTAAACTGGCTCTGCCTCCTGGGGCCAAAAGGCCAGCTTCCTCCCTAGGCCTGGCTGCCCAGAAACCTTGGCGCGGGCACAGGTCAGAGGCCGAACTGGGTGGTATTCAATCTTGGGTTTAATGCATTTTAAAAACTGCTTTTGAAGGTGCAAATGCATCACAGTTCTTTCATTTCAGGGAAACCGCCTGTGAGAAAGGGGGAGGTGGGGAAAACGCTGAGCCCAGGAGGGGGCTGCCCTGGGCTTTTGTCTGACAAAGCCGCAGCTCCTCAGCAGCGGGGCTCTTGCCCTTTGAAAACCAATCGGGCAGGAACCCTTCAGCCTCCTTTCTGAGAGCCAGTCACATCACATTTTACAGGTCTCAGAAAAGAGAGCCAAGTCCCTGCGCTATGTCACTCTGGGTTTGCGTCCCACGTCTCTGACACCCTGTTTTTCTGAGCAAACAGCCTCTAGGTGAACAACAGTATTTTACTTCTCTCATCGCTGAATAGGGTCAAACTTCCCATGGAATTCCACTACCAAACCAGATGAATAGAAAGAAAACTGAGAGACTACTAAATAGACAGGGCATTGCTGCTATCTCAATGAGAGTGTCACCTACCCACAAAGCAGGCAGGAAATCTTTAATTAACTCTGTTTCTAGACACAAAAGCCCTCAATAACATTTCATCCTATTTAAATAAATATTTTCAAAGAAGGTGATGTAGGAACACTTATTTTTGCTATTGGAGTGCTAATTTAATATCATATATAGTTTAAATTATCATATAAGAACCTATAAGCAGAGTTTGAGGTGGGAAAGGGGGGTTGGATCCTTCTAGGAACTCTCCTTTATCTCTTTCATTTTTATTCCACTGTGACACTTCCCTCTCGGGAAAATCCTGCCCCGGATTTTTATTAGTCTTTTGTCTGCTGTCGGGTATTAAAACCTCACAAATCCATTATGTGCTTCTCGGAGCTGCCTTTCAAGTTGCCTCGCCACGAGGTGTGGACTAATGAATCAAACGGCAAGGGAAGCAGCTGCCCTCAGCCCTCTCCGAAGAGGCTGGGCCCACAGCCATCCTTCAGAAAATCCTCTTGGCAGGCCCTCCCTGTGCTCAGCTCACCCTTGCTTCCCTGGGTTTTTATTCAGAGCTGTCTGAGCTACAAGAACATATTCACATACGTGGCATAAAAACACGCATGCACGTGCAGAAAGGGAAATACTTGTTTGGCTCCATCAGGGAGAATATTTTTTTCAAAAATATCTCAACATTGTCATTATATCAACTGCTAAAGATTCTCTGATTGACTGAGGCTTCCAAACTTTCTCCTAGGCCCATCCGTGTACTGTCTTGCGAAATCCAGGTTTAGCAAAGAACTCTGCCAAGTTAGTTGAGCACAACTCGCTCACGACCCTCAACCCTCAATATCTGGTCCCCCTCAGTGTCAGATCAGGGTCCTCATCCTCCTCCATCCCCCCAGTGAGGTCTGATCCCCCGGGCCTGTGTTCAGCTAGAGTCTTGTTAAGTTGGTTTAGCCAGAATCCCTCTCACTCCTGATATTTCCTTTTGGTAATTTTCTATCCATTGACCCCCTACCCTGCTCCTTGGCATAAATGCCCATTTGCTGTACTTGGAGTTGAGCCCAATCTCTCTGTCCTGCTGCAAGACCCCATTGCAATCGTCCTTATACCTGTCATGACAGTTTTGAATGAAGTCTGCCTTACTGTGCTTTAACAGGTATCATTGAATTATTTTTCTTTAACACATCTTAGCAGTAAAATTATCTGTAAAATTTTCTTAGAATGTATGATCATCATCTCTTATCTCTGTATCCTGATTTCCACTTTACAAAGAGTACTCATATTATCATCTCATTTGTGCCTCTTAACAAACCTTTTGGGGTAGCAATTGTTATTTCCATTTGACAGCTGGAGAAACTGAGGTTGAATGAGTTCCTCAGGGTAACACAGCTAGAAAGTCGTATTGTGGGGCTGGCACACAGTGGCTCATGCTTGCAGTCCCAGCCCTTTGGGGGCTGAGTGGGGAAGATTGCTTGAGGCCATGAGTTCAATACTGACCTGGGCAACAGAGTGAGACCCCCCCATCTCTACACAAAAAAAATTTTTTTAAATAAATTAGTCAGATGTGGTGGTACATACTTGTAATCGCAGCTACTCAGGAGGCTGAGGCAGAGGGATTGATTGAGCCCAGGAATTTGAGGCCACAGTGCACAGGGGTCGTGTGCCACTGCACTCCAGCCTGGACAACACAGTGAGACCCTGTCTCAAAAAAAGCAAAGTTGGATGGTGGGACTAGGACCCACACTTCTCACTGCTAGCCTGGTGCTTATTCTTTTTGATCATGCTGGTGTGTCATGAAATGGCACTCAAACAGTGTTGTTGGAATGGTGGGTTGTGCCTGCCTCATAGACTGAGATTGGAGCCCACTTTGGTCAGTGCCTCCAGTAAGGTTCTGCGGTTTAAGCATTGGATGGAGGTGCCAGGCTGAGGCTGCCAGTGGGTCCTGGGACCCACCTGTACTTGCTCCCTGGCAGTGTGGGTTCAGGGATGCCCACCTGGAGGAACGGGCATCAGCTGGCCTGAACCTTCCAGCCATGGAGCTGCCTTTTCTTCCTTTCTTTTTTTTTTTTTTGAGATGGAGTCTTGCTCTGTCACCCAGGCTGGAGTGCAGTGGTGTGATCTCAGCTCACTGCAAGCTCCACCTCCTGGGTTGAAGCAATTCTCTGCCTCAGCCTCCCAGGCATTGCGCTGGGATTGCGGGCGTCTGCCGCAAAGCCTTGACTAATTTTTCATCAATTACACCCAGAAGTAAAGAGAGCCAGAGTTTGCACCAATCACCAGGCCAGGCTGGTCTGCGACCAGCCCGTGATCCGCCTCAGCTCCCAAAAGTGCTTTGGGATTATGGTGTGAGCACGCACCGGGCGTTCTCCATTTTCTTTCTTTTCTTTCTTTCTTTCTCTTTCTTTCCTTCTTTCTTTCTTCGCTGCTTTTCTTTTCTTTCTTAACTTTCTTTCTTTCTTTGCTTTCTTTTTTTCTTTCTTTCTTTCTTTCTCTCTGTCCCTTCTTTCTTTCTCTTTTCTTTCTTTTCTTTCTTTCTTCCTTTCTTTCTTTCTTTCTTTCTTTCTTTCTTTCTTTCTTTCTTTCTTTCTTTCTTTCTTTCCTCTCTTCTTCCTCTTTCTTTCTTTCTTTCTTTCTTTCTTTCTTTTCTTTCCTTCTTCCTTCCTCTTCTTCTCTTCTTTTCTTTTCTTTTCTTTTCTTTTCTTTTCTTTTCTTTTCTTTTCTTTATGGAATCTAAACTCCTGTCCACTGGGCTTCTGGGTCTGGCATGATCTTGGCTGACTGCAACCTCCATCTCCGGGGTTCAAGTGATTCTCCTGCCTCAGCCTCCCAAGTAGCTGGGATTACAGGCGCCCACCACCACGCCCGGCTAATTTTTGTATTTTTAGTAAAGACAGGGTTGCACCATCTTGGCCAGGCTGGTCTTGAACTCCTGATCTAAGGTGATCCACCCGCCTCAGTCTCCCAAAGTGCTGGGATTACACAGGCATGAGCCACCATGCCTACCCAGAGCTGCCTTTTCCAACTCACACAGAGGTATTAGAGCAGCTTGCAGTGGCCTGTGTAAGTGGCCAGAGCTCTTTCCTGGGGGTTGCAAGGGGTTTCTGTGCTGACCCCTAAGCAGGCAGCAAGCCCCACAAGCCAGAGAGAAAGGATGTGGTAGCAGAAACTGGCCTCTGAAGCGTGGGAAACAGATCTGCTTGCCGTCGGTGGCATGCCTGCCAAATCATGCTATCCGCAAACTCAAGGCGGGCGCTGGACCGGGGGCTGGGCCTGAGGTCATCTGGGCTCTAGTCCTAGTTCTGCTGCTGACACTCTTTGGTTTTATTTTTTTCAGTTTACAAAGTGTTTTCATATAAACAGTCTCAGCTGATTTTCACAACAACACTCCGAAGTTGTCCCATCCCTCGATTTTGCTCCAGTGCTCTGAGAGGTTAAGCGACCTGCTCATGTCCCGCAGCACTTCCTCGCCCTCCAAGGCCAGGGCACTTTCCCCAGAGTTGCCTCTCTCTGGCTGTGGTGATTCAGGCAGGTCCTGTGTCCCTTCTGAATTTGACTTCTCATTTAACAACTGAGGGGGCTGGTGCAAGAACAAAACCAGTGTCTTGATCTTGCTGTGATGAAAACATGTTTTCTTTCCACTCACTTTTCCATGTTGCTAATTTCTTTGGCCCGACAATGCCTCTTCTCTTGCTGTCTTGAGAGCAGCAAAGCTGAGGCCACCTGCCCCTCAGAGCATGGTGGTGTGTCCTTGCAGGGGTCAGAGTGGTATGTGGATGGCAGTGGGGACTGTGGAAGGAGGCTTCTGGAAGGTGGCCCACAATGACTCTTAATCCTCCCCTCCCCAGCCTCCAGTCGTTTTCTTTCAGCTAATTACCTGGTTGTTCAACCTTCTCGGCAGCTCCATAGCTTCTTTCCCCACCCCCAACAAACACAGCCCTCCTGGTATCTTCAGAGCTCAGCCAGAAGGAGGCAGAGAGTAAAACTCATATTGTTTTGGTGGGAAATAGTTAAGACGAATTTTACCCACCATTCGTGGTGGGTTGGATGTGGGGCTGGTGACAGGACTGAAAGGAGGGATTCCTGAGCTTGTACCCCTTAATTTACCTCCCCTCTGCCCTGGCGTTAACCACCCAGTAAGCCATGCTGGGGTACCCTCCCCACGGGAGCCTAGCACAGCAGCCAGCATGCTGACACAAGGAGGAGTAAGGCAGCTCCCTAATCTCAGGCAGCTCTCAGCCTCTCAGGAAAGGCAGGTATGTGAACGGGTTGTTTTCCTGGGTCTCCCTCAATCCACACCCTAGACTGGGGTTTTGCTGCTGCTTCCACCCCACTACAATCCAAGGTGGGAGCTTCCCCACCCAAAAACAAACCTCAGCCTCTCCACTTTGTCCTTCTCCTTCTGCAATGCCAAGTGGTCAGGCCATCCCATTCATTCATTCACTCAACAAATATTTACTGAGCTCCCCAGACGCAGTGCCAGGCCACAGTGGCACAGGGACAGAGCTGTGAGCAGGGCATGCAGGGGTCTGTCTGCTCTTGGATGGGCTGAGTTGGCTGCTCTCCCTGCAAGCTCCCTTTTCACTTTCAAATGTCCCCTTTAGATCTTCCGATAGGTCCACAGAAGGCAGAAAAGATCCCAGGTGAGCGCGGGTTGTAACCAAGTGAAGGAGTCCGTGCCATCTGCATCCATAAGGGTGTGATGTGTCTGGTTGTCCCTCACAGGGGGGTGCTAAAGGATGGGGACTAAAGGATTCAGGAGAGGGCCAGCGTTTGGCCTGACTCTTATTTCCTGGGTTCTCTAGATGCCAAATACCTGGGTTCTGCCAATGTGAGGCCTTCACTTTTGAACAGTCTGACAGCAGAGCAGCAGGGAATGAGACCCTCCCTGGACAGCCAAGGACCAGGCAGTCTCTCCGCCTCAGTCCCAGGAGAGTCATCCCACCTCGGTTTTCTTCTGAGGTTGTGAGAGACAAGTGAACCTCTACAAGCCCTTCTTTTTGTTTTGTTTTGTTTTGTTTTTGAGACAGAATCTCGCTCTGTCGCCAGGCTGGAGTGCAGTGGTGCAATCTCAGTTTACTGCCACCTCCGCCTCCCGGGTTCAAGTGATTCTCCTACCTCAGCCTCCTGAGTAGCTGGGACTACAGGCGCCCACCACCACGCCCGGCTAATTTTTGTATTTTTAGTAGAGACGGAGTTTCACCATGTTGGTCAGGATGGTCTCCATCTCTTGACCTCGTGATTTGCCCACTTCGGCCTCCCAAAGTGCTGGGATTACAAGCATGAGCCACCATGCCTGGCCTTTAAGCTTTTCTTAAATTCTAAATCATCCGACAAGTGGTAGGGCTTCCATCCTGTCATGCAAGGTGGGGGATGGCAGGTGGGAAGGGGCAGGTGTCCCCAGCACCACCCTTGGGCCACTGACCACCACCTTGGGGTCATCTGCAGGTGGCCCAGAAGCTCAGGCAGAGACGTCTTCCCTTCAAGACCCAGACCTTTACTTATTTTCCTAGGGTGGTAAAGGTAGCAGGTCGGGGGATTAATAAAGAACGTGGCTTTTTTTTTTTTTAAAGACAAAGTCTCACTCTCATCCCCCAGGCTGGAGTGCAATGGCACAATCTCTGCTCACTGCAACCTCTGCCTCCTGGTTTCAAGCGATTCTCCTGCCTCAGCCTCCCGAGTAACTGGGATTACGGGCACACACCACCATGCCAGGCTAATTTTTGTATTTTTAGTAGAGACAGGGTTTCACCATGGTGGCCAGGCTGGTCTTGAACTCCTGACCTCAGGTGATCTGCCCTCCTTGGCCTCCCAAAGTGCTGGGATTACAGGCGTGAGCCACCGTGCCCGGTCGAACGTGGCTCTTAAAATGCTCCTGCCAGAGCACTCCAGACAGTGCCTCCTCCTCCAGGAACTTGACCTCGGCCTCTGGGTTCCCCGAGGGGAAGGGTGTACAGAG
Organism: Papio anubis; assembly: GCF_008728515.1. Classification (NCBI taxonomy): domain Eukaryota; kingdom Metazoa; phylum Chordata; class Mammalia; order Primates; family Cercopithecidae; genus Papio; species Papio anubis. Next base: position 193,655,571 of record NC_044976.1, read on the forward strand.
GGGACTTCAGGGAGCTGGAGAAGCTCCTGCTGTCCTTGTGACTGAGATGGAGGTTTAAGGAGCCCCCACAACACAGTCAGCTTGTGGGGAAGAGGAGGAAACAGAGGGAAGGAAGATGGGCAGGGAGCAGGTGGTGTCTGCTGATTGGGGGTAAAGGAAGTGGTCTCTAAAAGGCCAAATTACCCCCAGAGAAACAAGAAGGGAACAAAGGGAGGACTCAAGGCTCTGCCTGTGTGGGGCACAAGGAATGAGGCTTGGGAGAGCTGTGATCTCACCTGCGATTTTGTATTCTCCACTCTGCCTCTGAACCCCACAGGCCCCTGCCTGGCCCACCATTCAGGTTCCCCAGCCCTGACTCCCACAGGGCACCAGCGGCGGCAGAGCAGTGGGACACTTGCTGTGGGCAGTCTGGGCAGCCTCTGCTCAGGAAGCCTCCTGCTACCACTGCAGCCAGCCAAGTGGGCAAGCCATTTCTCCTGTTCCTCCGGAAGTGGCTAAGGTGATGTATGCTGGGGAGGGAGTGGGGAGGGGCACCCCTTCTTGGACTCAGTGAGTGCCCTGGATTCAGAGCTGAGGGGCACTGCTGCAAAGTGCTGTGCAAATATAAAATCCTTTCATAGTCATTGTCATCGCCATCACTGGGCATATTGTGCCACCTCCCAGAGCAGGTGCCACCCTGCAGGTGATGTGGTCTTCCTGTCTTATGGAAGAGCTCCTCTACCAACTAACTGTGTGACCTCAGGCAAGTAAGTTAGTCTCTCTGAGCCTCTGACTCTTTTATGAGATAGGGAGAGTGTGGCTTATTTTCTGAGCCAGTTCTGAGGATTAAATGAAATAAACATTTATAACCAGTGTTAGGAACATAGGAGATGATAATAAATTCCAACTCCCTTGTGGGAAGAACTAGCATGAATCCAAAAAAAAATATCAGAATCTTCAAGGTTGGTGGGAAAGCAGGGTAGGGAGGGGGAGGGAGTCTATTTTTAGGGTCTAGACACCACAACCCTGAGAAGAGCCCTGATTTTCTCCGCTGGACACTGTGATTGATCAACTGAAGTCATTAGAATATTGGTTAGCTTGCTGGATGCGGTGGTTCACGCCTGTAATCCTAGCACTTTGGGAGGCCGAGGTGGGTGGATCACCTGAGGTCAGGAGTTCAAGACCAGCCTGACCAACATGGAGAAACCCCATCTCTACTAAAAAATACAAAATTAGCCGGCTGTGGTGACACATGCCTGTAATTCCAGCTACTCAAGAGGCTGAGGCAGCAGAATCGCTTGAACCCAGGAGGTGGAGGTTGCTGTGAGCCGAGATCACGCCATTGCACTCCAGCCTGGGCAACAAGAGCGAAACTCCGTCTCAAAAAAAAAAAAGAATATTGGTTAGCTCCTTCGCAGCCCAGTCTGTGTGGTTACTGGATCAGATTAGGTACCTCAGAGAGGGCCAAAACCATGAGCCAAACAAGGGCTTCCCCAGGCCTTCTCCCTCCCCACAGTTTAGTTTTTCACCCATCCTTGAATAGACCTGGGCTCTGTCCTAATGGGCTGTGGTAGCTTGGGCCGAATAAACTACCCCCACCTCATCTTCCCTTCTCAGGGTACGGGCAGCCCAAAGCCTCTCCGTCAAGTGAAGAGGCACGCAGCCCTTTGGATATGTGTCCAGAAGGATTCCTTAAGATCACTCCATGGTCCTCCATGGTGCTGGAGGCCCGAGGTCCCAGCCTCCCTAGAAGTTGTTGCTTTCATAGTAGCTAGGTTTCCCCTGCTGTGGAGTCACAGTTCTCTACTCTTAGAAGTCAGCCCGTGCCCCAGCCAGCAGGAGTTTTGCTTCTGGAGAGGCTGAGGGGAGAAAGGAAGGGAGTGGCAGCCCCGAGTGCAGAGCTGTGTTTGGAAGACACGCAGAGAGGAAAGATGTTCACTCCACCCACCCCCACACAGGCCAGGGCAGGTTCAAAACAAACCCAGGCGGAGCCCTGAACAAGCTGCCTTGATTGTCAAGCAGCCTCTTGGCTGTTGGTGGGGAAGACCCACCTTCTTTCTTCATCATCAGAATCTTGTGAGCACCAGGGGGGAATTTATGGGCCTGGTAGCTTTAGGCTCAGAAAGGTCACTGAGAAAGGAGATGCCAGATTGATCCCTTCATTCCAGAGCACCCAGGGATGGCGTTGTCTGCAGTTGGGTGGTGTTGGGGGCTGAACCTGCTGTGGTTCATGGTCATCCTTAGGCCAGAGAACTTTTCACAGGACCTGGAAGACCTCTCATTCATGCTTAGACAGTTCAGAGGCTGAGCCTCCTTCTAAGAGTTGTCCAGAGGGTAAAAAGGGAGGTCCCCAGGAAGTCTTGGTTGAGAGACAGAGGAGGGAGTGGGCAGGTTCTTAGGCAGGGATAACACACTGTAAAAGATACAGGCAGGTCCTACTGCAGAAGACCCCAGATCAACTTGGACAGAGGCCTAGAGTCCTACTCAGCACCCAACCTTGGGTTCCATCGCTGCCTGCCCTGGGCCTTAGTGTGTCCCCTTTGAAATGGGGCAAACAGGAGTCCCTGGCCACCCTCACAGAACTGAATGCAGTGACAGGTATGGTCCTGTGACCCCCCTACCACTGCTTTTCCTGGAGGAAATTGAGACAGTGGTGCCATTTTCAGTGTGGCTCCATCTGGAGTATCATGTGCACCAATCAATTCAATGAGCCCCTTGTGCTCACTGCTGGATCGTGTGATGAACTTACTGCATCTGTCCTCAAGACATGTATGGTTTAGAAAAGAAATAAGACATTTCACACAAAATGATCAGAGCAGTCATTCTGGGTTTTTCTTTCCGCCCCCACCCACATTATAGATGGCACCAAAATATATGTTTCTCATGAGCTTGTATGAACCCATCCTCCCCCTGCTCCCAACTCTCTCCCCTGCATCATGAAATCTTTTGGAAAGCAAATGAGTGAAAATGATTTTAATATAGGTATAGGTTTGACTCTACCTGTTCTAATGGAAGTAAGTTATTTCCAGGTTTTAGTATTCTAACTACTATAAATGACAGTTTTTTTCAGTGCCTCTTTTTGTTTGTTTTTGAGAGGGAGTCTCTCTCTGTTGCCCAGGCTGGAGTGCAGTGGTGTGATCTCAGCTCACTGCAACTTCTGCCTCTCAGGCTCAAGTGATCCTCCCACCTCAGCCTCCTGAGTAGCTGAGATCACATGAACATGCCACCACACCCAGGTAATTTCTGTATTTTTTGTAGAGATGGGGTTTCACCATGTTGCCCAGGCTAACCTCAAATCCCGAGGCTCCAGCAATCTACCCACCTCAGCCTCCCAAAGTGCTGGGATTACAGGCATGAGCCACCACACCCACCTCAACACCTCTTAATGGATAATGGTTGAGAATCAATATATGTACTAGAAACCAAGTCTAAGACAATGTTATAATTGTGCTATACGTCAGTCTTGTTGTTTCACATGTAAATCTTACATGTGAAAACAAGCTGTAGGTTAGAGTTTTATCTCGTCACACAGATGTTCCCGAGAATACACAATAAAAGCCAAGAAATTGTAGCTTGTCATGAATTAAACAAATTACTTGTAACCAAATAATTTCAAAAGCAAAATTATAAAAATGCTGTTTTTATAGGAAAAAAAACTGTGTTTATAGGAAAATAAATATATATTTAATGTTTAATGAACATTTTTTGTCACATTTGATTTAATGCAAGGTGAGCTGAAGAGTTAAAAGGGTTTAAAAGGTCTTGCTTAAACCATCCTCTGAAATATGTCCCTATTTTCTTTAAAATCATCTGAGCAGGATATCCCACAGTCACTCTTGTTTACATGCTCCACAGCCTGAAGTCTCAGGTTTAAGAAGTTACAAAACAACCTTTCGGAGCTGGAAGAGATCTTGTTAGCTGGAAGGCTCCTGGGCTGGTTGAGCAGGAGGAGAGCTCTGGGGGTGTCAGGGGCAGGCCGGGGACAGGAGATGATCTTAAGAGCGGAAGTAGTACCAGTAGCATGCATGCTGCCTCAGTTTTTCTTGGTGTATTAAAGACTGGTGTGGCCTCATCGCCACTCCTTCTCCAACTAAATTAACCCTATTCTCTTTATTTTTATTCTACTTTCTAAACGGTTTCCCATTTTCGTGGCCCTGCCGAGACCTCTGCAGCTCTCTAAACCAAACGAAATGCTCAAAGTAAGAAAACTGTTTCTTTCTCTGCAGGGCAGGATTGTGTCTTAACTGTGGGGCTGCCCTGACAAATCACCTTTGACTCACAGGTCTACTATCCCAGATCTAAAGAATGTCGGCCCAATCGGTTCTTGGCCGATTTTGGAATGGGGCATCAGATCATATGCAGTGGTCATTAAGTAACAGTGATCCAGCCGGTGCTGCTTTGGGTTCTGAGTCTGCTCTCAGCAGCAAGCTAGATGTTTTGGTTTGGGGCATAAGAGGCAAAAGAGAAGTAGAAAATGTGGCTCTGCAGTCATGAAGCTCATGCCAAAGAGGAGACGCACGAAGCAGTAAAGAATGCAGTCGTGCTAAATTATTTGGTGCAGGCGAAGAGCTGGCATTTGCAGAAGCCCAGTGCCCCTGGAGCATCCTCAACCAATGGGTAGAATGTGGATTGGCAGGAGGAAGGGGCATCCCCAGTTAGGGGTCAGCGGCAGTCCAGACAGGGAGAGGGTAGGTGTTAGTGAGTTCCCAGAGGGGTGGACCTGGCTGGATGGAAGAGATGTGGACTGGGGACGCAGGTGGAAAGTGAGCTGACCAGAATATGAGGCCCTACAGCCACATGATGCTGGGGGGAGGTCTGTGATGTGATGCAAAAACAAACCTGAACTCCTGGGGTGGTTTTTGAACAGGGGGAGGCATGACCACCACTGGGCCGTAGTGTGCGGCAGATGGAGGCGGATATGTCACATCATGCAATTGCCAACACTGTGTGGTCACAGAATCATGGTCGTGGAAACTAGATTAGCAGGTCTATGGGGGCCTTCAAGCTCATCTGGACTGAACTCCTTTTTTAAAAATTTCTTTTTAGTTTAGTTTCCACTTCCAATTAATACCACTCCCCTCCATTTTCAAAGTAATACACATGTAATTTAGAAAATTCTGAAAGTCCAGAAAAGAATACAGAAACAAACAATTTCTCATCCACATCCCCAGAGTAACCATAACCAGTGTCACCTGTTGCCCTGCATTCTGCATTTTTACGTGCTACTTTCTTTATATGGTTGGGATTAAACAGTAAGAATAATCCAACTGTCCATTAGCTGTGTGAGTTTGAATACTTTTAGTAACAGGATGGTTTATCTTTTTTGGTAACTAGGATCTCACTACACTTTTAGGTATGCCATGCCTTTTTAAATAGATAGCAAAATAAAAATGTTTTTCCATTATGAAGTAATATATGCTTATCTAGAAAATATGCAATATTAAAAACTGTAACGCTTTATATCACCCATAATCCAACTGTTCAGAAATTACCACTGTGAATATTTTGGGGTATTTTCTTCGAGTATTCGTCTAAAATAATGTGCATTTTAAAATCAAAATTGGAATTACACCATATACAATTTGAATCTTGCTGACTTTATTTATCAAATCATGGATGTTTCCATTTCCACCTCACATTTATTGGGTACTTAGCATGAACCAAGCTATCCAAAGCATTTTACCCATATTAACTTACTTAATCGTTACAACAACTTTTTGAGATAAGTGCAAATTTTTAATCTCGCTTTCACAGACAAGGTAAGAGGCACAGAAAGTAGGATTTGGAGACAAATAGTCTGACTCCAGACTCTGCATTCCTGTCCACAATACTGCCTCTCCAATTGGTTTTTAGTGAAGCTTCCTTCTACCAATCTGACCGGTGTTCCACTAGTCCTTGTTCAACCCCTCGAAGCCCCCCACCAAAAACACACACATACATAAGTCCAATCTCTTTTCCATGAGACAGCCTTTCAAATAGGAAAGCAGCTTTAAAGTCCTCAAGTCTTTTCTAGGCTTAACATTCTTATCTCTGCTGTTTTTCATGTCCCGAAGGCCCTTTGCCATGTTAGGTACTCAGGCAGGTCTGGTTCTTCTATGTCCCATTAACTGAGTAGCTAGAAACAAATGCACGGCTGTGGTGTAACCTGCCCAAGGAAGTCTGGGGCCAGCCTCTCCATCTGTGTGTGAGGGACATCAGACAGCCGTCAGTGTAGCCGGAGGTGCATTGGCTTTTCCGTATAGCAGCTGTGCTGCAATGAACAGAGTGCTTCTCCACATTCTTCAGCCCCTCACAGCTCTATGGTCTGGCTCGTCTGGCCTGTTGATTCTTTGCCTGGTCTGCAGAGCGCAGCCTAGAAGAAAAGAAGAGTTGCCAAGGGCTTTAGCACAGTTGGACTAAGAACTTTCATGACATCCTGGTGGGGACCAAAATGGTCATCACGACAGAGGGGGAGACCGAGGGCTGGTCACAGAACTGGCAGCAGGGCCAGCAGTTGCCCCCTCAGCACCAGCGTTTCTCCAGATGGCTTCCAAGTTTTGCACTAAGATACACCAAGAAATTATCAAGACTTCAGACCCAGACCAGGCCCAGTGGCTCACGCCTGTCATCTCAGCACTTTGGGAGGCCAAGGCGGGGAAATTGCTTGAAGTCAGGAGTTTGAGACCAGCCTGGCCAACATAGCAAAACCCCATATATACAAAAAATAAAACATTAGCCAGAAGTGGTGGTGCACACCTGTAGTTCTAGCTACTTGGGAGGCTGAGGCGGGAGGATCACTTGAGCCCAGGAGGTTGAGGCTGCAGTGAGCTATGATCTGCTGTGCTGGACCACCACTGCACTCCAGCTTCCTGGGTGACAGAGCAAGACCCTGTCTCAAGAAAAAAACCAAAAAAACACTTCACAGCCAGTGTGCCAGAGTCCAAGCCCACAGGAGGGATCAGTGAGGCAGGAAGCTCTGGACACTGGAACTGCACAAATGGCACGTTCAAGTCAGGGCCATCTTCCATCTCTGGGTCTGTTTGGAAAAAAGAAAAGCAGCTGTGCTTGTCTTTCTTCTGGCACTGACCACTGGAGGTTGGGCTCAAGGCAGGCTCCAGGTAAAATTGTCAAGGTCATGGACTTTGTTCTTAATGTCTTCTTCCCTTTTGCTTTCTCCTGGCCCAGTCACTCCTATTTTCTCTAAGGGTCCTGATAGAGGAGGGAGAGTAACCTGATAATTTCATATTAAGGCATTCCAGGAGGGCAGAGGTTTAATGTGTCACCCCTCTCAGAGTAATTTCCCTTTTAACAGTAATCTCTTGGATTCCAAAATGCTTCTAGCTAAAAATATTTTCAGCAGGAGGACAGCTTTCAGCTGTCCCTCAAATTACAACAGTGGGGCCAATAGCCTCTTCCATCTATGTATGATAAGGATAAATACTACATATTTGGCACTGTAACCTTTACATCTTTGCCCCCTAATTTCCACACTTGTGAGATGAGGCTAATCATCAAACATACTGCATAGGGTTTTATGAGAATCAAATGAGATAATGCATAGAAAGCCCTTAGAATGAACGTGAAACATAATAAACCTTCTATATGTGTTAGATATTATTATTATTATTATTTTGAGACAGGGTCTCACTCTTGCCCAGGCTGGAGTGCAGTGCACAATCATGACTCACTGCAGCTTTGACCTCTTGGCTCAAGTGATCCTCCCACCTCAGCCTCCCGAGTTGCTGGGACTACAGGCACGTACCACCACGCCTGGCTAATTTCTCTATTTTTTGTAGAGATGGGGTTTCACTATGTTGCACAGGCTGGTCTCAAACTTCTCAGCTCAAGTGATCTGCCTGCCTAGGCCTCCCAAAGTGCTGGGATTTCAGGCGTGAGCCACCATGCCCGGCTGCTACCTATTATTATTACTCTGAATTGTTATTTTAATCACAGAGAAGATTCCCATATATTATACTATTTTATCTTTACAAAAATCCTGTGAATTAAGAATCATTGGTCCTATTTTATAGATAAAGAAAGAAAATTAAGAGATTAGGTATGCAGCTAAGTAAGACGCGACACAGTCAAGAGCTCTCTGAAAGGCTCATTCCATTTGCTTGGTAGGGCTTGGGGAGAGTGCACAGTGGGCCATCCCTGGGCCTGGTGTTCCAGAGGGTATAAGAGAAGCCAAGATTCAGAATCCACCCTCAAGAAGCTCAGCAGAATCTGAGAACGTGTCAGCAGCCCGAGAAAAGTGCCATTTCAACCCATAATGTTATAGTTGCCAGTGGCGCTTCCCTTCTCACCAACTACTTTTCTTCTGAAGGGGGACCCCAGGATTACTTTCCAGGGCAACTCTTCCTTTTTCAAACATGTAGAAAAGTAGAGAAAATAATATAATAAACTACATATACATACTTTAGTATGTATTTCCAAAAGATAAGCACTCTTAAAAAAAAAAATACTATACTACCATTATCCCTCCTACAGAAAATTCAGTAATTCCTTAATATCATCAAATATCAAGTTGGTGTTGAAATAATTCATCTTATTGCCTCATGTTTTTTGTTTCTACTTCACAGTTCATTTTATCCAACAGAGACAGTTTCTCTGTCTCTTGCATATCTAGAATTCCTTCCCTCACAGCCCGACCCCTCTCTTTCTTTCTTTGAACTGTATTTGTTAAGGAAACTAGGTTATTTGTTCCCTAGAATCTCCCACAGTGTGAATTTTTGCTGATTGCATCCCTGTGGTGTCATTTAATGTGTTCCTCTGCCTCCTGTGTTTTTTATAAACTGGCTGTTGAATCTGGAGGTTGATGTGATTCAGGTTTAATGTAGCAAGAACATTTTAAGGTGGTTATTGTACTTTCCTCAGGAGGCTTTGTGTCCTGCTCTTTCTTTTGGTGACACAAAAAGCCACTGATAATCATTGCCTAGAGCCTCTATTTCATTAGGGATTATCTTTTCTTTTTCATTTATTTGCTGGAATATTTCTATAGAGAGAAACTTACCCTTGTCAACTCTTTGGTTACCCTGATAAATGCCCAGGATAAGTGTTCCCTTTATTTTCTTCCCTTTATTTATAATGATTTATTATTTACAGATCAAATGACATGATGCCTGTGATGTGATAAATCCAGGGGAGAGGGGACCGGGTGGGGATATAGAAAAACAAGAAGAGCCGTGAGCTGATTCGTCGATGTTGTGCAGCAGGTGCACAGAGGCTCATTCTACGATTCCACTCTTACGTGTGTTCGATCATTTTATAATAAAAATGGTGGGGTTTTTTTTTCCAGGAAAAAATTAAGTAATAATTTGGTTCCTTAGCATCCTCCAAGGGTGAGCAATAAATATGTTGGTTGATTGGTTTTAGGGTTGTGATGAATGTATGAACATAAAAATATTTGACAGTTTTGGCGGGCGCGGTGGCTCACATCTGTAATCCAGCACTTTGGGAGGCTGAGGCGGGTGGATCACCTGAGGTCAGGAGTTTGAAACCAGCCTGGCCAACTTGGTGAAATCCATCTCTACTATAAATACAAAACTTACCTGGGCATGGTGGTGGGCGCCTGTAACCCCAGCTACTCAGGAGGCCGAGGCAGGAGAATCGCTTGAACCCGGGAGACAGAGGTTGCAGTGAGTGGAGATCACACCACTGCACTCCAGCCTTGGTGACAGAGCAAGACTCCATCAAAAAAAAAAAAAAAAAATTGACAGTTTTAACCCATGGTAGTCGTTTCTCTTATACGCTCAAGTTGTTCCATCTTTGGCCAGTGGGAGCCTCTTCAAGCTGGCTCCCAAATACTTTTTGAACTGAGCCCAGTAGTCTTCGCTGGTGTCCGTGCTTTCAGTGGGCCAAGGTGTCCCATTTGTTGTGCATTTCCTCCCCAGACCGGGGCTCAGCCAGTTTTCTGAAGTAGAGCTCTTGTCTTTCACTAAAAATCTTTTCTGTGGCATAACTCTCATCATTCCTGCCTGGCCACTGTTATCTAAAAAGATCTCTTTGAGCCTCCAGTTAGGTTCTGTGGCCAGAAGCAGAATTTTTCTCCCCACACCCCAAACAAGTGTGCCTCTGCCACCCCCTAACCCCACTACCGCCACCCTCCCACCCCTACCCAAGCAGGTGTCTCAGTGATGCGTTGACTGTGCTGGTGGGTGGGTGGAGGGGAAAGGAGATTAAGGAGATTAAAATCTCGCTTTAAAGTCTCAGGCAGTAACTTTGCCTGAGGCTGGCTCCCCCTTCCCAGCCCCACCCCCAGACTCAGAGCCAGGGAGAAGAAAAGGAGGGCAGTGAGACTATACAGTATCTCTATCCATCTATAATTCGGCAGATTTCTCTTGCAAATGAAATCAGAGAGAAATATTTAGGGAGAAGGAAGTGGGGTACCTCTGGTTCACATGGCTTTATCTAGTCTTCCGGAGGTGGCAAAGGGAGAGGGTGAGCAGAGCAGGCAGAACCCTCCAGAGACAAGTGCAAGATGAAAACGGCATAGAAGACCAAAGGGGCACAGGCCAGGAGCAGCCATCAGATACGCAAGGTGCAACCAAGTAGAAGACAAGAGTGTAGTGGTTAATTTCCAGGGCCAGAGCTAGTAGATCCATGTGTCAGTGTGACAAGGAGGCTGGTGACCAGTAAAACTCCCCAGCAAAGAAGTGAGGGGCTGCAGTGTGCAGGAAGGAGTTCCCCTTCACAGTGAGAGCTCCTCAAAGTCTGGAAGGTCTCCAGTCAGGAATGCTTAGGAGAGGGGTTTCTATACCCTGACTGGACACACATCATCATCTTGCAGAACAGAGTGACCATTGGCTCAAAGAGAGAACGTGGACTTGCCTGTGGCGGAGCAGAAAAGACTTAGGACTCCCAGTTCTGCATGAATTCACCAGCTGTGTGAACTTGGTCTGGGCTGTTCCTTCCCATCTTTTTTCTAATGGGAATAATAACAGCACCTCATTCTCAAGCTGCAGTTAGGGTTGAAGGAGTTGGCGAGAAGCTCCGTGAATCACTGGCTGTAAGCGCGGCTAAATGACATTTCTCCTAGTATCCTGTGGGCGTGGGTGGTCTGCAGGTAGGCAGGAAGCAACCTTATTTTCGAAACAACATGCAGGTTGCAGCTGCCCTCAGATGGGCCTCGGAGGGGAGAAAGGCCCAGAGTGAAGGAGATGGCAAGCAGGGGGCAGGAGAAGCCACACTTGCCTCCTGGGCGGTGGAGGGCGGCTCGGGACAGCTGGCTATCTCAGGTCATAGAACCACCCAGAGGGTGTAAGAGGGAGTCTGAATATAGAACCACAGCTCTTCAGGAAAGGCCTCAGAATAGATCTCCCTGTAAGACTACAGAGGGGGGTGTGTGTGTGTGTCTGTGTAAAACTTGAAGAAGACACCTAAGGAGTAGACCTCTGATATCCTTCAAGGCCCCAGCGGTAGAATACTTGTGCGAACTGGAGGGCAAAAGTGGTCAGGCCAGAGGAGCAGGTGGGCAGGGCTGCCGGGAAGGCCAAGGAATTCCACATACTAGCAAATGTTCACTGATCCTTCATGCAGGCTGCACAGGGGTAGACACATAAAAAATCCTCTCTAGGCCATGGAGGTCACTAGGCCATGAGGACACCAAGTCAAACGGGCCCTCACAGTGTGTGAGAGTGGCAGCATCAGACACAAGAGGGTCAGACACAAGATGAGTCATGTTGTGTTTCCCTCAAGAATATCCGCATATTTAGAGCACTTCTGACAGGTGCCTTTGCCCACTTTGATTTTACTTCTTTAAAGAAAACTGCGATAAATACACAATCTGCAGGAGGACCTGATTTCAACAGCCAGCAAAATCCTACTAGATGGGCAGCAATACCCTCCGTAACACAGCTATGAAACAGAATTCCTGGCTTCGTTGTTATTGTCCCCTTGAAAAAAAAAATTCTACATTTTGCTTTCTTAATTGTAACGCATTTAAATAGATAAAACAAATTTTGCTAGACTTGCCTTCCCCCACGTGCACACAGTGTGTGAGTGCATATAAACACATTTGGCCATAGGCATAATTCTGCCAACCTGAACTGCAGTCTAAAACACTTCCTAATTTTTTATGGTGAGCATTTTATCAGGACATTGAAAATAGTACCCCCAAGAAAATAGAAGTGAATGATCTTTGATCTCAAAATGAGGAAAGATTTTCTAAGCATGAGAGTAAAAGCAAAAATTTGATGACTTAAATTTCAATTTCTATGTGTCAAAGACACCAAATAAAAGGTAAAGAGGGAAAATATTCACAATATATACCATAGGAAAAGGGTGAATCCTTAATATATGACATGCTGTTAGAAATCATTTAGGGCTAGGCACAGTGGCTCATGCCTATAATCCCAGCACTTTCAGAGGCTGAGACAGGCAGATCACCTGAGGTCAGGAGTTTGAGACCAGCCTGACCAACTTGATGAAACCCCATCTCTACTAAAAATACAAAAAATTAGTTGGGTGTGTTGGTGGTCACCTGTAGTCCCAGCTACTTGGGAGGCTGAGGCAGGAGAATCTCTTGAACCCAGGAGGCAGAGGTTGCAGTGAGCCGAGATCGCACCACTGTACTCCAGCCTGGGCGACAGCAAGATTCCGTCTCAAAAAAGAAAAACAGAAAAAAAAAGAAATCACTTTGTAAGACGGTACATCAAAGAAAAATAAAGCTGAGTGTGGTGACTCATTCCTGTAGTTCCAGTTACTCTGGAGGCTGAGGCTGGAGGATCGTTTGAGACCAGGAGTTCAAGGCTGTAGTAAGTTAGGATCGTACCACTGGACTCCAGCCTGGGAGACAATGAGACCCCGTCTCTAAAACAGGTAAACAAAAAATAAGCAAAAGTCATCACCACACAATTCATAAAATAGGAAATACACAGGGTGAAGAAAACACATGAAAAAAATGTTCAACATTACTACTATTCAAAAAAATGCAAATTTTAAAATTAGACTATTTTTGCTTACTGGGTAGGTTGAGTTGTTTCGTTTGCTATGTATCTGTTTAATGATAATACCCAGTGTGGTGAGAGCACAATGAATTAGAGTCTCTCGAAAACTGTTGAATGTAAATTGGTTTTGCCTTTCTGGAAAGTAAGTCAGCCCTAAGTTTAAATAGCCCAGAAAATTTAGAGCTGAATTACTTTCCAGAAAGATAGAGCCAATTTTCTTTAAATTTAGGGGTCAGTTACTTTCCAGAAAAATATATTTTTCTTTTTGGCTACGTGTTTCCATGTGTCTTAATTTATTCTGAAGAAATAATCAGGCTGGGCACGGTGGCTCACGCCTATAATCCCAGCACTTTGGGAAGCTGAGGCAGGCAGATCACGAGGTCAGAAGATCAAGACCATCCTAGCTAGCATGGTGAAAACCCGTCTCTACTAAAAATACTACAAAAAATTAGCCGGGCATGGTGGCGGGCGCCTGTAGTTCCAGCTACTCCAGAGGCTGAGGCAGAATTGCTTGAACCTGGGAGGCAGAGGTTGTAGTGAGCCGAGATCGTGCCACTGCACTCCAGCCTGGGTGACAGAGCGAGACTCCATCTCAAAAAAAAAAAAAATAAAAATAAAAATAAATAAAGTACTGAGAATGAATAGATGAAATCACAAAAGAAGTGTGTAAGAAGATTAGAGAAGAGGTCCAAGGCCTGACTCTTGATTCTCTCCAAGACATCTAGGAGAGGCAGAAATGTCATCCAAGGAGGCTGTGCCCTAGTGACTGTAGGAGGCCGATCACAGGCTTTCAAACAGCTCTGTAATGGCTAGGACATATTTATTCTAGAACCTCAGATCACTTGTTTGAACACTTTCCTTTATCTCTCACTCTGCTTTCAGGCCTAATTATTGGAAGAAAAAAAAAGGGTGAGGAGGGGAGACATGCATTGTTCTTGAAAATAAAATTGCTTGAAAACAGAAAATGTCAGATTAAAAAATGCAGAGTCAATGTCTGTGACTGTCTTAATGAGTGTAGTAAGTGTCCCAACATCAACAAGAACCACTTAAGCATATTGGGAAGTAATCCAATGCCAGAGGACAGGGAAAGACTCGATTTCCTTCTCCAGTGAACTCCCTTGTTTAACTGGATCTTACAACTGAAAATCAAATACGTCTCCATCTTCCAACCCAACTCCTTAGCCCTGTGGGCTCTTGGTGTGGATCTGGACATTTGGACAATTTAAATGGACTCAGCGCCACAGATGTATAAATCCTGCTTGCCAAACTTCGGGAGGCTGCATTTTGGGAGCACTTTGGAAGGCTGAGGGGGGCAGATCACTTGAGGTCAGGAGTTTGAGACCAGCCTGGCCAACATGGTAAAACCCTGTCTCTACTAAAAATACAAAAATTAGCCAGGCATTGTGGCACTCACCTGTAGTGCCAGCTACTCAGGTGGCTGAGGCACGAGAATCACTTGAACCCAGGAGGTGGAGGTTGCAGAGAGCTGAGATTGTGCCACTGCACTCCAGGAAAAATACAAAACAAAACAAAGCAAAACAGATCGTGTATTTTTTAGTGGTAGGAACTCCTGTTTTTTTTTATTGCAGTTTGCTCTTCTCTGTGTTTGGGAATGTAGCTTCCTTTCACTGCTTGGAAGGAAAGAGAGCACTTTATTTTTTGGTTCCCTTCATTCACAACAGGTCAGCCAGGAGAAGATCTCTGTCTAGGAGTGACTGCTTAACTGGGAATTTTAGCCACTGTGGATTTGTTGGTTACAATGTAGCAGAAGGCAGGGCTAAGAACAAAGGTGGGAAAAGAAAAGTGAGGGTTCTTAGCCTTGGTTTCCCTTTACTGGGAGCAAAGTATCCAGGGTGGAAATACCAGCCCTTCCCAGGGGTCTGGTGAGTTCCTGAGATGAGCCTGGTGATCTGAGCTCTCTGTGTAAGTCACTGAGTGTAACTGAAGGAAGAAGCCTCTAAACCAGGTCCTGCTGGGCTACCAGGAGGCTGACTTTGAGGTGTCTTCGAATTAGACTGATTGATGGTCTCTCCGTGTCTGGAAGAGGTGTTCTGGCTTTATGTCAGAGCTCCCATCAGAGAGGCCTGAGCTATGACAGGTTTGAAAAATGATTCAGAAGAAAAAATTGACTCTGTTCAATAATAAATTATAACGATGCTTTGTATTTATAGAGCATCCTTCAACTGAGGGAGCTCTAAGTTCTTTATGGGCATTAACTTGCCTTTCTCACAATAGAGAAAAGATAATTTTGTCAATTCAATATTTGTGTATCTTTTTTCTTTCCTTTACTGGGGGAGGAGGATAGCTATTACAGGGACGTTTTCTTATATTAATTTGGAGGCAATAAATCTTCCCCTCATTTTTTTTTTTTTTTTACTGGAAATGTTTTCTCATTGGATATCACATAAGGAATTAAAAATAAATAGCTATACCTAAAATGTATGTGTATGTGCATTTATATGTCAGTGTGAGTGTAGTATCTTCATAAATATTTAATTTTTATGGTCTAAGCCTTCTCCCTCAGTTTTCATGAGCTAGAATTTATTAGCCACTGAACACTGAAGCTATTATTATTTGCTTTTTCGCCTAAATGATTTAAAAGTCAATTATGAATTGGCTAAGGGGATTGGAGAACTCTGGCATGTAATATGCCTCTTATGCTTCTATTTGTTACCAAATGTCTAGAATGAGAGAGTGTCCATGATGGGAAATAGCCCACAGAAGTACCATACCGTTATTAAAGCGACCAGACGGAGGCCCTAGGTCACTGGCATATGAGCAACTGTGCTGGGGTTCGTGTGGGTGGGTTAGGAGGCTGGGGAGAGCATGACGGGGGATGTGCAGACAGATAAATAAATCCGATAATAAAGCAGAAGCTCAGAACTGTCCAAAATGATGAGTGAAAGCCAGCAGCCCAAGGAGAGGCTGCTCTTAACAGCCAGCTCCCAGCACTTAGGGCTGTGCTCTGCACCAACCTGCCCTAGTGTCCTGGGGAGGGAACGTAAACATTTCAGCGCTTTCTATTTAACTGCAAAGTGCTCATCTTCTGAGTCACCGAGGCAAAGAAGCAGGCTGGAAGGTAGTAATAATCCAATCCAACAGAATTATCTGTTGAACAGAAAATCCCCTTTGGAATTTGTGTCCTTGGAACATTCCAAATGGTTTTCAGGTGGGAAAGCGAGGCACGGTGTCATGCGTCAGGGTGACTCTGCGTTTGCATCAGGGCGGCAGAAAAGCAGATTAACCTTGAAATTAGCCAGGAGCGAATGGCAAAGCTTTGTTAACAAGCTTGGAGAACACGATAAATTTTAAAAGGGCACCGAAATGAGCATCTGTAATAAATCTTCTGTTGCCTCCTGGTTCAGGTCTGGGACTGAAAAGGATAAAGTACTTCTAGAACAGGAGCTGGGCCTCCTGAAGCCTTTGCACATTAACTAACTAATCAAGGGGCTCCAGCCTGTTGGGCTCACATTGCCTGGTATTTACTCACTTGACTCCTTACAGGCCCCGCTCTTGAAAACTGAAATTGCTTCATGGTACTCATGACACACACGTATATATATATATGTGCATATGAAAATACATTTGCATAGGTACTATCCATATGTATATACACACATACACACGTTTTTCCTCATAAGGGTTAAATTTTATTTTCAATATTCGGTTGACTCTTAAAACTGAGGGGAGCCGGGCGCGGTGGCTCAAGCCTGTAATCCCAGCACTTTGGGAGGCCGAGACGGGAGGATCACGAGGTCAGGAAATCGAGACCATCCTGGCTAACACGGTGAAACCCCGTTTCTACTAAAAAAAATACAAAAAACTAGCCAGGCGAGGTGGCAGGCGCCTGTAGTCCCAGCTACTCGGGAGGCTGAGGCAGGAGAATGGCATAAACTCGGCAGGCGGAGCTTGCAAGTGAGCTGAGATCCGGCCACTGCACTCCAGCCTGGGCGACAGAGCCAGACTCCGTCTCAAAAAAAAAAAAAAAAAGAAAAACTGAGGGGAAAAATTGGGGATAAAAAGCAGGACAAGGCAATAATTATTCTGTAGCTTATCTCAAAATGGAAATTTCCCCGATAACATTAGTTCTAAATTCTAATATTAAAAAATGGCTACTGTGGTATAATATTAAAATGGACTTAAATTTAATACACAAAACGTCTAGCAGCTTGGATCAGTACAAACTGATTTTTTTCTAAAGGCTGTCAGAGTTAACTGGCAAATAGAAAACTGTGCAAGGGGGAGGAATTCTTCTGTTTGTGCATTTGTTTGATTTTAGGTACTTCTAAGTGCTGTGATTGGTAGGAATACTGAGATCTGTGCTGAGCCTCGAACTCCAAAGCTGCAACTCAAGTCCCTGATGAAGTTAATTAAGTCTGAGTCTTGGGCTCTGCAGCTAGTTGATGCCAGAATAAATCTAACGTGTTGTCAGCAGACTGAACCAGAAGAGCAAAGCTCCAAAGAGGAATTTCTATGCAGTAAATATCACTTAAATTCCTCTCAAAGTTGGAGCTGGTGTCAAAGTCCAGAAAAGCAATATTCCCTGGCAACTGCTGTCAGGAGTGTGTGCACGCGCCTGGCCATGCATCATCTGAACACTCAAATTAGCAGAGGAGAAAGATAGTGAGTTAATATCACCCAGTTGACTGCTCAAAGAACTGCTTTAACTGTAGCCAGAGAAATATGGAGAGGGCATGGCCAGTCATCAATGACCTCCAAATGACTAGATGCTCAGAAGTTTCTGGCAACCTAGGCTAGATAAATAATTCCTGCTGCTGTGAAATAAATAAATTCTCCCAAATAATTCAGGGAAACAAATTCTTTCACTTCCCAGTCGCTGAGCTACAAGAAACTAGAGAAACACTACAGGTGAAGAAGAAAGGGGCTGGGTGCAGTGGTTCATGCCTGTAATCCCAGCACTTTGGGAGGCCTAGGCAGATGGATCACCTGAGGTCAGGAGTTCGAGACCAGCCTGGCCAACATGGTGAAACCCCGTCTCTACTAAAAATACAAAAAAAAATATTAGCCAGGCCTGATGGCGGGAGCCTGCAATCCAGCTACTCGGGAGGCTGAGGCAGGAGAATCACTTGAACCTGGGAGGCGGAGGTTGCAGTGAGCCGAGATCGCCACTGCACTCCAGCAGCCTGGGCAACAGAATGGGACTCCATCTCAAAAATAAAAAGGAAGGTGGAAGGCATCTATGAGCGACTTTGTATCTCACTGATCTCCGGTTTACAAGGGACTGGCCACTGGCGGCAGGTTGGCCTAGCAGGGTGGGGGCGGGGGGCACCTTCTCCAACAACTCTGTGTGTGAGGCTTGTAAACACATGATTCTGTGTCTGGATAGGTCTTTGAAAGAGAAGAAAGGAGGTAGGGAAGGAAGGAAAGAAATAAACATATGGACAGGAAGATTGAGTATTGGAGGGAGAAGAGAAAAAGCAAGAGATAGTGAAACCAATAAAAAGGAAATAAATGTAAAATGGAGAGAGAGGGGAAGAAAGAGCTGGAATAATACTACATGGCTCTCTAAAGGGTGCTGTGGTTTTTGTTGTTGTTGTTTTTGTTTTTTTACAGAGCACACACTGCAGATAAATAGTGCAATCTTGGGGCCTTTTCGGTAACTGTACTTCTATTCTTCTTTCCCTTTGCTTTTGTCTAATTAAAAGTGTTTGCCTTGAAAACAGAGACAATTGAAATTTCAAGTCAGTGTTGTCATCTTCCGTCCCCAGGCATTTCAAGCTAGAACAACTACAGGCAAAATTCTCCTTTTTGTACCCCTCTTCTTCTACTCACTCCTGTTTCCCTAGCTTTCTAGTTTCAGAATAAGAGTGGGGGCTGAGAATGATAAAAATAGCTTTTGAGAGTTCAAAAGATACTGGCCCCTGTTTTAGGAGCCAGTATCCTTGTCCAAAGCAGGAAGCAGCCAGTCCTGAGTTTGAGGGAAGCTTCTCCCCACAGAGTTTCCTTAGGGGACGATTTCTGAGCCATTCTTGGAGGAAGCCACCCCCAGAGATGTTCAGAACTAGAACTAAATCCATCTTCCCCTGGAGAAAAACAGAGGTTTTTAGGAACCTGTCACTCAGCAGGGAGGCCTCTGTATTTGGAGCCAAGTGTTTGGGGAAACAAATAAGCCACCTTCAGTCAGCCCAAGTTGGAAACGCAGGAAAACCGCATCTTCATGCTGGACTCCGTTGCAATCCCAAGCTGATTTTAGTTCAAGGAGAGTGGCATCTGCTTGGGGGAAATTGGAAATTTCTTATTTCCATTTATAAATTAGGCTTCACAAAGGAAGAGAACTTGAAAACCGTTTTATTGTTGTCCACTGAAAAGACAATTACTTCCAGCCACAACTGGCACATTCTGTGGTAAAACTAGCACGATCAAACACACAACACATCCACCACAGGGCCATCTTTCTGAGGCTGTTATTAAAGGCATGTGTCTTATTAGCCAGTGTCAGGATTTCTGGGATGTTTTATTGTCTCAAGAAATGAGAAGGCCATTTCCAGGGCTGTGTGCTTCTTAAGACAGCAAACAAAACACGAAAAACAAACAAACCTCCTTTTCTTTGTCACCGTTTCTCTGACCATCCCCTGTAAATGTGTAGGACATAGTACTCATAGAAAAAGGAAAATTCATTAGCCGAATGAATCGCTGATTTAAATTCAGGCAATAGGTTGACATTCTCCTTAATTTAATAGTTTTAGAGAATGAATCTATGTAGATCTAGATCAAATTCTAACCAATCGTTGCAATGGGGTCTTTTTTCTTTAACGTTCAAAGTTAATTTTGCTCCACAAAACGATGACTCTTTGGTGCCCAACTAATAAATTAGCACAGTTCAGTTCAAGTTCCCAGTAAATTGGAGGCTGAAATGCAGGATCAAGAGAAAGGAGACGCAAGTTACAAATCTGGATTCTAAATATCCCAGCAGACTAACTCCATGAAACCATCTTTTATTTTTTGTGAATAAGTGTATGTGTGTTAGCCTCCCTCTCCCTTTCTCCTTTTAAAAAAAGAAATGATGACTTTTTCAGGTCTCTGCTTCCAGATATGAGGGGCTTTAGGTATTTGAAGTCAGAAGGGAGGCAGGAATGAGCACTACTAATTGGGTGCATCCTGGTGTGCTAATATAAAAGACAGCCAATGTAATCGTGGGTTTGCTGTCTGTACCTGGCCTGCCTGGAGATTAAGAAAGGCTTGCTAGCCCCAGGCCATAGGTCACGTTGCAGACTTGACTGCAATTCCCTGGATGATTCCTGCACCAGAACAGATAGTGTGACTTGCTATGGTAAACAGCTGAGAGCAACCCATGCTAAGTGGCAATGCAGAAAAGCCACACACGGAACCCAGGAAGGGTTCCTGGGATGGCCCAGTGACTGTCCATCCTCCAGAGAGAGCTGGATCAAGCAAAAGAAGTAGTCCCCAAATTCTTAGGGCCAGGGCTGCCAGGTAACCTGGCACCCAAGGCTATCTGAGGAGACAGGCAGTGAGGCTATCAAGAGTAAAGATGGAAGAGCAAGCACAGATGAAGGAGACGAAAATAAGGCTAGTGGGAGGGATTTAGGGAGGGAAATGCAAGGAAGAGACAACTGAGAGAAAAACCAGAGGGAAGGAGTGTATCAGCCTGGAGGCGGGATGACGCAGGAGAAGGGGAGGAGGAGGGCTAGAAGGGCTTCAGGCCTGCAGGGAGGGAGGGCAGACTTCTCCAGGGGGTGGGAGAATCGCCCTGGCCCCCTTTTACTGCTCCCATTCTTTGGACAT
Organism: Papio anubis; assembly: GCF_008728515.1. Lineage (NCBI taxonomy): Eukaryota > Metazoa > Chordata > Mammalia > Primates > Cercopithecidae > Papio > Papio anubis. The sequence goes on from NC_044976.1 coordinate 193,676,240, forward strand.
TGTAGACAGAACTCAGGTGGGGGAAATGGCCCAGCGGGGGGAACCCTGGCACACCTCTCCGAGCAGGGAGCAGGGATCGGCCCCCAAAAGGAACAGTTCTCCTCCTTTTCTGATTTAGACCAGGGCAGGCTGCCTGTGCAGTTCTCTCCCTTGGGTTCTCGTGTATGTAGATACACTCATTTACACACACAGGCTCCTACACAAGCACATGCAGAGACGCCTAGGTTCCCAACCTGGGTTGTGACTTCTGTGTCGAGGAGAGCCATAGGAGGCACAGCTTTGCCAGCATTCCTGCCCATTGGTGCGGCCTGTTCCGTAACCCACACTGGTCTGGCTTCATCGCTGGACTCACTGCATGGCCCACAAAGGCCTCTTCTATAGTCACAGGGCCCCGGCGGCATTTTGGGAGGGGCTTCAGGGATGCTGGCTGGTAACCCAAGAGCAATCCTAAATCCCAGCTTGGTCCATGTCCTAGAACATCAAAGGAGATTGTGAAACCCTGAGTGGGAAGAGGAGCCTCCTAAGCTTGAAGAGAGCCAGGTGGGGAGAGGGCCTGGGCTCCATGCAGGTTGGGCACCAGCTAGCCTGTGATGGTGGCCAAGTCCCATGAGACTTACACCACACTAAATATTCAGCTTGCCTCCTGTGGGCATCCTATACTCTGTGAATTGGTCAGAACCAATCTTTAATCCAGCATCATATCAGGCATACCTCTCTCCTGCCGGTGTGTGCCCGAAGAATGCAAAGTGATTTAGATATTCATTGACCTAAAGTGCAACTAAGGTTTGGGGGTGGGGGTCACAGAAGGGAGGTTAATACAAGGCATCAAAAATGTACTTTGACTATTTTGTCTTTTTTCTTTTTATTATTATTTTTTTTTGAGCCTGTCACCCAGGCTGGAGTGCAATGTCGTGATCTCGGCTCACCGCAACCTCTGCCTCCCGAGTTCAAGCGATTCTCCTGCCTCAGCCTCCTGAGTAGCTGGGACTACAGGCACCCACCACCACACCTGGCTAATTTTTGTATTTCTGGTAGAGACAGGGTCTCACCATATTGGCCAGGGTGGTCTCGAACTCCTGACTTTGTGATCCACCCACCTGGGTCTCCTAAAGTGCTGGGATTACAGGCGTGAGCCACCACACCTGGTTGACTATTTTCTCTTATTTCAAAATTATATATTCTTATATACTGTAAAACTTGGAAAACAAGAGAAAGCATAAAGAAAATTTAAATCACCCATAATTTCACAAACCAGAGATGAAACCACTGCTAACAGTTGCTGTAATTTCTTTCAGTCTCTTTTCTACAGTGAAACCTGTATTTCTAGCTGTCTACACATAGTATAAATCTAGATTTAGAACAAGTAGAAATAGCTCTAGGGTGCTGCCGGTGCTGCCCTTGGCTCTGATAGTGAATCTCATTTATCCCTGGGTCCTGAGGACCCAAATTATGGGACAACAGAGAGAGAAAGAGAAGAGGTGACATGCCTGGGGGCGGCCCAGGCTGAGTTTGGAAGCCGCAAGGTGAACTCCCTCCCATGGGAGAAAGCTGCCATGGGAGGCGGCAGCCCAGCAGTCTGGCTCTCAGCCCACGATCGCCCACGTCCCCAGCATGTCCCCAGCGTGGCAGCTGCAGGCGCGGCAGGCTTTGTGGGGCCTTTGATCCACGCAAAGTACGTCATAGGCGAATGCTCACAGCGCGTGGGCTGGGCACACCGAGGGTTGCCAAACTGACAAACACACCTCCAGGAAAGCCTTTTGGCTCTGGCTGGGCTTCATTCTGGCTACCTGGACAGCATGGCCTGAATAGGAGACTTGCAAAGGTGTGTGCCCTGTCCCCATGGTGTCTCCCAGCCCAGACTCAGGAGCTCAGAAATAACTCCCTGAGAGTTGAAAAATGAGTACACATGGACATAAGGCGGGGAACATCACACACCAGGGGCCTGTTGTGGGGTGGGGGTGCTGGAGGAGGGATAGCATTAGGAGAAATATCGAATGTAAATGACGAGCTGATGGGTGCAGCAAACCAACATGGCACACGTATACCTATGTATCAAACCTGCACGTTGTGCACATGTACCCTAGAACTTAAAGTATAATTTTAAAAAAAAGAAGAAATAACTCCCCGAGGTCATGGGAGTAGTTAGTAGAGGGGCATGGGACCAGCTGAGAAGCTGGTTCTCCTTTCTGCACTTTTCGGCACACGGGGCAGATTTTTCTGAAGCACAGGTATATTGCCCTTCAACATCTGAGACATATGGCTCTTGGTCATAATCTTATTTCTTTTTTTTATTTTTATTTTTTAAGACAGGGTCTCGCTCTGTCACTCAGGCTGGAGTGCAGTGATTTGATCTTGGCTCACTGCAGCCTGGACCTCTTCGGGCTCAGGTGATCCTCCCACCTCAGCTTCCCAAGTAGCTGGGACTACAGGTGTGCACCACCACACCCAGATAATTTTTCTATTTTTTGTAGAGATGGGATTTTGCCATGTTGCCCAGGCTAGTCTCAAACCCCTAGGTTCAAGCCATCCTCCCACCTCAGCCTTCCAAAGTGCTGGGATTACAGGATTGAGTCACCACACCTGGCCCATAATCTTATTTTTGTCAAACTTTCAGAGGATTAGGGAGGCAGAGTAGAAAACACAGAATGATGCCAGGAAGCCCACCATGGGTTCAGCCCCAAAAACAAGAATTCGGGGAGAACCGACCTGACTTGATCATTATTCATTCATTAAACCCTTATGATTGCTACTGCATGGTGATTAGCTGGGGAGTGAAGAGTCAAAGAAGGATAAAAGATATCCCAGACTTTGTGGAATTCTCAATTTTTAATGGAGACAGACCTGTCACCAAATAATGAGTGAAAAATGTGCCAAGAACTACAGAGGATCTAAAAAGTTAGAAATATTACCATAAACTTACTTTTAAATCGAACTTTAGCCACATTTTCCAATAATATGCTCATGTTTTTCTTCAACCTTCACACACCTTTTCAGGAAGTATCTCTAAATTTAAAGCGAGTCCAGTTGTTAATGTAAAAAAGGTACAAGAGGCCAGGGCACAGTGGCTCAAGCCTATAATCCCAGCACTTTGAGAGGCTAAGGCGAGCGGATGACCTGAAGTCAGGAGTTTGAGACCAACGTGGCCACCACGGCAAAATCCTGTCTCTACTAAAAATACAAAAATTAGCCGGGTGTGGTGACGTGCGCATGCAATCCCAGCTACTCAGGAGGCTGAGGCAGGAGAATAGCTTGAAACCGGGAGATGGAGGTTGCAGTGGGCTGTGATCGCGCCACTGCATTCCAGCCTGGGTGATAGAGCAAGACTTCGTCTCAAAAAAAAAAAAAGTACAAGAAAAAAGCCAGAGAAAGTAGTGTATTTCTTGAACTTTTAAAGAAAAATTAACAATTGGACCCATTTCTTTACATTTAGAGGTACTTCACCTGAAAAGGTATCTAAAGGTTACAGAAAAACATATTGACTATATTATTTGAAAATATAACTAATATACTGTTTAACAATAAATTCTCCCCATGATTTTTTTTTTTTTTTTTTTTTTGAGACACAGTTTCATTTTGTCACCAAGGCTGGAGTGCAGCAGCACGATCTCGGCTCACTGCAACCTCCCCCTCCCAGCTTCCAGCAATTCTTGTGCTTCAACCTCCTGAGTAGCTGGGATAACAGGTGCACACCACAACGCTCAGCTAACTAATTGTTTTCGTATTTTCAGTAGAGACAGGGTTTCACCATGTTGACCAGGCTGGTCTCAAACTCCTGGCCTCAAGTGATCCGCCTGCTCAGCCTCCCAAAGTGCTGGGATTTACAGGCGTGAGCCACAGCTCCCAGCCAGTTTCTCCATGATTTTTGACTTTTAGGTCACTCTGTAGAACAGAAACAGATGCCCATCGTGAAGGTTCAGTGAGCCAAAACTGCACCACTGCACTGCAGCCTGGACAAGGGAGTGAGACTCTGTCTCAAAAAAAAAAAAAAAGAAAGAAAAGAAAGAAACAGATGCCCATCCAAGGGAAATGAATTTTGCTGAAAGTGGTGCAGTTTTCCCAGAGAAAGTAACATTTGAGCCGAGCCTTGACAGATGAGTAAAAGTTTGTCAAGCTGAAAAATTTCATCGTAATATGAGTTGAACACAGGGTCATTATGAGCAGTTGGCTGGCCCCCAGAAGGCTGGCAGCCCCTTTCAGGTGAACCTCCAGTCTGTTCTTTATTCAGGCACCAGTAGGACGCTGTGCTGGGTGGCATTCCTGCCCCAGCAGGGGCTAGGCCTGAGTCACATGCAGGGCAGGGGCCTGGTCACAGCCTGGGGCCTCACCTGAGAAAGACCTGTGAGAAAACATCCCAATCCCACTCATTCCTGCCCACACCAGGGCCAGCCACATCGGGACAGCAGGGACGGTGAAGAGCATGTTTGGGAATGTGACACTCTGTGGTGGCTGCTTGTTAGGAAATCCTAAGTAGCTTTCTCCTGATGACTAGTCTGAACACTGGATCGCTGAGCGGGGCACAGCTGGAAGGAATCAGAAATTACTGTATTAACACCAGTATTTTGGAGGCACAGAAACAAGGGGTGAAGGAACTTCCCTAAGGTCACACACTTTAGGTGATAGCACTGGTGTAGGCTCCCATAAAAATGTTCTCTCAGGTCTCTTCCAACTCATAGGTTCTTGGAAATGTAAGGGGCAAAATTCATTCATTTTATGGCATTAATGACCACTAATCAATCAATCATTCTCTCAATTATCCGAGCACTTGTATAATTACTGAGTCCTAGTGATGCCTACAACCGGGCTTCTTACAGTCCTGCAGTGGTAGACACAAAGGAACTAGAAATCATAGTGTTTACCTTGGAGCAACCTGCGATCTAGTTGCATAGGAAATAACCCATTTGACACAATGAGAGTAACAAAAACGAATGCAATTGACATTGGAATGGGCTGGAGCTCTGGGAGAAGGAATCCTTAGGGGAAGATGAAAGCTGAGAAAGGCTTGGAGACCATCAATGGACAAGAAGGGAAAGGGCAGTGTCTGGATGGAGGGCTCTGGGCAATATTTAGGAAAACTCAAAAGCGCCTGCCCATGAACAGACGGACAGACAAGCGTGTGCTCCCTCCTGAACTCACGGGCTTACTGGCTCAGCTCACGGCAGGGCTCCCCTTCCAGGCTTTGCAGGTGATATGGTTCCTTCTTCATCCAGGATAGCTCCAGTGAAGGATGGACACAGGCAAGATTCTAGCTCCATTCTGGCTTCAATGTGTCCTTGTTCTTTTCTCGTTTGCTAGTCATTCTGGTCTGTTTGGGAACTGGACTCGTTGTCTTTGGCCAGTTAACCTCTAACCCTGCCAGGGGGACTAAGCATGCTACAGAGTGCCCAGGTCCCCCACCTCCCACTTCCATAGAGCCCTGAGCAAACTACTCAGTCTCTAAATGGCCCAGAGCAGCTTGTGGCTCCATTTCAGAAGCAAAAGCACCTCTGAGAACGCGCGAATGCAGCCTGAGACCCGCACCGTGCCAGCTCCTGGCCCTAAAGCAGGCTGGTACCTCACACTGCTTTCGGAATCTTCCAAGACACTGTGGGTGTGAGGTCTTCCAGGCAGACGCCAGCACCCACCAAGCTGGTCCTCAGAAGACGACTGGAGGTAGAGAAAGCAGCGCTGGAAAGAGACAAAGAAATTTCAGGACTGTCCTCATTAGCATATTCTAAACGAAGCAGATCTTCAGGCAGCCGTGTTAGGTAAGATGTCCCTGTAAGAGTACACATTAACACGGCAAAATTTGAGGAATGAACATTAGATGGCCATGCAGTGTCAGAGTCAGGGCTCGCTCGGGTGCTTCTCTGACAGAAGAGACAGAGTGTGGCACCAGTAGTCCCTGTTGGATTCTGTGTCTACAGCAGAGAGCTTTGGGGCTGCCCTCCCTCACAGAGCAGGCTTTCTGCAAATGCTCAGGTAGGGCTGGATATATTCGTAGAATCTTCCAGACCCATCCAGCCTAGAAGGTGGTGGTCCCCGAAGAGTGGTGGTGTACGTGAGAAGCTGGGGGAACGTGTGACAAGGCAGACCCCTGGGCCGGCCTTCAGAGAGTCTCATTCACCTGCTCTGGAAACACCGCTAAGGACTTGGCCTCTGCTGTGAGTTAAGAGAAAAGAAACCCCTCTCACTCTAGAACTGCCTTTTTCTGTCTCAGCCACCTTTTTTCCTGTCTTTTAAAAATGTCCAAAAGTCTCTGCATCTGTAGTTTTCATAAGTACTTTGTCATGCAACCTGGTTAGCTCAAGCCAGAGACAACCAGAAACAGCTCTATCAGTGGCTGTCAACTCGGCCACTTCCCTCGGAACCGTGGCCCCTCATTCCTGCAGTTGGGTGGGAGCCAACACAGCCCCAGGCACAGGCAGTGTGGGCATGGATTCCCGGAGCTCCACACAGGAATGTCCCACTCTAGAGGGGAAGGTAAACTTCGGTGCTCTCCATGCACTGGGTATGTGTGCCAGGAAAGCCCTGAAACTTTTGCTCACAGGGCTCAAAATGAAAGCAGCTGTTGATTCCGAGAGTGGCAGGTTTGACGACATTTGGAGTCCCCCTGTGTGAGAACAGAGAGACCCCTGGCGCTTCCTCCCTGCTCTCTGAGGAAGGGGGAGGCGGCTGGGGGTGGGGAGGCCCAGCCTCGCAGCGTTGCGTCTCTCCGGGGCTTCCAGAGGAGGCAGCGCCGGCCCTCCCAGCCTCGCCACCGTCGTCGTGCGCGTGTGTCGGGCCAGCCGGAGCCAGGCCGGATCCTGGCCACTGTGCCTACCACTGAAGGCAGGCTTCAGGCCAGGTCCTCTCCTTGCCTCTCGGGGGGATGCTGGTGTCGGGCTCCTTTGATATCTAAAAACCAGACCCTCAGCCCCCAGCGCCCGAGCCCGGCGCAGATCCACGCCCCGGCCTCTCAGCGTGTGGGCCTGGGGGCGGGCGCGGTTCGGGGGCAAGGGACCGCAAGTGGGGGCGGGCGGCAGCATGTGAGCAGCTCAGATGGGAGATCACGCGCGATAACCCAGGCCCTGGATGGCAGCGCTCGACAGGAAACCTCGAGCGAGGAGCCAGCTGGGGGCCGGCGGGGCGGGGCTGCTGCTCCCGTAACCGCACGAGAGCCGCGGCTGGCGGCAACATGGGGCTGGGAGCCCACCCTGGCTGCACGGGAGGAAGGGCCGGAGGTTCCTTCCCAGGCCCAGCCTCCTCTCTGTCTTGCGGAGGGCGTCCTTCACGGGTGTGGTTTGTGACTTTGGGACGGCGGTCCCGGCCGCCTGGGCTTTGGGCGTGGTGGGAGAGCTGCCCAGCCCGCAGCACCCCCGGCGTGGCTTTGACCCGGGAGGGACCCGACCCCGAGCCGGACGCGGGGAGGCCAGGGCGGAGGGGCGGCGTGAGCGTGGCTCGGCAGGCTCAGGCTCGTCTCTTTAAAATCCTAGTGAAATGTTCATCTATAGCGTATCGGTGACGGTTTTAAAATCCAAGTGGCATTTCCTCTCCCAGCCTCCGAAAAACTTGGTGCAGTGGGCAGCGGCTTGGCGGGGCGTCTTCCTGTGCCTTGCGCCCAGGCGGGCGACCCGCAGCGGGAGGGGCCCAGGCGCGGGCACCGAGGGGCAGAGGCCTGGCCCCGGCTCGGGGAGCTCCGGGCGGAGGCGGCTCGGGCTAGCGGATGGGTGCACGGGTTTCTGCTGGGGAAGCTGCGGGGGCCCCAGGGCCTCTGAGGAGGCGCCCTCAACAGCCTGGGGCCAGCGGGACGGCTTCCAGAGCCAGGGCGACCAGCGAGGGCGGCAGGTGCGGCCCTCCTGGCTCCCCCTCCGCCGCTATCCTCCCTTGCGTTGCCCAGGCAGCCTGAGCTCCCGAGGCCCAGAGGGTCTGCAGCTTCCATTTGCAGTGGGACTGATACGATGGATCGGAAAACCGCTTTCATCTCACTGGTCTGCTGGTGAAAGCATCTCGTCCCTACAGCATTGGATAATAACAATAGTGATCATGCTATTTACCAGCAGTAGTTGGTTTTTTGTGTTCATATAGAAATGTAACCATATTCAGCAAATACCATTATCGTGAAAGTTTCTGTATAGCTGAGGTCCTTCCAAACCCCGGCAGGTCATCACCAGAAATGTACTGAGCCAGGGCTGGGGGCAAAGCGCTTCGCTAAATGGGCCAGCCCCTGTGCCTCCACTTTCTGCCCTGCCAGAATATTGCCGCACACACCTCCTTTGATTTAAGGGTTCATGTTATTTGTTTTTGTTTTGGTTGTTTAGTATTATAAATATTGTATACTATCATAGTCAGAGTTTCAAACACCACAAAAGGGTGTAAGGTGGAAAATAAGTGAAATTCACCCAGCCTCCCCCTCCCCTGGCTCTTCTGCAGAGTCACCGGGGATGACACTTTTGTGTGTGTGGCCCTCCAGATATACATATATTTTTAACCTGTTTTTACTTGTTGTAAAATAATATAACATAAAATTTACCATTTTCATTTTTAAGTGTAATTCAGTGACATGAAGTACATTCACAATATTATACAATCATCACCACTATCCATTTCCAGAACATTTTCACCATCCCAAACAGAAACTCCATCTAGATGTATTTTTGTGTATATACGCAGCTTACATAGTGTTTTTTCATACACAAATATCTACAGCTTGCTTTTTTTTTTTTTTTTTTTGAGGCGGGGTCTCACTCTGTTGCCCAGGTTGGAGGGCAGTGGCACCATCACAGCTCACAGCAGCCTCCACCTCTCGGGTCAGGCAATCCTCCCACCTAAGCCTCCGGAGGAGCTGGGGCTGCAGGTGTGTGCCACCGCACCCAGCTAATTTTGTATTGTTATTATTTGCAGAGATCGGTATTGCTATGTCTCAAACTCCTGAGCTCAAGCGATCCTCCAGCTTCAGCCTAAAGTGCTAGGATTACAGGCGTGAGCCACTGCAGCTGGCCACCTTTTTAAAAACCTGATTATCTTGAAGATCTTTCATGGTGGCACACATAGAATTATCTGTTGTGTGTGTGTTTTTTTAACGGTTATATATGAATACGCCAAAATTTATCAGGTTTCCCGTTGATGGACGTTTACATTATTTTCTCTGTATACTGTGAGAGTTTATCCTCAGAAAAAATTAAATTCTCAGAGAAATGGCAAAATCCTGCCTGGAATTTTGACATAAGGGGTTTGCTTGAAATGGTGCTAATTTTCAAGAGCAAAACTTGAGGGCAGTGTGCCGTGTGAGAAAGAACAAAGGCCCCGCAAGACCTGGCCTCTTGTCCAGGCTCTGACACATGAGCTGTGTGACTGCGGGAGAGTCACTTCACCTCCCTGACCTGCAGTCTCTTTATCTGCAAAGTGGAGCAAATAAGATCTGCCCAGCTTACCTCACTCAATTGTTGTTAGGATCAAATGAAATAAAAAATATAAAAGGGTTGTGTAAACTGAAAGTGTGGAGCAAATGTTTGGTAAGACCATGATGTTACAGCATCGGTCCCTGGAGTCAGCCAGAGAAAGCTACATGTCCAAGCTGGCATCAAGAGGTAAGAGTAAGTGTCTTTCTCTCTGTATATCTATAACATATATATACACACACACACACATTACTCTCTATGTATATATATACACATGCATACGTATATGTTTGTATTGTTCTATTTATGTGTGTGTATATACACATATGTACGCAAGTGTGTGTTTGTGTGTATCTTATACTCTATGTGCCTGGCATATAGCAAGTGCTGTCTGCTAACCTGAGAGATTTATCTGCTGGCCTTAGGGGACTGTGGGTGGAATGAGCGGAGGGAACTGAAACATATAACCTGCTCACCAAAGGAGGTCACTTGCCTGTCATTGTTTACTCACAGAGTGTGGCTGCAGGCATCGTCCCTCCCTCGTGTTTCCTTAGTGCCCTGTGCCCCTCTCTAGTGGGATGATCCGTTTCCTTGCCCACCTGTCTGCTTGACTGGGAGGTTACATCTATGTCTGTCACCTCCACCCTCACTACCAGCACAGTGTGTGACATTTTCTCCTAGTAAGGATGGCCACCACATGACCTCTCGTGAGGCGTCTCTCCTTGGCTTGTAGGTGGCCGTCTCTCCATGTCTTTACATCATCTTCACGGTGTCTTCCCTCTCTACATGCCTGTGTCCTAATCTCATCTTTTTATTTATTTGTTCTTTTTAATAGAGTCTTGCTCTCTCGCCCAGGCTGGAGTGCAGTGGCACAATCTCGGCTCACTGCAGCCTCCGCCTCCCGGGTTCAAGGGATTCTCCCACCTCAGCCTCCTGAATAGCTGGGACTATAGGTGTGTACCACCATGCCTGGCTAATTTTTTATATTTTTAGTAGAGATGTCTGGTTTTTGTTTTGGTTTGGTTTGGTTTATTCTGAGATGGAGTTTCGCTCTTATTGCCCAGGCTGGAGTGCAATGGCGTGATCTCGGCTCGCTGCAACCTCTGCCTCCCAGGTTCAGGCAGTTCTCCTGCCTCAGCCTTCTAAGTAGCTGGGTTTACAAGTGCCTACCACCACACCTGGCTAATTCTTTTGTATTTTCAGTAGAGACGGGGCTTCACCATGTTGGCCAGGCTGGTCTCAAACTCCTGGCCTCAGGTGATCCGCCCACCTCAGCCTCCCAGAGTGCTGGGATTACAGGCATGAGCCACCGCTCCCAGCCGAGATGGGGTTTACCATGTTGGTCAGGCTGGTCTCGAACTCCTGACCTCAGGTGATCTACCCACCTCTGCCTCCCAAAGTGCTGGGATTACAGGCATGAGCCGCCTCGCCCAACCTAATCTTGTCTTCTTATAAGGACACGAGTCATATTGGATCAGGGCCCACACTAATGACCTCATTTTAACTTAGTGACCTCTTTCTTTTTTTTTTTTTTTTTTTTTTTGAGACGGAGTCTGGCTCTGTCACCCAGGCTGGAGTGCAGTGGCTGGATCTCAGCTCACTGCAAGCTCCGCCTCCCGGGTTTACGCCATTCTCCTGCCTCAGCCTCCCGAGTAGCTGGGACTACAGGCGCCCGCCACCTCGCCCGGCTAGTTTTTTGTATTTTTTTAAATAGAGACGGGGTTTCACTGTGTTAGCCAGGATGGTCTCGATCTCCTGACCTCGTGATCCGCCCGTCTCGGCCTCCCAAAGTGCTGGGATTACAGGCTTGAGCCACCGCGCCCGGCCTTAGTGACCTCTTTCAAGACCTTTTCTCCAAATACAGTTACATTCTGAGGTATTGGGAGTTAGGATTTCAACATAAGAATTTCAGGGGACAAAATTCAGCCCGTAACAGAAACTGAGGTTTAGCGATTATTATGTGTTAATGGATGAGGAAGGAACAAAAGAGTGAATGGGTTTCACACCTTCAGGACAAACAACCACTTTCTGGGTGGTTTGTGGGGCAAGAGTAGGAAGAGCTTGGTTTTGGGGGCCAGGGGAAGAAGAGATGAAGATGACTACGTTTGGCTGAATGCAGACAGCTAATGGAGGCTGGCAGTATAGCCTGGATTTTAGGGCTGATTTGAAGCCTGTCCTGGGGCTTGCCAGGGCATCTCCAGCTAGACTAGGGGCCCAAGGCAGCTGTGAAGCTTGCCTTGTTCCAACTGGCTTTAATTTTTTTCTTTGAAATGTTATTACCATATTTTAAATAAAAAGATAATGTGTTCTTGTCAAAAGAGAAAACCCTGCAACTGTTGCCTATCTCATTCAGAGGAAAAGCCACTGGTCAAGGAAGTTCTACCTAACACCCCCACCCGCTTGTCGCCCTCTTTCCTGGTCTCCTAGAACTTCCCCTCATTCATGCTACCCTGGCCACACCTCTCCTTGCCTCTGACCACCTGTGAAAACCAGGAGCCATCTCTTTGTCACTTCATACTTTCATTTCTGGGCTAGCATTAAGACTGAATGTCTTTTTTTTTTTTTTTTTTTTTTGAGACAGATGCTCGCTGTGTCACCCAGGCAGGATTGCAGTGGCTCGATCTCAGCTCACTGCAACCTCTGCCTCCTGGGTTTAAGCGATTCTCCTGCCTCAGCCTCATGAGCAGCTGGGACTATGGGCGCATGCTACCATGCCTTACTAATTTTTGTATTTTTAGTAGAGATGGGGTTTCACCATATTGGCTAGACTGGTCTCGAACTCCTGACCTAGTGATCTGCTCACCTCGGCCTCCCAAAGTGCTGCGATTACTAACATGAGCCACTGTGCCTAGTGTGTCTTTTTATATGTTTGTAAGTAATCTGTTTTTCTGTCTTTAAGAATTGCCTATTTATGTCTTTCACTGATGTATCTCTTGGACTATTAGTCTTAGCTTTCATTTTCAAAGTATTATTATTTATTTACTTATTTTTTTTTTGGAGACAGGGTCTCACTCTGTAACCCAGGCTGGAGTGCAGTGACGCGGTCCGGGCTCACTGAGTTTTGACCTCCTTGGGCTCAAGTGATCCTCGCACCTCAGCCTCTGAGTAGCTGGGACTAAGGCATGCACCATCATGCCCAGCTAATTTTTTATTTTTTGTAGAGGTAGGGTCTTGCCATGTTGCCCAGGCTGGTCTCTAACTTCTTGGCTCAAGCAGTCCTGCTAGCTCGGCTTCCCCACATGTTGGGATTACAGGCCTGAGCCACCGCATCTGGCCCATTTTTCAAGCTATTATTGACTGAATTCCAAACCTGTAAAAAGCTTTAGGAATGAAGCTATTCATCTCAGAATTATTTACAATGGTGAAAAATTGGAAACAAATGACCACCAATGGGGAATGATTATGTAGACAGTGGAAAGCTTATTAGGCAACCATTAAAAAGGATATTTATTAATAGTAAAATGACAAAGTAACATGAAATACAAATATATGAAATAACATGAAGTCTTAGATTATAACATAATACTAAATGAAAAAAATGATTCTTCAGGAAATTTTTTTTTTTTTTGAGACGGAATCTCGCTCTGTCACCCAGGCTGGCATGTAATGACGCGATCTTGGCTCACTGCAGCCTCCGCCTCCCAAGTTGAAGTGGTTCTCCTGCCTCAGCCTCCCAAGTAGCTGGGATAACAGGCATGTGCCACCATGCCCGGCTAATTTTCATACTTTTAGTAGAGATAGGGTTTCACCATGTTGGCCAGGCTGGTCTCAAACTCCTGACCTCAGGCGATCCGCCCACCTCGGCCTCCCAAAGTACTGGGATTACAGGCGTGAGCCACTGCACCTGGCCGGGAAAAAATTTTATGTAAAATGATTACAGTTTATAAATAAAGACTTTGGACGGCCATCTGCCATCATATTAATAATGGCTGTGTTTGAAAGTGGTATTATGGGCAACTTTGACTTTTTCCAACTTTTCTGCACTTTTATATTAAGTTGATTTACTTGAAAATAGAAAGAAAAATGATCACAAGGGCTTGGCTCGGTGGCTCACGCCTGTAATCCCAGCATTTTGGGAGGCCAAGGCGGGTGGATTACCTGAGGTCAGGAGTTTGAGAACAGCCTGGCCAACATGGTAAAACCCCATCTCTACTAAAAATACAAAAAATTAGCCAGGCATGGTGTCGGGTCCCTGTAATCATAGCTGCCTGGGAGGCTGAGGCAGGAGAATCGCTTGAACCTGGGAGGCGGAGGTTGCAGTGAGCCAAGATCATGCCATTGCACTCCAGCCTGGGGAACAAAGTGAGACTCTGTTTCAATTAAAAAACAAAACAAGAAAAGAAAAGAAAAGAAAAATGATCACAAAGTATCACTCAAAACATAACAACTTTAATGGAAATAAAAATACAAGAAGGGAAACATTTGCTCATAATGTGCTACCCCTAAGAAACCACACAGCCCTGTTCTTCCCTCTTCCCTTGGAACCCTTGTCTATAGGAATACATAATGTGTAGGTAGTTTTGAACAAACGATCCAATTTTACAATGAAACATGAATATTTGAAATCTAACACTGAGGAGAGAATTTAGGAGGCTGTGGCGATTTTTAAAAATTTATTTATTTATTTATTTATTTTTTAAGACAGAGTCTCACTCTATCACCCAGGCTGGAGTGCAGTGGCGCAATCTCAGCTCACTGCAACTTCCGCCTCCTGGGTTCAAGTGATTCTCTTGCCTCAGCGTCTCCAGTAGCTGCTGTTATAGGCGCCCGCCACCACACCTGGCTAATTTTTTTGTATTTTTAGTAGAGACGTGGTTTCACCATGTTGGCCAGGCTGGTAGCAAATTGAACAGAATAGTAAAACATTATATGGTGCCACTAAATTATCTGGAGTTGTTCCACAGGTCAGGGTGATTGAGGTATCTCCAGTGGGTCATTGCTATGAGCATTGGGCAGTGTGAGTCCTGACCTCACATTTGGTAGCAGGCCATCTGTATCTATCAGCCCCCCAGGCCCCTCAGCCCTCAATGAAAGAAAGCTAATTGTAGAGTCAAGAATATGACCTGCTATAATGGTTCGATCCTCGGAGAAGGAAGGACTCCACAGCCTGGTGAGGACCCCTCTCCCCAGCTCTGAGGATCAGCCAGTCATTCAAGGACAGTACAAGGTGGTGGTTAAGACCTGGACTATGGATCCAGAAGTACCTGGGTTCAACCCTGGCTCTAGACATTAGGCATGTTACTAACCTCTCTGAGCCTCAGTTTCCCTAGCTGTGAAATCAGAGTCACTGTGAAGACTGAATGAGGAAACTCATACATGTTGTTCCTGGACCAGAACAAATCTTCAACCAGTGGTTATAATTATTACTCTGTGTGTCTATCCTGTATCTTTTCTGCTGCAGTGAAAGTTAGTTATTCAATGAAAGGGAGTAACCTGCTGACGGGGGTGGTCTGGGTACCTTGATGCTGTGGTCAGTGGGTTGGCATCACACTCAGCACCCTGCCCAACACAGGCACCACCCCCGCCCCCCCATAGCTGCTGCCACTGCCTTCCTAAGAACAGTGACTTCCTGTTTTCTAAGTTCTTACCCTGCAATGTCATCACCAGTTGTGCCTGAGCCTGGGGGTGGAGCTGGGCAGCAGCAGGACTCAGGACTCAAAGTTGGGGGGGGGTCAAAGGAAGGAAGGTTGGGGAGTAGAAAGCTGGCCACTCCTACTTGGATCATGAGATACTGTGATTCATATTGATTCCATTAGTACCTACCGACTGAGCGCTTAGCAGGTACCAAGCCCTTCCATTTGAGTGTCACACACCCTGGGAGGTCGCTGTGATTACTCAGTGATCACACAGTAGCAACGCCAGGACTTGGATTGCAGTTGTCTCCTTCGTAGGATTTATTCTTACCTGTCGGGCTTCCTACCAACAAGCGGGATGGGGGTGAGGTTTGAAAGACTGCCCAATAGAAATGGGAGGATCTGTGTGATTTGCGCTTCTGAAGGCAGAACTAGGTTCAAAGTTTTTTTTAACTCTGAAAATTAGAGCTCTCCACCAGTGATTGCTGGGTGCTGAGCTTCCTGTCACCAGAGATATTCAAGCGGAGGCCAGAAGTGCTACCAAAGAAGAAGCTCCTGGAAGACGTGGGAGGTCCTCTGTATGAGAGGACCCCCAGAGGCACTGGGATAAGAGAAGGGACTTTGCATCAGATGCACTCAGAAAATCTCTAGCTGTGTGACCTATTTGAGCCGGAATGTCATTATCTGCAAAATAGAATTGGTAATAATTCTGCCCGTATTGTGCAAGGTTGGTCTGAGGATTAAGCCGGATCATGCAAGTGCAAAGAGCTCTCTAACCTGTATGCTTCGTGCATGCGTTACATCATTATCTTTTTGTGAAGTGAGGAGTTCTCAGAAAGTCTACACACTACTGAGCTCCTACTGTGTGCCAGGCACTTTGTATATACCCATTATCTGTTTTGTTTTGTTTTGTTTTTGTTGTTTTTTTTTTGAGACGGAGTCTCACTCTGTTGCCCAGGCTGGAGTGTAGAGGTGGGATCTCCGCTCACTGCAAGCTCCACCTCCTGGGTTCAAGCCATTCTCCTGCCTCAGCCTCCCAAGTCGCTGGGACTACTGGCACCCGCCATCACGCCCGGCTAATTTTTTTTTTTTTTTTTTGTATTTTTAGTAGAGACAGGGTTTCACCGTGTTAGCCAGGATGGTCTCCTGATCTCATGATCCGCCTGCCTTGGCCTTCCAAAGTGCTGGGATTACAGGCATGAGCCACTACGCCCGGTCCCCATTATCTGTTTTTATCTTCACACAGTCCTGAAGAGTGGGTATCCCCATCTTGAGCTGGGAAACCTGGCCAGGTTCTGTCCCTAACTTTGGCATGATGGGGTGGGAGGTCAGAGGGCCGTCCCCTGCTGCCACTGCTTGTATCTGCAGAGCCTCTCAGCATGTGCCACTGTGCAGGGCACCCCACAAACTTTACCTTATTGCTCCGCACCCATGAAGTCGGTCTTATCAAAGCCCTTTTGCAGACAGGAGAACTGAAGCACAGAGAGGTTAAGAAAGCTGTTCCAAAACAAGCCAATAATGGGGCAGATTCCACATTTGAGTCTTAGAGTCTTTCTGACTCGAAGGCTTATGTTCTTTGCTCTTCTCTAAGCCTGTGATGTGCTGGTGAGGAGGGGAAACGAGCAAATGAAACTATATGGCACCATCTGCGCTTGCCAGAGCCAGTGGTGGGGGGAGGACTTGAAGTGAAACGTTTACAAGCCGTTGTGACTAAGTGTCAAAAGTGGGCAAAATGGCAAGGGCTGTGAATTCAGAGGTAGGTGGAAACTCTGGGTCCTGTGCCCACAGGTCAGGTGCATCGAAGGCATAAGGCTAAGAGAAGTACCTGGAGTCAAGAGACCCAGGAATTCCCTTCCAGCTTTGCCACTAACCTGCAGGTGTCCTTGGTGAAGTTGCTTCATTTCTCTGATCTCAGTTTATCCACCTGTGAATTGGGCCCAATAATAGCCCCCTGTTTGTCTCCTGGCACTCATAAGAATCAAACTCCATCAGACACAGGAAGTCAGTTTAAAAGTAGAAATTAGGGTTCGAATGAGAAGAATCCTTATTAGTTGGATGTGAGGGAGTCCTGCAGATGCCCAGCTCCGAAACAGGATTTGCTGGAGAAGGAGGTTGACTGGAGGGGAAGAGGGCACCAGTGTGTATTTGCAGCCTCAGGGTATGGCAGGATCAGGTTGATTAAGGCCTGATCCCTGTTAGCAGAAGTTCACAGTCTGGCTCAGAGACAACACAGTTCAAGTAAATCTCACCCAGAGAAACCAGATTCTGTAAGGATAGGTGTGTCTCCCCCAGGGTGCACTCTGGGGCCCCAGAATCTTCCTGTTAATGGTCAGTGCCATGAGACTTCCTGAACTCAGGGCTTTTATGAAGATGACAAAAGGCTATAAAGGGATGGTGAGGCTCACTGTCACTAATTAGACTCACAACACTTAGATACAATGACCCATATGCCTAGATACTCTGTGATCCTCTTTGGCTGCCCCCAGCCTCCTCTGAGCATCTCACATGGCCTATTCCTGGTATCTTGCTACAGGGCAAGAAGGTTCCAGCTTCTTGTGCATGGGCTTAAAGTAGAAATCATGGCAATAACAATAGGTGGCATAATGGAATACATACTCTTACGGGGTCCTTCGCCCCATAAGAATTATTTTATTTGAACTTCACCCCATAAGAAATATCGTATTTGGCCAGGCACGGTGGCTCATGCCTGTAATCTCAGCACTTTGGGAGGCCGAGGGGGGTGGATCACTTGAGTTCAGGAGTTTGAGACCAGCCTGGCCAACATGGCGAAACCCCGTCTCTGCTAAAATTATAAAAATTAGCAGGGTGTGGTGGTGCATGCCTGTAATCCCAGCCACTCGGGAGGCTGAGGCAGGAGAATCACTTGAACCCGGGAGGCAGTGGTTGCAGTGAGCTGAGGTCATGCCATTGCACTCCAGCCTGGGCAACAGAGTGAGACTACATCTCAAAAAAAAAAAAGTATCATAATTAACCCTCACCACCATCTAACGAGACAGGTTGTATTGTTATCCCCATTTTACAGATGAGAAAACCAAGGCTTAGAGAAGTTCCATAATACACAGTTCGGAAGTACAGTGTATAAGAAAGACCAAAGCTTTAATTTTGTTCCTTCTATCTGTTTAACAGAAATTTACGTTTGTTGTAGGGTGTAGCTGCATTTCTACGGGCTTCCCTCTCACATGCTCTGGCCGCTGTAATGATGCAGGTCTGAATCTCAATCCATTCATGGCCATGCAATGAAGTCCCCATGCTCAGGTTCCACTCCAGGCCACTTAAGTCAGAGCCTCAGGGGAGAGGGCAGTGGATTGAGAGTCTGTGTGAGAACTCTCTGTCAGTCTCTGGGGCTCCTTTCAAATGCTGAGGTTCTCCTGGGTGCTGTAAATCTTGGGTAGGGATCAGGAACATGAAATAAAACAGCTTCTCCACTTGTACAGAAAAGTAGCTACCATGTAAAACCCAAAACCTCCTAGGAAGCAGCTGCTGGTCCCTTTGGGATGGAATTGGTAGAAAGATGAAGAAGCCGCAGGAGGGCGTGCAGGGAAGAAGCCAGGACCAAGAATAGAGTGGCGATGCGGTGCCTTTGAGCTGGCATCCTGCAAAACTGTCTGCTGTCCAGGGAAGCCCCTGCACCTCGTATGTGGCCTCAAGAGCTAAGCCTTAAGCCCTATGAAGGTAGGGACTCAGAAGACTCGACCCAAATATCAGACATCATTGTCTTTTGATTCTCATCACAACCCTTAAGGTAGATATGATTACCCTCCATTTAATAGATGAGGTAATTGAGGCCCAGAGAGGGGAGTTACTTGTCCAAGACCACACAGCTAGTAAGTGACAGAGGAAGTACTCGAACCCACCTGCACGCAATCCAGAGTTCATTCCATTTCAATAGTTCCCCACACGAGCAGATGCCCAATGAATATTTAATTAATCGCATAACTGAATCGGGTCCTGCATCCCTGCATGGAGCTTTCTGGGCCATGACTGTCTTCCTCAGGCCCATCTCTCCCAGCACAGGCATAGTGGGACTGACGAGAGGAGGGTCCGACACAGGGAATTATATTGGGGTTGATATCCCCTCCTCCACCCAACCACACACAGCACACTTGTCATCAGTCATAAAACTATGCAGAAAAGAAGGAAGGAAGGAAGGAAGGAAGGAAGGAAGGAAGGAAGGAAGGAAGGAAGGAAGGAAGGAAGGAAGGAACGAACAAAGGAAGGAAGGAAGGAAGGAAGGAAGGAAGGAAGGAAACTTGTTCATATTACTTATCTCAGGGAGGTGCCCAATCCTCCTGCCCCTCTACAGTGCTGAGTCTGCACAACACAAAGAAATATTTCTTATGTGTGCTAAATTTACTGTCCAGTAATTTTTCTGTCCTCATTTTCTGTGACAAGCAGCTGAGTGATTTTCTCCTGGCTTTTCTTCCGAGTCTCAACCAGTCCCATAAATCGCCACAGTTATCTCCTCTGCAGTCCTAACAGCAAAAAGTCACCCCAGCTTTGGTGGCCTTCATGGGGGCTGGCTTGTCCCCCAGAGGCCTTTAGATCCTCCCTAGGTCAGTGAGGACTTCCAGCAATACCTTGGGGTCAGAGGGCAGGCACACCTGGGGCTGGGCCTGGCATCTTCCTCATCACTGAAGCTCAGCCCTGAAACATTCCATGATATCGAGTGATTGTCTACCCTGTGCCCTGCACTCTGATGCCGGGGCTGGAGGAAGAGGCAACAATGAAGATGCAGCCATTGGTCTCAGGTGCTGGCAGCCTAGATGGAGGGGCATCTGAGTCCTGAGGAGTTGGGTCTGTAGAGCACTTTGGGAGATATCGGCTCTTGAACCGACATCCTCTCACTTTTTCCTCAGGGGTTCAGGTGGTGGGACAGTCTGATTTCAACAGGTGTTGAGTGGAGGGGTAGAACACAGGCCTGGAAGAGGATCTAGCTCAACAGGCAAGGGGGTAGAAAAATATGGGTGTGTTCAAGGAAGAATGGGGTATAAAAGACAGGAGCAGAGGGACAGGGTGGCACAAAGCTGTAATCTTTTCAGGCCTGGACTTGTTATGGCAGAGCCCTAACATGGCTGGACAAAGAGCTTGGACTCTCATCCGAGTGGCTGGGTCTCTGGGCAGGGTCTGTGGGAAGTTTGCAGAGATCAGCTGCCTGGGGGCAAGAGGGGTCCTGAATTAGGGTTGGAGTCAAAAGCTTGGGGACAGAGGGATTCAGGGTGGTGGGGGTGGGAACACTGGCGGTTGCCTTTGAATCATCTGCTTCCATAGTTCGTCGGGAGGCCAAAATGTTGCTGGTATGGAGGGGCAGGCAGGACTGGCCCAGGGGCAGGAAGGGGGAGAGAGCTGCTAGGGGTCAGTCCTGGGCTGCCTGTCACTGTGTGCTCTGAACCGGAATCCTCGGTGCATCTGTCAGAGGGTGGGTGGCAGGAGGATCTGACGATGATTACATTTAAGGCAGTGTCTGCAGAAATGTTAGTTTCCACCTGTTCAACTGAGAGGCAGCTGACAGAGCATACATAACCTGCCCCAAATCACACAGCCAGAAAGAATGACAGTACTCCCACATATGGCCTCCACTCCCTCTGCCCGCATCTGGTCCAAAGGCCACCAGAGGGCGCCCAGGCCTTGGGAGACAGACACTGGCTGGGCTGGCCTGGGACCTCTGCTCTAGTTAGGAGGCACCGGTGGAGTGAGATGGATACCACGCCCTGTTTTACAGATTGAGTTGCTGCACATTTACCTAGTAGGAAGTATGGTCAGACTAAAATCCAAGTCTCCTCATTCACAGGGCTGTGATGTTTCTAATAAAACCGCTAACTTTTTTTTTTCTTTCTTTTTCTTTTTTTCTTTTTTTTTTTTTTTGAGACGGAGCCTCACTCTGTGTGCTAGGCTGAAGTGCAGTGGCATGATCTCGGCTCACTGCAACCTCCGCCTTCCAGGTTCCAGCGATTCTCCTGCCTCAGCCTCCAGAGTGGCTGTGATTACAGGTGCCTGCCACCACACCCAGCTAATTTTTGTATTTTTAGTAGAGACAGGGTTTCACCACGTTGACCATGCTGGACTTGAACTCCTGACCTCAAGTGATCCATCCGTGTCGGCTTCCCAAAGTGCTTGGATTACACGCGTGAGCCACAGCACCTGGCCCCAAAATGCAAACTTTTAGTTAACCAAGAGTGTATACTGTATCTGCATTCTTCAGCCCATTGTACTCCAGTGGCAGTGCCAACTAAAAGTGCATTAACTACAGCTTGACAAAGGTTAATATGGCACTAGGAGTTAGGGGCCCCTGGGAAATTTGCAGTGGGAGAGGCTAACACAGAAGAGACCTTTGAGCGGCATTTTGTAGGATGCATCAAATGTTACTGAATAGTAGGGTTTCAGGGAGAGAAATGGAGGGAACATCAAGAGGGAACAGTGCATGCAAGGCACAGGGCAAATAGTTCGGAAGAGCAAGGCATGTCCTGGGAATGCGGTGTGTGTAGTGGGAGGAGGGGAGACAGGGAAGGCTGAGGCCATGGAGCTGGGACTGGGGGGCAGGGAGATGCTGGGCCTAGGTGGGGAGGGGCACCAAAGGTACCTCTGTCTGTTGCCCGTGAAACCCTTCAGGGCACAGGGAAGGGAAGCTGAGCACCAGATCCCACTGTCCTGGGTGGGAGAGTGCCTGGTACTGAGGAGGTAGGGAGTGTGGGGAGAGTTAACCCAGATTCTTGCTGTCCTAGTTAACTGTTAGATATTGAAATGATCTCATCTGACCATCATTTGACCTGTTGTCTCCCATGGGTAGGCCTCAGAGCCACACACCTCAGGCCAGGAGTACCATTCATCCAGATGTGAACACCTTCCAGAGGCTTCCAGAGGCTTCCAGAGTTCTTGGTTCACACAGGCGCTAACATGGCTGGGCTTCTGCAGCTGAGGCAGGAGCTCTGTGCACAGAGAACAGCCTCATCTGCCTGCCTTGTTTCCACCTCCCCTCCCCCATATTGCTCCAGGCTATTTGGCCCCACAGGTGCCACATCTACCATTGGTGCCAATAGGTTTTCCAGGAACTGACTGAGGTGGGAGGGAGGGAGGGGGTTGTGATCAGGCTGAAGCATGGGGATTGGATATAGTCTCCGTGTCATGATTTCGTTGGTCACAGTCAGTCCTAGTGCCACCCTGGGATGATGGGGATGTGTTCTGGTCACCTTGGGCCTGGCTGACCAGCTTTATCTCTTGGCACAGAGGCACAGAGCTTCGGCCTGCTGGATCCCAAACTCTGCTACCTGCTGGATGGAATCCTCTTCATCTATGGCGTCATTCTCACTGCCCTGTTCCTGAGAGTGAAGGTGGGCACCACTGGGCTTTGGGAGGAGGGCACAGGGTCCTCCACTTGACGGATGTTCAGAAGGGCCTTGGTCTTGCAAAGTCTCAAGCTTGGGTGGTGCCTGGGGCTTGGTATCCAGGAGCAAAGCAGGGACCAGCCAAGTGTGTGCCTTGAGTGGGCTGAGGAAGAGGTGGCAGTGTCTGGCTGAGATGGACAGGGTGGGAGGGAGAGCCTGGTGCTAGGCGCCTCCATGACAAGCTGTACAAATGTGCGCACATCAGAGTATCCCAGGGAAGGCGATGCTGCTGGCGACAAAGGGGCTTACACTTAGGCAGAGGTCCTGCTGTCCAAGTGTGAATGAAGGCCATGTTAGCTTTTCTCTTGAAAAGGCTCTTTCCTCACCTGTAGTGGGAGAGCGGACAGAGCCTGGGTTTTCACTTGGTGCCTTGCAGACCCTGGATTTCTTTGTGGGTCTGGTCATGGTGTGGGCAGAGGGCGGAAGAATTTAGGAGTAAAGGGGAGGATCCAGTCCCAGTCATCACTTCGGTGCTCCCCCAACCCATTTCTTGTTTGAATTTTGGACTTTGGCATAGTATTTTATTTGAAAAACCAAATCTTACTGAGTTTCTTGTTTTAAGTTTGAAAATGCTGCCCTAGATGATTTCTAAGGTTGTTTCCAATGCTCTAGATCTGTAAGACATTGCAGTTTCTCCCGCCTGAAGTGGCATGAAGTGAAGCAAGAGTGAGCCTATGTCAGCTTCCAACAGATGCTCGGGACACTAAGCGAACGCTAGGCTTCCTGGACACCAGTGCAGCCGGGCGATGACTGAGGGCTGGGCGAGTGATGCACATACAGCACCCTGCCCCCGGGGTCAAGATAGGAGGCGGGACCTTGACCAGCCACCATTCACCCTGGATTGTCGTCAGAGTCCCCGGAGGAAGGGGACCCTAGAGAATACACATGTGCCCGGGGGCGCAGACCAAGAACCTTACACCTCTGCGCACGCACGCGCGAGGCGCTAGCCCGGGAAGAATAAACGCCAGCGGGTCCTGGGCCAGCATGATGGATGCACGTGTCACAGGCGGGAGGAAAGACAGTTGGGCTCAGAAAAAGGGGCTGCCACGCCCCGGCCCCTGCAAGGGCTCAGCCCCAGGAGGCAGGGCACGCATTATTAGTTGCCAAGGAGCGGAGTAGGGCTGTCCCTCAGGTCACCGCGCGCCCTGGCACCCCGGCAGTCCTGCGCGCCCTCGCGGAGCAGTAACGTGCTTTGCTCTCTGTGTTGCAGTTCAGCAGGAGCGCAGACGCCCCCGCGTACCAGCAGGGCCAGAACCAGCTCTATAACGTAAGTCAGTCTCGCCCCAGACCCTCCGGAAAGGAAGGGCAGTCCCCTCCTCGGACGTAGGGAACATGCCCGCCAGAGTCTCGGGTTTAAGTCTGGTCCCCAGCTATCACCTCTGCGACCCGGCTGCAACTTGTTTAACCTCAGTTGTCTAACCCGTAAATCAGGCGTAGTAATTGTACCTGTCTCAAAGGGCGCCATAAAGATTACATGCTTTAATGGCTTGATGCGTGGAAAGAGCTTAGTATAGTGCCTGCCATTAGTGAGCCCCCAAGCCATCAGCAATTTGCAAAGTCTAGAGACAGGTAGAGAAGGCGTGTATTAGAATCTTCCCAGAGGAGGGGAAAGCGATTTCACACTCCCTGTGCAATGGGACTGTGGTAGAATTGACTACCACCTCTGAGCCCCAGCTTCTCTATTTGCTCACAAGAATGTTGTTCCTTATCCCGTTGGACTGATCGGCATATAGTTCTTGGTGACCTTTGGGGATCCCATCCACCGTCATCTTAATGTGTGTTCTCTGAGAGGTCCTCTGGGATGATGGTCTCCAGATAGACCAGTTACCATCCCCTCCCCAGCCCCTGCCCCTCTTTTTGTGAGCCACCCCAGAGAGGGAAACCATACTCTCCAGACCAGCTGGCCCCATCCTTCTGAGGTTCCTCTGTCCTGTGTCTGACACTTTCTTGTCTGTTGTAGGAGCTCAATCTAGGACGAAGAGAGGAGTACGATGTTTTGGACAAGAGACGCGGCCGGGACCCTGAGATGGGGGGAAAGCCGGTAGGGGTTCCTCTATCTTCCTGTGTGTTCCTGCATGTGTGGTGGGGTTCAGCCCAGGCTACAGGGGAGGGTTCCTCAGCTCACTCTGCAACCAGACTCGACCCTCACGTGTGGGCCCGGGACAAGAGAAGAGATGGAGACCCACTCGCTGCCGCAACCTGTTCCTTCCTCCTTGGCTCCATTCTGCATCTCAAGGGGCCACATCCCTGGAAGTGGTACCCACTGCTCATGTCTAAGCTCTACCCATTTCCCCTCAAACTGCTCCTTGGCCATCCTGAGATGCACACATGGTGGCACCATCTGCCCCAAGAGGACAGACCTGGTGAAGAGGTCCATACAGGAAGGGCCCAAGACCACTGGATAACCCACGTATAGTTGGGGTATGGTCCCTGGGGGGCTCTGATCTTTTGGCTTTGTAGACACTATACCCTGTGGGTAGGGGAGCGGCTGGATGAGACCACAGTAAGGTAGGGTCCTCTTTGTTTTTTCTCCTTCATTCTGATTTCCTTCCTTCCTTATTTCCTTCCTTCCTTCCTTCCTTCCTTCCTTCCTTCCTTCCTTCCTTCTTTCCTTCCTTCCTCTGTCTTTCTCTTTCTATTTGTTTTATATTGACAAATTATAGTTCTACATATTTATGGGGTACGAAGTATTGTTATGATTTTTGAATATCATGTGAAATGATTAAATTAAGCTAATTAACATATTTATCACTTCAAATATTTAACTTTTTTGTGATGAGAACATTAGCAATTTACTCTTAGAGATATTAAAATGTATAATACTCACGTATTAGCTATATTCAGCATGTTGTGCTGCTGATCTAAAAATAAATTACTCTTCCTATCTAATTGAGGCTTTGTACCCTGTGACTATCATCTCCCCATTCCCCATCCCCCCATTCCCCAGCTTCTGGTAAACATCATGCTACTTATCCATGCTTCTGTGAGTTAAACTGTTTTAGATTCCACATATAGGTGAGAACATGCAGTGTTTGTCTTTCTGTGCCTGGCTGATTTCACTTAGCATAATGGTCTCTAGATCCATCCATGTTAGAGTGAATGACAGAATTTCTTCCTTTTTAAAAGCTGAATAGTATTCTATTGTGTGTATGTTCCACAGTCTCTTTATCTGTTCATTCTTTGACGGACACTTAGGTTGATTCTGTAACTTGGTTATTGTTTTTTTTTGTTTGTTTTTTGTTTTTTTTGACGGCGTTTCACTTTTGTTGCCCAGGCTGTAGTGCAATGGCGCAATCTTAGTTCACCACAACCTCCACCTCCTGGGTTCAAGCAATTCTGCCTCAGCCTCCCGAGTAGCTGGGATTACAGGCATGCACCACCACGCTTGACTAATTTTGTAGTTTTTTAGTAGAGATGGGTTGCTCCATGTTGGTCAGGCTGGTATTGAACTTTCGACCTCAAGTGATCCACCCGCCTCAGCCAACCAAAGTGCTGGGATTCCAGGTGTGAGCCACCACACCTGGCCTTGTTTATTGTTAATAGTGCTACAATCAACATGGGAGTATAGACATTTCTTCAACAAACAGACTTCAAATCTTTTGGGTCAATACTCAGAAGTGTGATTGTTGGGTCATATGGTAGTTCTATTTTTAGATTTTGAGGAGCCTCAATGCTGTTTTCCATAATGGTTGTATTAATTTTCATTTTCATCAAGAGTGTTCAAGGGTTTCCTTTTCTCTCTATCATCATCAACTATTGTTGTCTTTTGTCTTTTTGGTAATACCCATCTTAACAGGTATGAGGTGATCTCATTGTGGTTTTACCTTTTATCTCCCTAATGGTTAGTGATGTTAAGCATTTTTTCATGGATCTCTTACCCATTTTTATGTCTTCTTTTGAGAAATGTCTATTTACCTATGATTTATTATTAATACGAAGTTTTACAGTTTCAGGTCTTGTGTTTAAGTCTTTAATCCATTTTGAGTTGATTTTTGTATATGGTGTGAGGTAAGGTCCAATTTCATTCTTTTGCATGTGGATATCCAGTTTTTCCCATACCGTTTATTGAAGAGACCATTCATTTCCCACTGTATATTCTTGGCATCTTTTGCTAATTGCTCGGCTGGGACCTATGTTACTATATTGAATAGAAGTAGTGAGTGTGAGCATCTTTGTCTTGTTTCAGATCTTAGAAGAAAGAGAGGAAAGGCTTCAGCTTTTCCCTGCTGAGTGTGGTGTTAGCTGTGGATTGATCGTATGTGGCCTTTATTGTGTGGAGGCGCATTCCTTCTATATCTAATTTGTTGAGAGTTTTTAGCATGAAAGGAAGTTAAATTTTGTCAAATGCTTTTCCTGCATCTAGTGAGATGATCATGATTTTTGTTCTTCATTCTGTTAATGTGGTGTATCATGTTTATTGATTTCATTTGTTGAACCATCCTTGCATCCCAGGGATAAATCCCACTTGACTACAGTGAATGATCCTTTTAATGTGTTGTTAAATTTGGATTGTTAGGGTCCTCTTAAGAGCAGGTCTCAGGACAAAGGCCAGGACTGTCTTGGTGGAAGGGCAGTGCTGCCAGATGCTGACAGTGATCACACCTGTCCATCTAGCCCCTGTCCAGGCTAAGCCCTGTGCTGGTTGTGTTGTTGCTAGAGTGAATGGGCAGTAGAAAGGCTGTTGATTTCATACCTCTCCTCACCCCCACTATCCAAGCTTATCTTGCCTCCTCTCCTCTTGTCTGGACTAGGAGGGTGTGGGGAGGGCACCTCTCAGTAGGACCTCACTACCAGTGGCTGGCCCTGCTCCAAATGATGGTATGTGACACCTTATGTCTTCAGTCAAAAGTCCCACTTGTCAGCTTGTGATGTGTGTGGTGTTCTGTCTGCAAAAGGACAATCTGCAGGCGTCCCCATGGCCTGCCCTGGGCAATGCTAGGGTTGGGTGGGCCCCTCTGGGAGAGCAAAGTGTATATCCAACTGCAGGTAACCAAGTATGAGCCATGTAGTGCTGTGAGGGCCCCAGCAGTGGCCTAGGCAAGGCTTGGGTAGCACAGGGAGGAGAGAGGCAGAGGGCAGAGCCCCAGGGAGCTGCGGTCAGCGGGCAGGATGGAGTTTGCTGTAATTTCATGGCTTGGGTTTGTGTTTCTCTCCCTCTAACGTCTTCCCTTTGTCTTTCCTAGCAGAGAAGGAAGAACCCTCAGGAAGGCCTGTACAATGTGAGTAGAGGAGACCTCACATTTGACTTTGGAAAGTTGGAGGAAGGACTGGAGGAGGGCTCCAGAGGAAGGGCTGGAGGAAGGGCTGGAGGAGAGGCTGGAGGCCGGAGGAGGAGGGATCCGGAGGAAGGGCTGGAGGAAGGGCTGGAGGAGGAGGGCTCCGGAGGAAGGGCTGGAGGAAGGGCTGGAGGAGGGCTCTGGAGGAAGGCAGTTGCTCCACACTCTGGTCTTTGTCCAGACCTTCCCTTCTTGGGTCGAGTAATGTCTCACCTGCTTGCGGCCTGCAGGAGCACCTGCTTCTAGGAGGCCTCCTTAGCTAAAAAGTGCCGAGTAATCTCCCTTCCCTCCCTCCCCGACCGCTTCTGCTGGATTTCCCAGGTCGATCAGCCTGGGGTGTAGGGAGACACAGCAAGGTCAAGCTAGGCAAGGACAAGGTGGCTGGCCCCTTCGAGGGGCTCCTGTTCTGAGTGCTGAAGTCTTCTGAGTGTCCGCCCTTATAGGAAAGTCAACCTCACACTCCTGGGTGTGACCCTGAACCCTGATTGTCGATCTGGGTTGCCATGCAGGACACCCTTGCTGGTGGCAGCCTCCTGTTAGGGAGATGCCTGCCCACTCCTCCCGCGGGGAGGGAGGGTTGATCCACAGCCCGTTTGTCTGTGTAAAGAGACAACTTGCTCAGATAAATGATTCTGGGGCTCCAGGTGAGCCCTTGTTTTGCCCAGTCTCCATGTCTTTGTCTAGAGCTCCACATCCTATCTTTTTGAGCCTAACTTAGCTCCTCAGCTCAGTGCAGAGAGCTGACAGCTCAGAGGAGACTCCAAAGGGCTGAGGACAAGGTGGGTAGGCTGGAGCTGGTTGTGGGCAGAGAAGTTTGTGTGCATAAAGTTTGGAGCCTTGATTGTGGGAGCCCTCCCTCCCTGCCACTGCTGCCAACTTGGGGATCAGGAAGCTTCCTCTTGTAGGGGAGCCTGCTGCTTTCTGCATTAGTTGGTAAAAATCAGTGTTCCATGCCCTGTTCTGCAGGCACTGCAGAAAGATAAGATGGCGGAGGCCTACAGTGAGATTGGGATGAAAGGCGAGGTGAGTGTTGCTGTTTCTTAATTCCCAAGGGAGTTCCTCGTGGCCCTCCAGACATGCCTGCTGCAGGCCCCCTTTCCCATCCACTTCTCATCCCAGCGGCAAACGCCCATGTGGTGGCCATCAGAGGTGAAGGCGAACCTGGCAGTCACCCAGTCGGGCACAACATAAGAACTAAGGAAGGGCTGATGCTCTTTCAGGACTGAAAACCAAATCTAGATTCTATGACAGCCTAAGCTTTGCAAGAGCAGGTCCATTTTAATAATAGAAAGCATCGAGTGCTTAATATGTGCTGCCATATTCAGTGCGCAGGACCACAGGTCCCAGGGCAACATGAAAATGTGGGACCCTCTTGTTCATCAACAATTAAGGATTTCAAAATGGTGAGAGTGAAGCATTGACCCCTTCCAAGCAGGGGTTCTCTGTAGTTTTATTTAATTCCCACAACAACCCAATGAGAAACATGTGCCCTGCGAGGCACAAGGAGGCAGAAGACCTTACCCGAGGTCTCCTCGCTGGTAAAGAGGGGCGTGTGAGTGAACTGACTATGCCAGAGCTCATAACTGCTCAAAACAGCTGGTTGTCAGTGAGCAAAAATGACTAGCCAAGAACTTTAAGAGCTGAAGGGAAGTCCATTTATCCAAGCAGTGGGCAGCACAGGTCCTGTGGGCCCCGGACCTCAGGAATCTGATGTCTGTGAGGACCTGACTGGGGTGGAGCAAACCCAAGCCCCATCGTGGCCAGGCCTCACCTCACTCTGCAGAGATGAGGGTCTGAGGATCCTTCTGTCTCAGGGACAGGGGTGCTGCTGGGAGACAGTTACCTCTGACTTCCTGGGTACCTTGGAAGGGGCCCTTGAGCAGAAATGCCACTACTGACTGCCTGACTTTCTAATCCTTTTCTCATTTCACTCCCAAAGAACCAGCGCCGGAGGGGCAAGGGGCACGATGGCCTTTACCAGGTAGGAGCTGCCGGCGTCCCTTCTGCGGAAGGGGCACCACCTGACAAGGGGCAAGATCAAGGCCCCCACATTTTGTCTGCTGGTGGGCAACAGCTGGGCAGGGCAAGCCCAGGGCACCCATTTAGGCCAGCGGCAATGCCACTGCCAATAAGTCCCTAGAGCACAGCTGGGACTCAGCCATTCAAGTGAATTACTTGGCTCCAACCATGCCTTGCTTGGCCATGGCAGATAGAGCAGCAGCTGTCCAGAGGGTATGCGGCCTCCCCGCAGGTGCAGATGGAGGCAAAGGACCACACGAGTGATTATCCTGCCTCTTTGGGTTCTTGCAGAACCCTCACTCTGTGTCATTTCCTTAGGCCTTGTAAGATGAGAGGTTGGCTGGGAAGACTGAAGGAAAAAAAGCTAAGAAAAATGGCAGCTTCAAAAAGAAAATGTTATGTAGTTAGGTGCCTGGTTTTTGCAAATCAGTGCAGGCAATTATGTAAACTAAGCACAGTCTACTTCTCTCAAATACGATCCCCAGCAGGTTGTCATTTCTCTCCTTCTGGCTCCCATGGGCTGTTCACAGCTCACTCTTCTGACTCCAGTGTCAGCCCAGCTTGCCTGAGTTGAGTGATATCAAAATGGCCCCAGAAACTTACCTGTGTGTGGCTGCTGTTGATCCGTCTCCTTCCTGGCCCCCGGACCAGGGGGACACGCATTCCAGCAGGTTTGGGGCCAGCCTTGTGGGCCTGTTCCTGACCAAGAAAATACTAGAATCACTGGGCCTGGGAGGGAGGCTCGCAGAGGGCTGAGGCCAAGGAGTCCCTCTTCTCCCTGTGACAAGTCCAGGGAGACAAGTCCTTTGGGCCCAGGTATCAGGGACAGCAGATTCTCTGGAGCAGGCCTGGGCCCTTCCCCCTGATTCCTGCCCAGTATGGGAGGTGGGAGACTCCTTTCTCTTAGGTCCAACAGGAAGTTGGCGGTGCCCAAGCACTGTAAGGCACAGCATTTGAGGAGCTGAGAAGAGGGGTGAGAATTTAGCTAGAAAGGAGTTGCTGCAGGGACGTTCCCGGCAGGGCACAGAACCCATCTACCAACGAAGCTGTTGCAGCCAAGGCTCCCGCCCGTGGGGTCAGGGGGATTTTTCCTGGGCCTCTGGAGGCTGCGTGGGTGGTCACGGGGCTGTGCTGCAGAGACACCTGTTGGCCTCCGGGTTGGCTCCTGCCCACACAGGTTACTGACCCACTTTTGTTTTCTGATTTGCTTTCACCAGGGGCTCAGTACAGCCACCAAGGACACCTACGACGCCCTTCACATGCAGACCCTGCCCCCTCGCTAACAGCCAGGGGACTTCACCACTCACAGGCCAGACCTGCAGACGCCCAGATTATGAGACACAGGATAAAGCATTTACAACCCGGTTCACTCATCTTCTCAGCCACTGAAGTATTCCCTTTTATGTACAGGATGCTTTGGTCATATTTAGCTCCAAACCGTCACACACAGACTGTTGTCCCTGCACTTTTTAAGGGAGTGTGCCCCCAGGGCTTATGGCCCTGGCCTTGGGCCCTCTGGTTTGCCAGTGGTGTAGGTAGACCTGTCTCCTGGCGGTTCCTCGTTCTCCCTGGGAGGCTGGCACGCTGCCTCTCACAGCTGAGTTGTTGAGTCTGTTTTGTAAAGTCCCCAGAGAAAGCGCAGATGCTAGCACATGCCCTAATGTCTGTATCCTTCTGTCAGTGTCTGAGTGGCTTCACTCCTGCTGTAAATTTGGCTTCTGTTGTCACCTTCACCTCCTTTCAAGGTAACTGTACTGGGCCATGTTGCGCCTCCCTGGTGAGAGGGCTGGGCAGAGGGGCAGATGGAAAGGAGCCTAGGCCAGGTGCACCCAGGGAGCTGCATGGGCATGGGAAGGTGGGCGGGCAGGGCAGGGTCCGCCAGGGCCTGCGAGGGTAGCGGGAGCCTCCCTGCCTTGGGCCTCTGTGCCGCACCATTGAACTGTACCACGTGCTATGGGGGCCAGAAGATGAACAGACTGACCTTGATGAGCTGCGCACAAAATGGCATAAAAAACAGTGTGGTTACATGTGTGAATAAAGTGCCAGGGAGCAAGAGGAGGCCCTTGATTCACCTCACACTTCCAGTGAATGACAAAAATCATCATTGTGAAGGCCTCGCAGGAAGACCCAACACATGGGACCTGTAACTGCCCAGCGGACAGTGGCAGGACAGGAAAAACCCCAGTCAATGTACGAGGACACTGCTGTGTCATTACAGGCCACAGGCCATGGATGGAAAGGGCTCTCTGCTCTGCTTTTTTTCTACTGTTTTAATTTATACTGGCATGCTAAAGCCTTCCTATTTTGCATAATAAATGCTTCAGTGAAAATGCAGCTTTATTCTAAGCTTTATTTCAGCAGTCAGGCTACTAATGGCAATTCAGCCATCAGTAAATCAGCAGGTTGCCTTTGAGGGAGGAGGGGAGCAGAACTGCTGATTCTCAGGAGAGAACAGGACAGTTCCTGGGAACCAGCACATGAGCGCAGGTGCATCCTGCGGCCCGGAATGCCGCCCATGTGGGTGGTGTCGCACAGGGCAAGTGGGCCGGGCGTCCAGGCTGGGTGCCTGTGCCTTAGAGAGAGTGGGCCTCGGTGCAATAAGATGTGCCAGGATGGCCCCAGAACCAGAGAGGGCTATGGGAAAGGAGCCCTGCAGCATGGCACCAGCTTGTCGGGTGCAGGAAAACAAGCACGAGAGACCGGCCTGGCACTCAGGCATTGGAATAGGCAGTGTGTGAGCAGAAGGTGTCCGGAAGTTATGCACAGCAGCTGACACCACAGTGCAGAATGTCTCAGTGCACAGGGTTTGAGGGAGGGATGGAGGACAACAAGTCTTTTAGGTGTTTCCCTCAACAAAAGGTGGCCCCGTTCCTAGCAGTATTTCCTCTAACTGCAGTGGCTGTATCTAAGGCCCCAATTCAACAAGCCCACCAACTCATATTGTGTGAAGACTGAAATCTGTACCTTGACTTTTTCAAAAAAGAAATCCAAGACCATGACTGTTAAACGTCCCTGAAAATTTGGGATTCCAACAGGAGCCAAGCATATCATCGCTAGGCATATTTAACAAATCACAGGCAACTCATAAAGAGAAGCCATTGGATTTGTAACAGCCTCAGGGGAATTCTGCTACTCACTGGGCTTTTAAAACTGAAGTCTGGTTCATCTATTAGTGAAAGAGAGTGCCACTCACACCGAGGGCTTGTGCTACACCAAGTTTCAAGGTCAGCTGACTTATACATACAGGCTTTGTGACCTGGATGGCTGGTTTGAAAAAAGTGAGTTGACCCAATTCTGTCAAGAATGTGTCTCAGTCTAGGCATGGTGGCTCATGCCTGTAATCCCAGCACTTTGTGAGGCTGAGGAAGGAGGAACCTTTGAGCCCGGGAGTTTGAGACCAGCCTCAGCAACACAGGAGAACCCTGTCTCTAGAAAAAAATACAGTCGGGCATGGTGGCATGTGCATGTGTTCCTCACTACTCAGGATGCTGAAGCTACAGGATCGCTTGAGCCCAGGAGGTCAAGGCTGCAGTGAGCCGAAATCTAGACTGGGTAACAGAGGGAGACCCTATCTCAAAAAAAAAAAAAAAATATATATATATATATACACACACACACACACATATATACACACACACAAATATTTTTAATAACATATGTCTAAAGAGGCAAGGAGAAAAGCTGGCACTGGGCAGTGAGCTATGGTGCTACAACGAACCTGGGGTGGGGGCCATATGAGGCTACATGCAAGGTAACCACACAAACAGCAAGCTGGGGGAGAACTGAGATGTGCTCACAGAAGCAGGGCTGAGAAACCAGTTTCTGAGAGAGCAAAGCCCTGAATCCGATGGGAGAGTGGCTAGCCCTGGAACTGCCAGGCTTCCTGCCCTTCCTGAGGTCTGGCAATGCCTTCTCCACAGCACAACTGCACTCCCTCCATCCGAAAACACTGTTGGTTATTGATGTATCAACTTATTTCAAGAGGAAAATCCCTAAATATCCATCGTAAGATGTAGATCTGTTTCATGGGTTAAAATGTGAAGATGTGCTTAGAATCAACAAAATACGGAATTTTCCTTATATTGAGGAAACACATATATATATAAAGATGGAAGCTTTCAATATTTTTCAGACTTTTATTCAAATGTCACTAAACTCAGAGATAAGATATGAATATTTCTGATTGCTTTTCTTCCTAGGGTTTAATTCAAGGTCATTCTTGGAATAAGATCCAAGGTTACTAGTTTACAAGGTTCCTATAAACAGAGAAATACTCAAAGCTGCAAAGCCTGGCTTAGAGAAAAAAGGGCAGATGACCAATTTAGGCTAAGAGGACAACTTCCGGGGTGATTTAAAGCCTTGCCATCTGGCCAGCTGTTAAGCCACAGGCCTCAATCTGTCCAGGAATAACCTGTGATGTGTTTTGGTTGCTTGGTGCTGGACATTTCAGTTGTTGATCAACAACTACTTTTGTGAACTCATGACTAAGTCCTAACACTGGATTTCCTGTTAACTTCAACCTGGGTCTTGGGGAGAGATATAAGTCCCTCCAAAAAGAAAAGAGCAAGGGCAGATATTATTCACATCCTGCCATAGATAATTCAGCTTTGTATACAAACCTGGAAATGGGTTAGAATTTAACCACTTCTTCAAAAAGAACGACAGGGTAACAGAATCTCATCAGTGGTTTATCCTCATGCCTTAGGAGATGACAAATGAGTTGTGCTTGCTAAGTCTTTGTTAGTGAGCACGACACTATCTCAAAAACAAGATTTCTGTTAAAAACTGGACATTATTTTAAGAAAATAACTCTACAAGCTGAAATGTAAGCCATATATCTAAGGAATGGAATGGAAAAATATAAATTCTATGATAAAGGAGCAGGGAGAAAAGGACCCATCATTTGTCTTCCCATTTTGATCCCTTTCCAGGAGAGTGAGCACATCTTGCGACAACAGCTCCCCACATCATCTAATTCAAGAACGCCCGTCAGATGGCCAGCACGTGATAGACAACTTTCCCAGGTTCTTCAGTAAGCTGAAGCCTTCTCTCTGTGGGGAATTCATTTTAAAATTCAAACTTTCCTTTTCATGAAATGAACTGTAGCAAGACACTAAATGTTAAGTAGTATTTATAAGTCTGAAAAAGCTAAGTTGTGCAACCTCCAACAGGAGGAGGACCAGATGCCAAGTTCAGGGTTACCTTCCTTTGGAGGACCCCCCTTCCCGCCGCCGCCACCCACCCAATGAATGTTCAGGACTTGGCAAGAAATGCTAGAGGGGCACTGCAGTTTCAACAATAAATTTGGAAA
This sequence comes from Papio anubis, assembly GCF_008728515.1. Taxonomy (NCBI): domain Eukaryota; kingdom Metazoa; phylum Chordata; class Mammalia; order Primates; family Cercopithecidae; genus Papio; species Papio anubis. Next base: position 193,711,175 of record NC_044976.1, read on the forward strand.
AAGTTGAGTTTGGTCCCAGTTCTGCAGTCAAATACACAGTGAGATGGAGCTTTGAAGAGCTCCCTTGCAAGATCAATCACGGGCCTGCATGTTTGATCACACCAAGTACTTGGGCCTGAAGGAGACTACTGCTACTCAGGGTCCCACGAAACCACACTGAGGGTCTGGCAGGGAGAAATGCAGTGGCCACAGCTCCCCCTGGAGTGCAGGAGGAAGGGTGGAGCGGGGCAGGAACCACGGTGCTTGTGGTGATTCTGGGGTTCCTGAGAGCACTTGGAAAACATAATTTGGAAGCTGAATTACGCAGAGTCTGAGAATGTGTATGTGAAGCATCCAGAATACCAACACAGCAATTTCAAAGAAACTCCAACAATGTGAAAACACTTGGAAAATGGTTTAATGATGTTTTACAACAGAAATGAACTGTACAGTTACAGTAAGTTTAATATATATATAAAAAATTACAGCAGACAAATGCATCTACACAAAATCTACCATTTCATTCTGATTCACTGTCACCTACACAATCTCTCCCGAGCCTATAGCCCCTGCAGGCAGCCCTAGGAGGGGGAATCATCTAAAGGGCACTTTGAGAGAGACAGCACCGCTCATATTCCCCACCACCTCCTCAGGCCTCAGGAGGCATCAGCTAATTCCCCAAAATGTAAAGTTGCCTGTGTTTCAGGTTTTCAAAACCAAGAAAACGTGTGTCTCCCAGGGGCACAGATAACAAGGTCCAGCACGCAAGTTATCAGCTGATTCTTAGAAAATATTCCTATCAGAGGGGAAATATTTGGCTAACAGGCGCTCTGGGGCAGTAAGGCTACACAATAGCCACCCAGAGTGCAGAGTTATCTAAGAGAAATGTAGAAGGACTCTAATAAACCACCTCAGAATTGTCACTGCCTCATTAAAGCTGCTGGACAATTTTGGAAAGAATCATTTACACCACATCTTAAGTTTCCACAAAGAAGAACTCAAACTCACATTTTAAAGTACATAAAACAAAAAGTTCTAGGAGGCCAAGGGGCCAATTCCCCTTGTGCCCCTCCCTTGACAACAGTGGACAAACACCCCTGAATTAATAATTAAGACAAAAAAGGAAGAAAAGAAAAAGTGAGTTAAGATATTGAAAGAGAGAAAGAAAACATCTTTAGAAAAACACGATCACTGTCTCTTTAAAAGAAAACAAAATCCCAGTTGGGAACAGCAATGAGGAATATGCAATCTAAATTGACACCAGGTGGGAGATTATTATTGAATATTATGTACACTCAGAACTTTTTTCATTTTCTTTTTTATTATGAACACCTAGGCAGTGAAAACTGTCATGTTAATACATACATAGACACACCCAAAACATACAAAAATACTATTATTTCAAACTACTAAGAATAGGACAGTTCAATTATTTTCATGCTATGACTTTAAGAGCATTACACTGAAACAAACAAGAAGTTAAACGACATTTTTTTTTTTTTAATATCCCAGAAATATACCAAAATATACATCTAAGCTTTGGAATTACTGAGGTTAGACTAATGCAAGTGCTGGGTAATCGTACTTAATACACGAGTCTAAGGTTCTGCAGGAAAGAAATTATCTTTGGTATCTGCATCAGGCTAATATTATTAACATTTGGATTTTGCTTTGGGATAGAGCTTGTATGACCCAAGAACCAAGTACCCCCCTCCCCCAATCAACTGAGATTAAAAAGATCCATGTAAAAAGTTCCTTCATTTGCAATCCCCCCACCCCCCAAGTTAAAAAGTCACAGGCATCTACCTAGCACAAAAGGTTGTGAAGTACAATGCATAGTTGCACAGTGGTGCTGCAAAAAGGAAACAAAACTACAATAAAGAGAAATGAAAAGCTTGATAATCTTTCTGCATGTTTTCTCACAAACAGGACAGCCACTTCCAAGCAGTTCCAGTACAGGAAAAGAGAAAAAAGGCTCAGAAGGGCACCTTGGCGTGCATTCGCCCAGCCCCAGAGGTTAAAGCACCCAGCAGAGCAGCCAATCGTGCGCCAGTGTCTTCAACGTCCCCCACTCTGTGGAGTCCTCGGGCCAGTCCAGCAGCAGCTCCCACCCTCCCTAGGCCCTGTGCTAAGTCCCCATAGTGACCCTGGTTGGTGTAGGGTGGCTGATGGTGGTGATGGGGTTTTTTGACTTTTGTTTTGGAAAATCTGAAATGCCAATTTGTTTCAGGGCATGCTCACAAGTTTGTGAGGGCCAAAGCCACGGGCACGTACCTGTGCTGGACCCTGGAAGGTGGAAAACAGCTTGCCTGCCCTTTCTGATCTGGTCAGAGCGTCCTCCCGCCCCGCCTTCCCTGGCCTCACTCTTCTAAGTGCCAGGACACCACAGACTGGACTGATGCTGAAGACTTCCCTTTTCTTTGGTTCTTTTGTTTGTTTTGAGTTTATACAATCATTAAGAAATCTTTGGTTTTGGCTGGAAATTTAAAAAACAAAACAAAACAAAACAAAACAAAGAAACCACCCTCCCCTGGCTTATAGCAGCAGTATCATGACCTGGCTAAGCTTTTTGTCAGCATTAGGGGTGGGAATTGAAGGTTGGGAACTACATTCAAAGAAAAGGTGAAAGGGCTGGGGATGCAGCTTCTAGAGAGCCCATTGGATATAAGATTGTCAAATAATAATAATATTAATAATAATAATAAACTTAAATATTTGGATATTTTTGGTCATGTCAAAGGAAAAAAAGTGAAATGTGTATGCAGCAGTCAGCTTAAAGGAGCCTTTGGTGTCTTCCCTTCTACCCAAAGTCCTGAAGAGAAACAGAACCCTGAGGCCTCAGAGGAGAAGGGGTTGGCCTCTACCCCACCAAGGAAAAGGCAAGTACAGAAGTTGATGTGTGGCCAGCTGTCAGAAACACAGGGTGGGTTAGGGGTGTGGATAGCTGGCCAGCCCCTAAAGGCAGGGTGGCAGGGAAAGTAGATGTTAAGAGACCTGTGAAGACCCCTTGCAACAAAAAGGAATAGAAGATTGCAATTTGCCCTCAGTTTGCAGTAGCTTTTAAGCAGCAACATTCAGAGGCTTTAGGGGGTCCCACCCTAGGCTACAGGTCCCATGATGCTATAGGCCAGAGTTTAACATGACTGAGAGGAGGGAGGGCAGACTTGGCAACTCTGTAGGGTTTCGAGAAAGTAAAGCAAGTCACTCGGTCATGAGTTAGAAATGAGGTATACAACAGCTCCTGGACTTCTGGTGGGTAGAACAGCCCACGCTTACTCACCTAGCCTTCACTACTACCACAGATGAGGGGATGGAAGTACAGACTAATGTGGGAGGAGAGCGTTTCCTGCGGAGTGAGAGCTCCCGCGGACTGAGCAATGCACACGTGGCCACGCATGCAGAGGTAAGCAGCTGGAAGTCTTTCTTTCCCGACCTGACCTTAGGGAAGATACACTATTTATGTTGTCAAAAGCCAATGTTATAATATGATTGCAAAATCTTAGGCTCCCTGCACCAGCCTGTTCCATGTTCTCCAACTGTTTGCAGTTTTAAACTTATTCAGGCTGGCACTAGTCCATTCTGCTCTTACAAAGTGTGTGCCTTCTGCAGACTCACGCAGGAATGGAACCAAGGACATGGCATCCCCGACTGCCTACAACTACAGTCTTTTGTAGTAGACACTGTCATTTTAGCTTCTGAAAGTGCATTTCATTTCTTCCTATGCTTTTAGACCATGAGACTCATTAAGGCTGGGTGGGAGCACCAAGTATTTTCTCTACTTGGCTCTGTCCTTTTTCATTTGAAAGAGATCCCAATCTTAAGAAACTCAAGTGTGTGGACGTCTCATTTTATACACAGCGCTGTATCCAGCTGTCTGCCTGCAGATTTTGGGATATAATGTTTGAGAACTCAATGCCACAGTCAATTTATGAAAGAAGCCTTAAGCCGCTCTTGTGAGGAGGCTGTGGCTAACTTATACAAAGATGAACAAGTACACAAAGAAAATGGGAAAACTTTGCAGCAGTCCTCAATGTTTGTTTTTTACAGTAAATTAGTTTCGGGGTCTTAACTTTTTGACAGTGTCCTGGGTTTAAACCAGGTGGCCCTGGGTGGTGGAGCCCTGTGCAGGGTGGGCAGATACAGGGACACAGAAACAATCATAAATCACATCTTCTCTCCCAGGCCCAACAGACCTTTGTTTCTGTGCTCAAAGCGGTATTCCATTACACACACCTTATTTTCCCAGAACTTCTGTTTCAAGTGCTCTAATCTTCAACATCCCTATTACCTACTTATAAACCTATCTAGCACTTTGAAAAGTCATACAATATTAATACCACCTTTACATAATGTCAGAACAATAAGATTATTAGCAAAGCTTTCATGAAGTTCTGCAACCTGATCATTTTTGATGCAATATTCAGACAGCGATATATTTCTTTACCCTCTCTCCCTTTCTGTGTCCTACCAATAGTACACCGAAACAATGAACTACTTGGCTCCCTAGAGCCCGTATATAAAAACATTTTGGAACAAAACATTTACAGGAGAGTAAGGGAAGATCTTTTGGTTTTCTACATAATCCTGTTCTTGAAAATTCTTATCTTTTACAGGAGACAGATGGAGATACCACATTTAAATATTGTCTGAATTCATATAGGCTATACTGGTTCTATTTAAAAGTATTAGATAAAGGGAAATAATGAAAAAATTCTACCCCTATCTTTTGCCCTCCCCAAATTTCTCAGCAATTCCAAGAACATCACTGCTACACTGAGCAATGATCCATCTTTACAGAGCCAGCAGAGCAAAACAAAATAAATCCCTCTTCCAAAGCCAGGACAACCAAGAAGACTTCCTTCAAAAAGCAGGGGACTGGGAAAAGGGGAAAAGGGAAGGAAAGAGATAAAGTAAAGCTTTTCCAAATTTTGGCTTTTTGCTCCTATTCCCTCTGCCTGTTTTGAAAACTTAAGGATAAGCAATGACATTAGCAGTGTCTTTGGTATCTAAACCAAATCCCACTTAAGTTCTGTGAGATCATTTATTTAAAAAAATAGCCTTTCTGGAGATACAGTCTATATTGAAACTCAGGGAGCCAAGAAAGTTTGTCCCAGAGTATGGGCAGAAAGGCCTTGTAATTTTTTCTAAGCCAGCATCATTTCTCATTCACGTTCCCACCAAGAATAATTCTCTCCTCAATCCCACCAACCAATCTTTAAGGGTCACACTTTATATCACAGGGGTGAGGTGGGCAGGTTAGCTTTCAACTTCTTGGTTTGCTTTTTATCCTGTTTGTGTTTTTAGTCTAGACAGAACTAGCCTTGGTATGAGAAAAGTAAGGTTTTAAAATGTTGTGTTATTAGCACAACATTCAGTAACATGACAGAGGGCAACACAAATAACCTGTTTCACTTTAACCTTCCTAGATTTAAGACACATCAATCACTCACCTCTTGTCTCCAAATTAATTGGTGCATGTCTATTTCTGCCTCTATTTCTCAACTGCACATCCAGGCATTCATACATTCATCCTTTGCCTATGCTTTTGCTATGTACAGAGGTAATGAATCATTAAGAGAGGTTGGCAGGGTCTGGGGGGCATGGGCAACCATAGGAAGGGATGTAAATGCACCCTCAGGGTCCCTGAACCTACTGGACACCCCATATGTTATCTGCATGCCACCACACACCGCTGCAGATCAGACCACAGAGAGGCCAAAGCCAATCACAGGGAAAATCAAGTTTCCTTTGGCAAGACAGATATAAGAAAACACACACACACACACACACACACGAGCAACGTTTTCCTTCTAACATAATCAACTTCTCCTCTTCCCCCACCCAACCCTCCCTAACCCTATAAATTGTAACCTATAAACAGGATCCCAAATACATACAGCATCAATCATGTTTATCGATCATAATAAACATTAGTTTGACTAAATGCTACAGCTAGAATTATTTCCACTATTTATAAAGTTTTTTCTTTTATTTGTTTGGTTTTTAGTTTAAAACCAGTTTTGCAACAATGCTAAGCTATTCTGAGGTATTTTATGAAGGTGCCAGAAGCTAGCTGTTACCCAAATTAAGGTACCACCATTCAACGAGAAAAAGAAGGGAAGGAAAGGAGATCCAGATGACATAATCAACATAAAATTCACTCACATTTACTGCTTTTAGCTAAGGCCAAGAGTAGAAGGGCCAAAACAAGGAACGACTTAATGAATAAGGTTAGAAGAAAACTACAAAAAAAATTATTATTTTTTTAAAGCTACAGTTCACAAACCATATAGAAAACCGGGTACAAACTAGACGACTCTGAGAAAAAATATATTCCCTGCCCTCCCAGTGGAATCCTTTCAAATACCTTACTGGAAATCTCAGGGGTGTCCTATTTATATTTAATCTCTTTGGATTAAGAAATGGATGACTGGCCTTTATGATGAAAGCAATTTATTTATCCTATTCCTATCCAAGTTTACATTTGTATTGTGTACACCATCCATGCAAACCTATATAATAGCTGATCTTAGTTATTCTTCTTACAGAAATAGCAAAGAAGGATTTTTCCCTTCACTTCTTGAAAGTGAAGTTTGTAAACGCTCAGAAAGATTTACCATTTTGTCATCGTCAAAATGTTGTAAAACTGAAAATGATATCAAATAGCCAGGACTATGAACAGCATCACACATTAAATGCTTTCCACACACACATAAAAGCAAACTCATATCAGTTATGAGCAAATTAACCCATCAATTCTTGTCTACTTTGGAAAATTTTAAATTTTGCGTCCTTAGTATTTTTCTACCATTAGTATTAATCATCTTTTAATGTTTTCAACTCTAATAAACAAACTTTAAGCTCATCAAGTTTAGATGCTGATTAATGAGAAAATATTTGGCCAAGCTCTCCAAATGAATTGCTGGGACCCTTCCTCAAACTGCAGACTGGTCTTCGGAAGAGCCCCCAAGAGCCAGGCCAGAGTCACCTGTCAGCGTGAATTCTCTGCCTCCTCCTTGCTACCACACCCTATACTCAGTGATAGGGGGAGTCAGTGATACTAGTGACTTCTCCCTGGCAGGGCTTCTCCTTTCTTGGGAAGAAACAAAAACAAGAGGCTTTTCCTCTGTCTTCCTGTCTCAATGACCTTATCTTTTTTCTTGGTCAAGAATGTTTCGTGAGGATGACCTGGTTTGGGAACAGCTTTAGACTAAGAACAGAGAGTTCTATAAGCCAAGCGTTTATTCTACACTAATTGCAATGTATAATATCAGGATTTATCACTTTAAAAATTGACATGAGGATGGGTGTGGTGGCTCACGCCTGTTATCCCAGCACTTTGGGAGGCCGAGGCGGGCGGATCACCTGAGGTCAGGAGTTCAAAACCAGCCTGGCCAACATGGTGAAACCCTGTCTCTACTAAAAATACAAAAATTAGCCAGGTGCGGTGGTGGGTGCCTGTAATCCCAGCTACTTGGGAGGCTGAGGCAGGAGAATCGCTTGAACCCAGGAGGCAGAGGTTGCAGTGAGCCAAGATTGTGCCATTGCACTCCAGCCTAGGCAACAAAGACCTCCCCCGCCAAAGAAAATTGACATGAATTCCCTATATTTGCCAATGTATCGGATTTTTCCAGCAAGTTAAAAAGAAAATTTTTTAACGTTAAAGATTCGGCTGAATTTAAATATTGTGTCAAGCAAATATCTGTGCTTCTGGATGATACAGACAAGGTTTCCCTTATCTTCCCAAATAAATGAGGGATAATGGAAGAAAACAACATTAAAGAGGTATAGTTGTGCTTTTTTTCCCCCAACAATGAATGAGAGATGTACAACAAATTGGCAAGATGATCTCACTAAGAATCTTTAATCTTATCTTCCCTTTTTTAAACAAAAAAGATTTATTTCTTACAGTGCTAGCATTAAGTATAAATAGGTATGATTCTGCACAAAATGAAAGTTGGATTCCTTTGGTTCCATTTCTTGGGTAACAAGTTGAATAAATTGGGATAGTATTGATCTTTCTGATAACAAATAAAAGGACATGTGAATTATATCAGTTAATGGATATACACAATGTTTTTCTTAATTCTAAAATGCTGCCTATAGAACTTCAGAAACACTTAAATACAGCACTCATTTTTTCTTAGAACAACATAGTAATATTGTTCCTGCGAGAAGCCCTTTTTTAGGTCTTTCTGCTCTGTTATTCAGATGTATACAGGGTATAAATAAAATTTATGACCAAATTGCACCACTTGTGATAAGCAGGATTCACACAATTACATTCACCACTCCTTAGGGAGGACCCATTACCATGGGCATATATAGTATTCACTATAAATGCATTTAGAATAGTCTTTGGCTTAGTATGTGCTAACCAAATTCAGAAATATAAAATAAAATTTGCATAACCATTAAGGGGAAAAAAAGAATAATACAATGAATTGTGATGACCTATCTGGCCTTTCTTCTTTGAAATGCAGAAACTCCACCAAACACCTCTTTTTGGTCAAATGGTCCCTGGCCCCCTTTAGTTTCCAGGCTCTCCCATATAAGGTGGCTAAAAGTTAAGTTTGAGTACCTTAGCTCAGAAGATAGTTCATTCAATTCAAAATGCATTTCTTGAGATGATAAAAAGATATACATATAAAGTAAAAAATGACTAAGGTGTTCATGAAGCAATATAAGTAAAGTATCTAGGGATGATGGATAGGGAGTTGATTTCAAACTAAACAACCACCAAAAAGCTATATTAGTGTTTCGTGAGTACATATGTAAATATGCCTTTCATTTCACAACTTACTTTTAAATAAGTAAAAAAAGAGAAAAAATTATATTTTTATCTAAAGATTTATCTTTGCCTGAAGATTATTTCTTCTTTTAAACAGATTTTCTATGCTGGTCTACCCTCATCAAGTGCTTCACATAAAAAAGGCAGAATCCCCTTATCCCAAATTGAGTAGAAAATATAGACAGGGCAGGGAATAAAAGACCATTGTATTGACATTTAAAGCTTAGTATCTTTTCTAATATTAAAGTCTGTTGGTGAGTTTTATTTGGGAAAGGGATCATTTTCTAAACCATACGTGGGGGAAAAGAAAAAACACCCAAACAGTCTTTCCTTGCCCTTTGTCTTACCTCACTGAGCTTGAGTCCCTTGGGACTCCACACTTCCTTTGGTAGCAATTTTGAGAAATTAATGCTGTAACTTCTAATCCAGTATAGTGGGTATCAGCACTTCCCTCCCTGAATCCTTCCGTCTAAGTTTCACCACTCCCAAGGGAGGGACTCATTACTGTGGGCAGCTAGAGCATTACTGATAGCCCTAAAATCATTTGCACAGACTAAAGTCAGGATAGAAGATTACATTTAACTACAACAGAGAAAAAGTGAATGGAGAGGAGAGAAATTAGTAATTGACATTGTCATTCTATTTACACACCAACCTAATAAACTAGTTAAACATCAAGTTAATGTCTGCCCAGAGGATATTACAATTTACCAACATAAAAGACTAAAAACAAGCAGCAACTTTTATATAAAATTAATAAAGACAAATGAAAAAGAAATTGTCAGTAGCATCTATCTCCTCGATGTGTCTGAACTGCACGTTATCAACTAGTCCATTAGTACAGCAGCTTGCTAAAAATTGACTTTGGTTCAAGCTTAGTTAAAAAACAAAACAAAACATAAAAAAACACACCACACAAAAAGGGTGAATGGACATTTGTTAGTTTCCCTGCTTGCAGTTCACTGATTTTGGAAGGATTTTAGGGAAGGTGAAGGGTAAGAGGAGGAAATTTAGGGGTGGTAATTAAATACTTGTGAAATAAAACAAGATAGAAAAAAACTAAAACAAAAATTTAAAAGGGGACTAAAATGTTTCTGACCTTTTAACAGACTGTCTCCCACTTGAATCACACAAAAGTACACAATGTGTCTGTATTTACCGCCTTTCTGGACAATGGTAAAGAGAGACAAGTACACAGAATCCAAGCTCCCTTGTGGACACAAACAAAAGCAATCAGAATAAAAATCACCTGTAAGTTCTCTCTACATCCCCAGCTCGAAAGGGAGAAAAAGTGCAGTCTTGGGACCACCAGAGATTTAAGCAAGCACCCACAGCCACCAAATGGGAACCTTTAACTCCAATAAGAAGGGGAACTTAGATGAGCTGCACTGCAGTGATCCAGTCTTTTGGAAAATTTTTTGGTAAAGATGGCATAATAACAGTACATTGACAAAAAGGGGAATTTAATCTCCAAGTTATCCTTATTCCTCTTCATCCACTTTCACAAGCTCTTCCTTTTCAATGGGCTCATTTATATAGTCTAGAAACACCCTGAAAATAATTACAGGAGCTAATTACTTTCTACAGTGAATACAGAGATGTGTATTGCCATTTAGACCTACCTAGCAGGAGCATCACGAACAAACCAAGGAGACACTTAAGGTGTGTGCAAAGTTCCTGCTCAAAGTCCTTCTTCAAAGGTTCTACAGATCCCAGCCCGGCTAGTAAGTGCCTCCTTTAGTCAGAGAACCAAGAAGAATCTCAGGGTTAGAGGAATTTATAAGCCATCCAGTGGAAAGGAAGTCTGTGGCTCTCTAGAGGAAAAGGTGGTAACCTTACACTCTTCTCATCACACCTCTTTTGTATATATTATCAATGGAAAATAGTCTAGTAGAATTCCTTTAGAAAATAAAAGACGGGAAAAGTTTCCCAATTTCAATAAGTCAGTTTTTTTTCTTTGCCAAGTTAAAGTTTGGATGAAAAACTTCCACAAAATGAACAAACAAACAAACACACCAACAGTAGGAGCATTTTTCAGGAGATAAGAAATCAGGAGAACCACCAAGTCAGGTGTCTGCAGTAGTCTTTGCTCTTCGGAACCAAATCCTGCCCTGCAACATGTACAGCTGTTCCCATTGAAAGTAGCAGAAAGCAGCACTGTTGCACCACAGGATCTGGGCCTCAGGGTCATTCAATGATTTGGGGGTGAGTGAGAGCTACAGTTCAGCAGGAATTCCTTCCTACACAAAAGTGCTCCAAAGGCACCACCTGATGTGGGGAGGGGAAGGGGCGTGTGTGGAATGGGAGTGTTTGCACACACTGCCTTCAGCTTCTGCACCAAGCCTCTTGCATAAGTGGCAAAAGAAAATAATTTTCTAGCACCTCTGTAAGAGTCATCAAGGATAAGGAAACCAGCAAGAACATTCCCCGCAGTTAAGAACAGAAGTCTCCCCTTACCCCAAAACCCTCCCTCCCCACAGTGTGGGAGCTCACTGAAATAGGATCCAGGAGCAAGAGATAATAAACATGTCCAAACTATATATATATATAAAACAATAACAACAACAATAATAATAGAGATACAGTAATACAGGCCTGCCTAAATTGTACCAGTTAAGAAAGGAACCCCCAACACAATTGATACGATTATAAACACCTTGTTATGACTTAATGGCCTGTACAACAGACCCATAAAAATGATTTTTTTTAAGAAAAAAAGAAATTTAGACAAACAAGAAATCCCCTTCCTATATTGGAATTGGTAACCCACCTTAACTTGTCATCATGACTGCTGGAAATGATAAGTAGTCCTTTCACTTATTTTTGTTTGTTTTTGATTTTTTGTTTCTTTTTTTTTTTAATTTTTGGTTAGAAAGTTCTCCAATCCATGAAGCAATCCTGAAAAGACAGTGTTTTATTACAAAATTAGGCAAATGTCCCGTCTCCATCCTTTCTTTCTTTTTCTGATGTGTGTGTGTGTGGTTTTTTTTTTCTCCCTTCTCTCCTTTGCCCTCACAACACGGCGAGAGGAAGCCAATCACATTTTTCAGTTTATTAACCTGGCTGGCAGTCCAATCACACTGCAGAGTGAAAAAGGCTTCTGGCCGCCCAGCTCCGCCCAGCTCACTGTGCCTTGGAGGCGGTGGTGGTGGTGGATGCAGCCCCGCTGGCAGAGGCCACTGTGAAGAGAGAGTTCTGGATGGACTCAGCGGAGGTGGAGGTGGCATGAAGGCTGGCTACAGGTGCAGAGTTCCCTGCAGAGGCTGCGGCGGCAGAGACCAAGCTAACAGGGTTGCTGGTGAGCAGAGAGAGGTTCTGAGGGTTCAGGAACAGAGGGGCAGTCACGATGTTGGGGGCTCCTCCCGCATTGGCAAATACCAGGTTCCCAGTTGCATCAAGTGATGTTATTGGAAGAGAGCCACCAGAAGCAAGAGCTACAGACAAAAACCCCCAAAACAGGCAGGAATGAGAACATTAACATCATCCTGGAGAAGCCAAATAACACACCAAAAGTCTATCATTTTCCTACAATTCACTAGGAAAAAGTGTAGCCCTTTTTCCTCAAACGCAGTGCTACACTGATACCAATTGTAGTTTATTTATAATTTTGAAGAGCCTGAAAGACTGAAATGTCTAATTTAATGGGCACGAGCAGGGGCAGAAGACAGTTAATAACTGTCTAATGAATTAGTCACGTTTCTGTGTTGAAATCACCAGTTTATTTCATTTACCTAGACATATTTGATAAATCCAATAATTTTGTCTTTAATGAAGACTGCTGATTTTAAACTACCTCTGTTCAAAAGACAAACTAGCTAAAGTGATTAAAACATTAACAATAGGAGGTGAGTGGTGGGCCTGCCTCCTGTTAGATCAGTGGCGGCATTAGATTCTCACAGAGCAAAATCGGAAGTGGAAATGGTGCCATCCAGAGACCACCCCACCGCACTGTGGCTGTGGAAAAATTGTCTTCCACAAAACCCGTCCCTGGTGCCAAAACGGTTGGGGACCACTGCTTTATATTACGAGACACAAGATGAAAACCATCTTGCAAAAAGGCTTTAGTTCTAAAATAAATTATGTATCACCAAATAAAGGAAAAGGTATAATTAATTTCTCACTTCCTGAGGCTAAACATTTGATTTCTATGACTTGTGCAAAGGAGAATGATGAATCTATTATAGCAGGAAATCAGACATAATGATGTAGGTGGCCACATGTAGGTGATCTAAGGCTAGGATGTGCTTTAATGGGTGAGAAATTTTCTATGATGCTGTTGCCTCCCCCAAAGAAGACATCATCAACATTTTATTTAAAATAATTGAGACTCTAATTTAATATCTCAACCTGTTGTCTGGCAACATTCTTAAATCTCCCTACCCATATAACCTCACTCCTACATGTAGATTTGAGGGATTTTCTAACGGCATTACACATTTGGTTGATTTCTTACATAAAATATAGCTGAAGGGAATGCCTCTGACTTTGGCCTTGTTCATACAAATAGTACAAAACAGTGAGACTTAGTGCAGCTGGAAGTTTTTCTGAGATTCCAAACTTAGGGTCATAGACTAGTTCCAGATCTTTTCAGAGTGTCAATCATGCCCTGGGGAAGACATTTTGCCTTTGTAGGATCCCCACAGCACAGAAACATTCAATAAAGCAGAGGAAAAAGTGATTTATCACAAATTCTACTGCAAAAAAAAAAAAAAATTACTATATAACCAAAGCTTTAGAGCTAACCAATTCAGGTATGATTTAGTCAATCAGAAAGTCAATATAATGTAAGGTAATCTAGGCCATGGTGTGGTTTTGTCTGTAATTAACATTGTCTAGTACACTGTCAGAGACATCACCTGTGAAATATTAATCTTAATTTAGGTTGGCTAATAGCTATTTTTGGCCCTGAGAACTCTCATTTACGCACAAACCACGTTTTTTTTTTTTTTTTTTAAGAAACAGGGTCTCACTGTGTTGCCCAAGCTGGGGTGCAATGGTTATTCACAGGCATGATCATGGCACACTGCAGTCTTGAACTCATGGCCTCAAGTGATCCCCTGCCTCAGCCTCTCATCAAAACTATTTTAAGAAAAAAAATTCTAATTCATTAGTGATGTCTCTCAGATTGTCTCCCTGCATCACATAACAGTAAACATTTTTAGACAGAAAGCTTAGGTACTAAACAAGTGGAACCCTTCACTATATGGAATGAATATTGCCCTGGGTAACATGCTAAAAGGTAAAAGGAACCCAGCTGAACTTGGAAAAGAGACATTATAATCCAAGAGAATATATGTTCTACACTAATGGTGATATAAAAAGAGCAGAACCTAATGAGAATTAAAAGCACTCCTGAGGTCCACCTGATGTGTTCCAGTGTTCATTCATCATAGGACTTTCCCATGCACAGCTTTCTCAGGAGTGGGGATGGGGACTGGAGAGTCTTACTTGGTCAAGTTTGCCTTGAGATGGGTTTTGGATTAATACTTCGGATAAACTTATCAGGGGAAAAAAATCTGGCTTCAAGTCTATTCACATAAGATCAATATCAGCATAAAAGTTCTGGTTTCTTACCATATACCAAACTAAGTATATTTCCTGCTTTTACTCACATACTAACACCTGTACTTTTCTTACAAAGCTTTTTAATGAGGACATTTTCTTAGTTCTCAACAACACGTTAGTCAGCATTTGACTATCTTTCCCATCACTTTTACCTCTAGCAAAGCAGACTTCCTCCATCTCTCTGTGTGTGTCTCTCTCTCAAGCGTGCACACACACACACACGTGTACATGTGTGCATGTCACCAAAGAAAGAAAAAGGCTTCTACTGACCTTGAATAGTTGCCAGTGTACTGTTGCTCATTAGAGCTGGGCTGAGAGCACCGCTCAGGGTCCCTGGATTCAGACTGAGTAAGGCACCTCTGCAAGTCCAAAAGAGGAGTCACTTTATTACCATGGAGATGCAGGTCTCATTTTGACAACACACCAAAAGGAACTTACAAAAGGAAAATCCAGCTGGGGAAACAGGTGGAAATATTTACTTTTCTTTACTCTTCTATGGTTTGTGTTTCTCAGTTACTGCTTTCCTGGAGGCTTACTTGTACAAACGAGGTTATGATCAGCACAAAATGTAAAACTTTTACAGTCATTTTGACCCTTCTTTGAATGACTTATTTCTCTTTTTTTCCAAAATGAAAGAAACATTCTAGAGAAAAAGATATATTTACAAGATAATTCTTATGTGTGACAATAACAGTATAAAATTGAGACTCCCATTACATCTCTCATCTATGCTTGAGAATTAGGAAGTAGGCAGTTGAGAGAGTTTAATGGGGAAAATAACAGTTAAGAATTCTGGGCTTTCTTCTTGGCCCTGTCACTAAGGTAATTAGTGACCTGATATTTTGGGTCTTCATCTGTAAACAAAGGTATGACTACTGCTCTTCCCAGGGTGTTAAGAAACTTAAACCATAATCAAGGTCCTTGTATGATCACAAAACAGCCCACTTCAAAGAGAGTACTGCTTTAAACAGACATTTTTTTCCCCATTTAAGTCAGTGATGCAAAGTCTACCCTATGAGTAATTCCAGGGATGACCTCCACCTCAGATGTCAATGAGATGAGAAAGCGCCTTACCCAGCCGCAAACTGTGAGGGTGCCATCAGGCTTGGGTTTAGTCCTGCAGCAGCTGCCATGGCAGCAAGACTGGCATTTGCTGGCAACTGTGCAGCTCCTTGAAGGGCAGCAGCTGCTGCTGTTTGCAAACCTGACGCTGTCACCATCACCTGGCTGGTCCCAAGAGGGGAGGACAAAGGAGTGGAGGTGGTCTGTGTTGTGCTGGTCTCACTGGCACTGGATGCCTCGGAGGTGGAGGCTGAGGCAGAAGGGGAGGGACTCAGAGAGGGGGACGTGACTGCTGAGGAAGCTGGAGGTGCTGTGGAAATCACGGTTGCTGTGTTGTTGGAGGTGGTGTCTGAAGTGCCTGAAAAGAGAAACAGATTAGAAGATGACCTTTTGTAAATGGTTTTGGAAGAATGGTGGCTTTACTCAGCTAAACTCTATAATCAATGGAGTAATTAACCTACCACCTTGTAAATTTGTTCTTTAATGACCTAGTTTAGTGCTTCTATGGAAATTAACTACAAAACCAAACATTTGAGAATCACAGCTAGGAACCCTACTTTAAGAGATATGAGCAATGGAAGAAACAGAGAAGTTTTCCATTGCCTATTTCCTATTCAAGAAACAAAAGAATCATACAAGCTCTAATTATGGAATACAACTGCTCTGGGGAAGAAAAAGAAAGCAAAAGAAGAAAAACTTCTGTAAAGCTCTTTTCGTTCAGAAATCTCCTTAGTGGTCTCCTCAGAAAAATCAAAACAAGGAGAAGAAAAACAGAAAGTTATATACTTTTCTAAGAATTCAGTATCAACAACAACATAGTATAAAAATGACTACATGCCTTCTCTACATTCAAACAACTATTCTGTAATAAAAATTAGTTCTCAAAAAGTCCACTGTGGTAAAAAAAACAACAACACACAATGATACTATGAATCTCATAAAAGCTAGCATAAAAATTAAGATCTAAGAAATTATTATTTGTAGGCCGGGCATGGTGGCTCACACCTGTAATCCCAGCACTTTAGGAGGCTTAGGTGGGCGGATCACGAGGTCAAGAGATCGAGACCATCCTGGCCAACATGGTGAAACCCCATCTCTACTAAAAATACAAAAATTAGCTGGGTGTGGTGGCGGGCGCCTGTAGTCCCAGCTACTCAGGAGGCTGAGGCAGGAGAATTGCTTGAACCTGGGAGGCAGAGGTTGCAGTGAGCTGAGATCACGTCACTGCACTCCAGCCTGGTGACAGAGCAAGACTCTGTCTCAAGGAAGAAATTATTTGTTAGGCACTTTTTAGAAAAAAGTGCCTATGCTCTTGGTTTAAGGAGAATGAACATTTGGATATAAATGACTAACTGGCATTAAATACATCATTACTAAACATTAAAACACATTCGCTAGGATTATTTAATGTTTGAGATCAGCGTTGTCTAACAGAAATACAAGACATATGTAATTTAAACATTTCTAGTAGCCCCACTGAAAATGGTAAGACAAGGCCGGGTGTGGTAGCTCACACCTGTGATCCCACCACTTTGGGAGGCCGAGGTGAGTGGATCATTTGAGGTCAGGAGTTTGAAACCAGCCTGGCGAATGTGGTGAAACCCTGTCTCTATTAAAAATACAAAAATTAGCCAGGCGTGGTGGTGGGAGCCTATAATTTCAGCTACTTGGGAGGCTGAGGCAGGAGAACTGCTTGAACCCAGGAGGTGGAGGTAGCATTGAGCTGAGATCACGCCGTTGCATTCCAGCCTGGGTGATGAAGCAAGACTCCATTAAAAAAAAAAATATATATATATAATAACAACATTTTTTGGTGATGAAATCTTTTACCAAGCTTCAGAACATGCTCTTCTTTCATAACAACCTTGTTACAAATTCAGGCAATTTTGTCCTTCCCAAATCTGTTTTAAAACCTTCCTCTGGTCTGTACTAAGAACACCGAGAATTGAACTCTCTTCTCATTTCCACTCTTCAGTTTTTATCACGTCACAGGGTTGGGAGAGACTCAGACATCATCTATTTCAGCACTGACTACTTTCTCCACCTCCTATAAAGCTGTGCAAAAACGGTTGCCAAATGAATGAGGACATAATGTTCTTATTGGTAAATAAAAAGGAAGGTTTTCTTCCTCTACCTTTCTGAAAAATATAAATGATTTATTTTTATTGCCACTGCCCCTAAGTATCATTACACCTTTGCAGATACTATGAATTCTATTTTCGTTCATTACTACTTTGGTTCTAAATCTCTCAGAACAATCTACCACTGAACATTGGATGCTGTGTAGGGTCCTGTGTTAGGCAGATTCATATACCCTTTTTCACTTTAATCTTCTCTTAAGACATGCCCCCTGTTGTATAGTAAGGTGAACATCTTTTCTTATTTCTCTTCCACGCTAACCAATTTCAATGTACTTTCAATCTTTTTTTGAACAATTTATCACCTTATCTAACCTGATTTTACCTATGGGTACTACTTGCCTTTCAAAGTTCTGAAATTGAAATTGCCTATTTTTATAAGTCCTAATATCTTGAGCTCAAAAGGCTTAAAATAGTTATTTTTTTACTCTCTGGCCACCTTCAAATCATTCACCAACTGTTTTCTTAAATCCCTTAAGTTTACAAAGAAAATTCCAGTCAAATTTTATCAGTGAATTTAATCTAGGCCAGGAGATGATGACTCCAGAACCATTCAAAATTGTTCTAGGTGTCTCCAATATAAAAGTCATATAAGCATTATGGTATAACAACTTAAAATTATCTTTAAATTAATTATCCCAGCCAGTAAGTCGTTTTAATCAATGTATGTATTTACTGACTGTAAATTCTTGGCAACTTGGCAATTTAATTACTTGGGTAACTTTCACTGGTGAACTTAGTGTTGCTGAGTCTCAGTGTCCTCAACGGCAAAATAAGATGCCACCACCCACCTCACAGGGGCAGTAGGAAGCTATAGCCAAGGTGTGTATATAGTACCTAGTACTTCCCTGTGCTTCCCATCCTGTTTTGTCTTTTCTCAAACGGCTTTTATTGAAGTACAATTTATAAATTGGATATCCATATGCAGAAAGAGGAATTTCAATCCTTACCTTATACCATGCATAAAAATTTACTAAAATGGATCAAAGGCCTAAATATAAGAACTGAAACTATAAAGCTTCTAGTAAATAAAGTAGGACAAAATCTGTGTGACCCTGGGTTAAGCAAAGAGTTCATAGACACAGCACCAAGAGAACGATCCATAGAAGAAAAAAATAAATTAGTAAATTCAACTTCATCAAAAGTAAAATCTTTTGTGCTTCAAAAGCCACAGACTGAGAGAAAACATTTGCAGATCACATATCCAATAAAGAAATTGAGAGTTGTGTCAGAATGTATAAACAACTCTTACAACTCAATAGTAAGAATATAGACAACTCAGATTTTTAAATGGACAAATGTTAGTATACATTTTACCAAGGAAGATATAGGAGTGACTACTAAGCACATGAAAATTCATCCAGTTTTAAAATTCGATTACTTTTAATCAACTTACAGAGTTATACAACCATCATCCCAACCCAGATTATGACATTTCCACTCCCAAAAAAGATCCCTTGTGCCTGTTTGTAATCATGTCACACTCCTACCTAGTTATCTGCTTTTTGTCTCTATAATAGATTTTTGTGGACATTTCACACAAATGTCCACACAAATGGAATCATACAATATGTAGTCTCTTGCATCTGGCTTCTTTTACTTAGTATTCTGTTTTCAAGGTTCACCCACATTGTAGCACAAATCAATACCTCATTAATTTTTATGGCTGAATAATATTCCACTATGTAGATACGACACATTTTGTTTATTCATTCACCGGTTGATGAGCACTGGTTTGTTTCCAGTTTTTGGATATTATAAATAAGACTGCTATATGAACACTCACATTAAAGTTTTTGTGTGGAAATGTCTTCATTTCTCTTGGGGAAATTGCTGGGTAGGATGCTAAATTTATGTTTAAAAGAACTGCCAAGGTGTTTTCTGAAGTTGTATCATTCTACACTCCTACAAGCAATGCATCAAAGTTCCAGTTTCTCCACATCCTTCCCAACATTCATCATCTTGGGTCTTTTTGATTATAGCCATTCTGGTGAGTACAAAGTAGTATCTCATTATGGTTTTAATCTGCATTTCCCTAATAAGTAATGCTAACGTCACACATCTCTCCATGTGCTTACTAGTCACTCCTATATCTTCCTTGGTAAAATGTATACTTACATTTGTCCATTTAGAAATCTGAGTTGTTTATATTCTTACTATTGAGTTGTAAGAGTTGTTTATACATTCTAGACACAATTTCTTTATTGGATATGTGATCTGCAAATGTTTTCTCTCAGTCTGTGGCTTTTGTGCTTCAAAAAGCACAAAAGATTTTACTTTGATGAAGTTGAATTTACTAATATATTTTTTCTTTTATGGATTATTCTCTTGGTGCTGTGTCTCTGAACTCTTTGCTTAACCCAAGGTCACAAAGATTTTGTCCCACCTAATTTACTAGAAGCTTTATAGTTTCAGCTCTTATATTTAGGCCTTTGATCCATTTCAGTTAATTTTTATGCACGGTGTAAGGTAAGGATCTAAATTCCTCTTTCTGCGTACGGATATCCAGTTGTCCTAGAACCATTTGTTGAAGACTATCCTTTCCCTATTGAATTGCCTTGGCACCTCTGTCAAATATCAATAAAGCATAAATTCAAAGTTTTGCTTCTGGACTCTTAATTTAGTTTCATTTAATGTATATATCTATATGTACGCCAGTAATATACTGCTTTATTGTTGCTTTACAGTAAACCTTGAAATCAGGATATGAAAATCCTCTAATTTCATTCTTTTTCAAAATTGTTTTGGCTATTTTGGGTCCCTTCCATGTATATTTTCGAAAGAGTTTATTGATTTCTTTAAAACAAAACAAAAAAAACCTGTTGGAATTTTTACTATGATTTTGTTGAATCTATAAATCAAGCTGGAAGACTGAGCATGGTGGCTCATGCCTGTAATCCTAGCACTTTGGGAGGCCAAGGTGGGTGAATTGCTTGAGCCCAGGAGTTCAAGACCAGCCTGGGCAATATGGCAAAACCCCATCTCTGCAAAAAATACAAAAATGAGCTGGGCAGGTGGCATGTGGCTACAGTCCCAGCTACTGGGGAGGCTGAAATGGGAGGATCGCTTAAGCTTGGGAAGTTGAGGCTGCAGTGAACTGTGATTGTGCCACTGTGATAGGGCAATACCCTGTCTAGAAAACAGAAAACAAATTATATATATATATATATAACAAATTATATATATATAAAAAATAAATAAAATAAAAAATATGTATTTGTGTTATAATGTGGATAAACCTTGAAATCAGAGAGACAGAGATATGCACACATATCTCAAGCTGGAGAAAAACTGTCAAATTAAGAATGCCTCGTTTTCCAAAACATGAATGTGGAATATGAAATGTCTCTTTATTTAGACTTCTTTTAACTTCTTTCAGCAAATTGTAGTTTTCATTGTTCAAGTCTTACACTTCTTAAGTTTATTCCTAAGTATTTTATTCTTTTGATACTGTTACATACAAGTTATTTCCTAAATTTCATTTTTGAACTGTCCATTGATAGTATATACAAATGTAATTGATTTTTATATATCAATCTTGTATTCTGCAACAATACTGAATTTACTGACTAGTCCTAGATATCTTTCTTTTTTGGTGAATTCCTTGGTACTTTTATGCATATAGAATAATGCAAATAGAAGCAGTTTAACTTCTTCCTTTACAAACTGTCTTTCACTTTTTTGCTGTCCTTTACTGGAGGCTATACTCTCCAGGACAATGTTAATCAGAAGTCCACAAAAGCAAACACTCTTACCTAACTCCCAGTCTTAGTGGGGAAAGTTTTCAGTCTTTTGCCATTAAGTATTCTCTTTGCTGGAGAGTATTAGTAAGTGCTCTTTATCAGGTGAGGCAGTTCCTTTGTATTTCAGTTTTTATCATGAATGGGTTTTGGATTTTTACAAATATATTTTCTGTACCCACTGAGATGATTATGTGGTTTCTATCCTTTCTTCTACTATTATGTGTTACATTAATTGATGTTCAGTTATTGGACTAACCATACATTCCTGGGAGATAAATCCTCCTTGGCCATGATGTATATAATTGTTTGATTTTTTTCAGTATGTTGCTGGATTTGACTTGCTAAGATTCTTTTGAGAGTTTTGGTTTATATTTTCCCAAGGAATATGAGTTTGTAATTTTTTTTCTTGTGATATTTATCTAAGCTTGGGTATCTGGGTAATGCTGGCCTGATAGGAAAATACAGGAGGAATGTTATTTCTTTGATCCATGTTTTAATTTCCAAATACATGGGGACTTCCCAAATTTATTTCTATTGTTAATTTCTAGTTTATCTCAGTGGTCATCAGACAACACACTTTGTACGATTTTAATCCTTTTTAATTTACTGAAACTTGTTTTATGGCTAAAAGTATCCTGGGAGATGGATGTTCCATGTGTACATGAAAAGGATGTGTTTTCTGCTGTTGCTGGACCAAGTGTCCTGTAGATGGCAGTTAGAACAAGTTGGTTGATAGTGCTCAAATCTTGTATATCCTTCATGCTTTTTTTTTTTTTTTTTTTTTAAAAACAAACAGGGTCTTGCTCTGTTCTCAGGCTGGAGTGCAGTGGTACAATTTCAGCTTACTGCAGCCTCAACTTCCCAGACTCAAGTGACCGTCCCGCCTCAGCCTCCCGAGTAGCTAGGACTACAGGCATGTGCCACCATGCCTGGCTAATTTTGTTCATTTTTTTTTTTTGTAGAGACAAGGTCTTACTATGTTGCCCAGGCAGGTTTTGAACTCCTGGACTCAAGCGATCCTTCCACCCTGGCCTACCAAAGTGCTGGGATTTATAGGCATAAGCCACTGCACATGGCCTGAAATTTTTTTTTTTTAAACATGGCTCAAATAAATAATATGTCTGAAACTATTATTGTTGAATTGTCTGTTTCTTCTTTGAATTTTATTCCTTTTTGTTTACTGTATCTTGGGCCTTTGTTGTTAGGTGGCTATATAATTATAGTTGCTATATCTTCCTGAGGAATGAACAATTTTGTCATTATGAAAAATGTTTTGGAAAATGAATTGGGGGCAGGGCATGTTTGGTTGAGATTATTAAGGGCTGTGGAATTTTTACAAGTTTTTGAGACACAATGGAACACTTGTCTTTCTGGAGGAGTATGGCAATGATCACTCTTGCATCTATTTTAGAATGTTTACCAAGGACCTATTATGTGTCAAAGGTACCTATGGGAAAATAAGACGACCACATCAATCAAACATGATTTTTCTTAGAAGATAGTACTGAGGATATGGTTTTTCCTTTCATTTCTAAAATCCTATTCCAAATAATAGTAAAGAGATACAAAAGGGAAAAAGAGCTCTGGTGACAGATATCAGAGGTTTTGAGATTCAGACAGATTTGCAGAAATGAGAAAAAGGATGAAGCTGGATGGTGGAGAAATCAACCATAGTCCAGAAGGGCAAAGGAGAAGACTATGATAGAGGAGAAAATTATTCACTCTGATGGAGCCTTACAGAGAGTCCCAGCTCAGAGTTATTTGTCAGATACTGAGGTAGATGGAAACAGGGTCAGAGAACAGGGTGATTCAAGGACTATTCACATGATAGCTCTCACAGTGGGTCTTTCCCTCCTTCTACCAGACCTCTCAGATGAACAGAATCAATGTCACCTACTCTTCAAAGAAAATAAAATCTGACTATGGAACGCTAAGGATTCTAGTGTAGGCACTTGCACGCATGAGTAAAGATACCCCTCATTTTGGAAAAGTATGAGAGAAAGCCTCGCTTGCCTGCGTGCTTCCTGTTTTATGCTGAAATAAAGTCTGGCAGTTTTTTATTCACATTCACAGCTCACTGCAAACCCTTCCATTCAGGGCAGGGGACTCTTGAGTAACAGAAGCTACACAATGTCAGGAAACACCCTTGCAAGCTACTGATATTAAGTAATGTAATCTTGCATTCATCACTATGAATAAATAACCAAAAATCACCAGACAATGAAAAAAGCCAACAGCACATTACAAATGGCACAAAATGAATAAACAGAGTGAATGCCAAAAAACTCTAACTTACAAAAAAAGATAAATTACCAGAGTTCAAGAAAGACATTAGTTCACATTGAAAATGCTTGCTGAAGGCCAATGAGGGCAAGTTTTAGAAGGTCCCTTCTTTGAAATCTTGTAGTGAAATTTTAGAACAGTATAAGATTAAAAAAAAAAAATCCTTAAGGTTTATAGAGAGAAAAAACAAGGAAAAAGAGATTGAAATCAGACTTTTCATTAGCAACACTAGATGCTAAAACACAACAAAATTCAAAGGAAAAATACTTTTGTAACTGGACAAACTCCAAAAAAAAAAAACTGTGAAGGCAAAATAAATACTTCTCAGTTATACCTGTATTTTGAAATTTTACCTCCCATGTAACCTTTCTACATAAAATTACTTGAGAACGTGCTCCAGACAAAAAGGAATCAAAGAGGAAGACAGGGGATCTGAGAAACATTGGATTTAACTCAGGAAAACAATTTAAAATAAGCAATCATAGAAATCCCAAGAAGAAAGTCTTCAGGAAGAAAGCAGACTGCATTAGATAAGTTGTATGATTAAGACACTGGCTATCTTTAATAAAGAACATGATAAAGACACATGCTACTTTTCTCAACAGAGAAAAGAAGGCAGTATAAAAATATCAGAGGAAAAGAGGCTGTACAAGAAAGTTATAGTCCAAAGAGGAAAAAGAAATTAAAAGGGGGCATGGTTTTGAGCAATGGCTGATAAAAGAGTAAGAAAAGAAAATTCACTTGACACTGACTCTTCTTCTCTTTCAAGGAGCAATGACACAAATTCAGCAGCTTACATCAACACAATTTATCATCTCATAGGTTTTGTGGGTCAGGTGTGCAGGCAGAGCCTGAGTCCTCTGCTTAGAGTTTCGTAAGGCTGTAATCAAATACTATACTGTACAAATACTACTGAAACTGTACATACATGTACATATAAAAAAGATTTAAAGAGAAAATAAAATTAGTACTTGTGATTGTTTTTCCTGTTTCAATTTCCTAGTAATGTTGTTTCTTAATAATAATAAAAAAAATTCATTCCAGGAAAAATTATCAACATGTCAGAAAAAAAATCACAATTAGATCCACATAAATAGGCTGAGTGAGTGAGTTCACGAAAATGTGGCCAGTAAGAAGTATCAAAAACGGATGCAAATTTTTAGCTAGTTTTGAGTATTAAAATCTCTCTAAAATTACTTTGATTTTCCCCATATTTTAAGAAAACTGCAAAGCTATTTGTTCTTAATGTGTAAACTATTAAAAAAATTTTCTGTAAAAGACAGGTATTTTTAGACCTAAAGCAACGTAACTTGTTGGGAAGGTAAGATTCAGTTCGTAATTTACCGGGTGACTGGCAGTCAATGTGGACAACAAGGTCCTCAGAGATGGGACTTCATGTTCTTGGTGCCTGCCACAATGCCAATCTATCACTAACAGTTTGCTTATTAAGTAAAAGTGCTCCATATTTTATATATTTTTAACCAGGGTTCTTAAATATATTCTTGAACCAAGGTTCTTAAAACTGGAACCTGTAGGTATCCACAAATAGCCTTGGGATCGGAGGTTGATGGGAGTTGTCATTTATAAACTTTAAATTTTACTAAAAATTGTGTATATGTCTATTTTGTGTGAGGAAAAGTCTGTAGCTTTCAAATTCTTAAAAAGGTCCAACATCCAGAAGAGGTCAAGAAACACTGTTTAACATAAGCAAAAATTAATGGATGACTGGATGCAGAAAAAAATAAAAATGTTCTAATAATGTAGAAATTTAATATAATATAAAGCCATTTATTCAATTTTTACATCATGGGTAGGTCACAGAGCCAAGGAGGCGTTATAAACTTAAAACATAATTGAGAAAAATAAAAATTCCCACCTCTAGGTTAAATTAAGCTTCAATAAGAAATATCATTAATCTACCCAATGATTTACTAGTAAATAACCAACCTGGTGAATAATTATAGCATGTTATGCACTATGTATCACTAAAAAAACATCTGATGACAGTGCTAAGTGATTTTAAATTTATCTGGAAAATTTGCTACTGAAAGGAGGCCAAAGGGAAAAAAAAAACCCCATTCATTTTATAGAGTATGTCACACACTGAGCTAGGCATCAAGAGTTCAAAAAGAACACTCAAATCTTTTGAGAAGGGCAGTCTATTGGGAAAGACAGGTGTGTGAAAATAAAATTATTTATAATATAGATACGTGGAAATGAATAGTTTCCTGGAGAAGCTAAAGAATATTTCCAAGAAAAACTGCCATGCAAGCTGGTATAGTTTTATCAATAACAGATCAAGAACTGCAGGCTAAGATGGACATTTCCAGTGTAGGGATGTTTACAAAGGTATGGATGGAGCCCTCCTGTGTGTTGAGGGTAGGGGAGGCAAAAGACTAGTGGGAGATCAGGTTCAGACCGGAAATAACCTTCATGAATTGACAAACTTGCATGTTTTTCTGAATGCAAAAAGGCACAGCTATTGAAGGTTTTTAAGGAAAGGAATTAAAGAAAATTGATGTTTATGAGCAACACCTATCTTTAGTTAGAGCCTTAATTCACAATTTAATGGCAGATTCTTATAATAACCCATCATGGGCCTCCCATGTGCTCAGCAGGTGCATTGCCTGGCAGCTGCTTACCTGTAACTGAAAGATTTGTCACAGCAGCACTGGTCAGGGGGAGGACAGGGCTGACTGTGAGGGTAGTTGCTGCACTGCTAGTCACAAGGCTTGGTGTGGTCGCCACCTTGAGGTCAGAAATGAAAACATGGACAAAGCACTTAAAATCAAAACTTAAAGAGGAAATGATTTTATAGTCACTCTTTGATCTTGGAATTGAGACACTTAACATCCTATGTTGGAAAACTGCTATTGGAAGATAGTTGTTCACTGATACCACAAATAGCTCTGCCCGGGTTTTAAAAATAAATAATAAAAAGTTCCTAAATTTCAATAGTGTTGAGACAGATATACTCTAAGTCGGTAAGAAACATTATACTAATTATCAACTTTACTTAAATAAGAAAACTATTAGACAGGATCAGGGAATCTGGGGTACGTGTTACTTTTACTTTTGACCCTGTGGGGGGGCAGTATTGCCTTATGTTTGGTTTTAATAAAATAAAATTATGAAAATAATGTGAAGCAAACTTTTTAAAAAACTGATTCATTTTGAAATAACAAAAAATTCTAGTTTTGCAAGAGATACTGTCTTTCTTCTAGCACAAATCAACATAAACATCACCTTTACAAAACAAAATTGTTGTTTAATAATTATCTTTTTCATAACTATCTCATAACTTTATGACTACAGACCCACCATTTAACAACTACAACCTTCAATAAACTAACATGTGCTTTTAATGCTGACTTTAGTTTAAAAAGCCTGCCAGTATGGAATGACATTCAAATAAAATAAAACCAAATTTAAAAAGAACAGAAATGCAAACTTAACAATATTCCCATCTTTTGAATCCTGACAATGTAGAAGTCAAATTTATAATCATCTTAAAAATCAAGGGAGTCACACGACCACTGTATGTCTCTTCAGTCTAGGAGTAATGCAAACAGCAGAAGTTACTCAATGAGGCTTCATAGGAAAGGATCATATGTAGTTTGAAAGTAAAAGATCTGAGATGATTGACTTAATACAAGTTCAGAGCTGAAAGTTATCTGGTAATTTGCCGTCACTTAATCATGTGAGTGTAAGTTTAATAAATTGGGCTTTAGGACTCAACACGAATAAAAAGTAACTAAAGATTTTCTGAGATAGCTGGAATCAGTAGCAAATTTACTCCCATGGTTACACAGTAATCTAATGAACTATACCTGAGAAGAGTATGATGGAAATGCAATGAAAGAATTAGAATTGTATACTTTAAAAAATAAGATAGGTGGGCTGGGCGCGGTGGTTCACACCTGTAATCCCAGCACTTTGGGAGGCTGAGGCAGGTGGATCATCTGAGGTCAGGAGTTTAAAACCAGCCTGGAGAACATGGTGAAACCCCGGTCTCAACTAAAAATACAAAAAAATTAGCTGGACCTTGTGGCGGGTGCCTGTAATCCCAGCTACTTTGGGAGGCTGAGGCAGGAGAATCTTTTGAACTCAGGAGGCAGAGGTTGCAGTGAATTGAGATCGTACCATTGCACTGCAGCCTGGACAACAAGAGTGAAACTCTGTCTCAAAAAAAAAAAAAAAAAAAAAAAAAAAAAAGATAGACTGGGAACGGTAGCTCACACCTGTAATCCCAGCACTTTCGGAGGCCGAGGCCAAGGCGGTGGATCACTTGAGGTCTGGAGTTCAAGACCAGCCTGGCCAACATGGTGAAACCCTGCTTCTATCAAAAGTACAAAAAATTAGCCGGGAATGGTGGTACATCTGTGGGGTACATCTGTAATCCCAGTTACTCGGGAGGCTGAGGTACAAGAATCACTCGAACCCAGGAGGCGGAGGTTGCAGTGAGCCGAGATCGTACCATTGTACTCCAGCCTGGGTGATGGAGTGAGACTCTGTCTCAATACAATACAATAAAATAAAATAAATAGAAAAATAAATAAAAAATAAGATAGACCAAGAAGTTCTTGGGTTAATAACAACATGAGATTTCACCCTCCATGCAGGGGCACCTCAAGATCAGTGACCTCAGCAGAGAGAGAGCGAGCGTGCATGCGAGCATGAGAATTTCATTACCTTGATAATGTCTAAAATATAAATTTATATGCATTTACTTGATGTATTTATTCATTAAATTACTATTATGAAATAAACTGATTTAACAGGTCATTTGTAAAATTGTGAAAATTAGCCCTTGAGCTTGCATTTTTTTATTCTTACCAGTGAAGTTGGGCTGGGGAAAATTGCTTTGATAGGTGAGCTGCTGGTCCCACCACTACTCGGTGGGTTTATTCTTTTTTCTTTCTGGCGGCGGTTACAGAACCAAACACGAATCACCTCTTTTTCCATATTGAGCTGATCAGCAATCATAGTGATCTCTTCCGAGGTAGGCTTTTGATTCTGCAGGGTGAAAAAATCCTTTGGAATAACTATCCTTTGGAATAACTTTTTGAACTACTGGCATAATCACATCAGTATATAAATAAAAAATGAGGAGGGACAGGTTAGAAAATGAAGCTAGGACACATACAACCATCCATATTGGGCCACTTTCAACAAAGAGATTCTGTAGATAGAAGTTCTAATGAACATACGCCTACTAAACTTATTCATATTAACTTAGAATAAGTTATCCTTGAATATCTATAGTTTTTCATTTTTAAGATCTATTAATTGTGAATGAAATTAACAAAATACCAGTACAACCATATGTATTAGCAGGAATTTAACCTTTCTCCACACTTCACGCTATCTAATTTGGACCTCACAGTAGGAAAGGCAGGTGTTTCACAGATGAAGGACCTTCAGCTTAAAGAAATCATGTGATTTGCCCAATCAGGGGCAGAGCTGATAAAAATTCCTAATTCAGTGTTCTCCCAATGTGCTCAAGTCTTTTCTGAATTAGAGAAGTCAAAATTTTCTTAAAAGCTTTGTTATGATATTACCTGGTTAAAAAAAAAATAATTGCCAAATATCTCTTGCATTAATTTAAGCTCCATAGCCTAACACTCAAGGTCTCTAGTGTTCCAATCCCAAACTACTATTCCAGGCATACAGACACTACAATTTAACCAACCAATCTACTAGAGTGTCTCCTGATACACCCTATGGTTTCCCTCACTTCAGTGTTTCTCCCCAACTCTGAGGGGGAAATGCTCATGTGCTTCCTCTGCTAAAGTACTTTCCCCCCACCTTTTGTAGTCTGTGGAATTAATTCCTATGTATCCTATGTTAGCTGCCACCTCTCTCATACTGAGCGCTCGCATAGATGTGATTCTGGTGTCTCCTGAACCCTGCAGAACTCTGGTTCTGTCTCCTATGTTAGTAACTTACTTACTTCACCTATTTATAATCATCCATAAGGGCAGAGGCTGACATGTCATCTTTTACCACCTACAGTTTCTACTAAGTACTAATGTTAAGTACCACACAGACAATCCCATGTACAGAAAAGTAAAATCCTCACTGACCTCCAAGAAACTCTTCTCTAAGGCCACACGGATGTTGGTCTCTATGCTGGTGCGTTTCTTCCTCCTACGGCTCAAGCCCTCAATTCCTGGAGAATTCAGGGCACTTGGGCTGGAAAGGGACGAATCAGATGAGAGGTTCTCTGTAAGAATGAAGAAAATACAGAAATAAAATTAGCTGAGCACAGTGATTCATATGCACAATATGCATATTAACAAAACTGACAAAATAAGCTACAAGCAAGTATGAAAAGGTTTTCACATAACCTACATTACAATATTGCTTATTGGCCGGGCACAGTGGTTCACACCTGTAAACCCAGCACTTTGGGAAGCTGAGGCGGGAGGATCACTTGAGGTGAGGAGTTCAAGACCAGCCTGGCTAACGTGGTGAAACCCCATCTCTATCAAAAATACAAAAATTAGCTGGGCACGGTGTCATGCACTGGTGGTCCCAGTTACTTGGGAGGCCGAGGCAGGAGAATCACTTGAATCTGGGAGGCGGAGGTTGCACTGAGCTGAGATCATGTCACTGCACTCCAGCCTGGGCAACACAGTGAGACCATGGCTCCCTCTACCTGCTCCCCCGCCCCCCCCCAAAAATATATATTTACTACCATGGATATTTCTGCTGCCCTTATTGGCATTCTTTGTCCTAGGATGTTGACAATATTACCACTACTTTTGGATTTCTGTTTCTGAGAAAAAAGAGGTTTACTATTTCTATCCTTAAACTCAGCTCTATGTCTCCAGTTCTGTTTGTTTATAAGTTCTGGGGATAAAAGGAAGAAAGTTTCTTGGAAATTACTGAACGTTTAATATTTATCTTGTAAATGGCCTCTCATTTTATTGGTATAATCTAGGGTAAAAAGAAAAGAAACAAATGAAATATTTATAAATTCTCTGAAGTTAAATCACAGGGTTCTGTAATTTCACAGTTTAATAACCTTGGGCATGTCATACACAACTGAGTTTGTTTCTGCTACATGTAAAATAAGATGGAAGGAGTAAACCAGTGGTTCTTATCTGTGGACTCTGGAAACAGATGCCTAGGCCTCACCCACAGCTACTGAATAAAACTGTCCAAGGATGCATGTTTCAGGTTTGTCTTTTCCAAAGGCCTAATTTTTGTTCCTATCTACAATAAGAACTATAGTTTAAGGGATCTATATGACTCCTACAGCTTTCATAGTCTATGATACTGTGACTCAAAATTCCAATCTTCCAAAAGGAACTCTCAAAACAAAAAAAGGTAAGACTAAGCTAGTAGTCTAACTTTTCTGAATGATATGTGTGGTCATCTGAAATAACAAAAGCAGAAATATTGCAAGAACAAGTTCTATGATAATTCATCAAGGAAGACACAATAAGCTTCTCCTTCAAGCTTACCTAAATACAAAAGCCTTCTTCTCCTATTCCTTCAACTGTGTGTGTGTGTGTGTGTTCCTTTCCTGGCTCAAATACAAGAAGTATTTCAGGCTAAAAATTATTGCTAATTATTTACACTGTAATTACTAGAATATTTAAATGAATCAGCTTTCTGATTTATATCACCATAATTCATAATGATCCTCCCACGATTAGTAAGCTTCAAGGTTCCGTAATAACAAAAATAGAGTAAGAAATATAAACCCCAATTTATATAACAATCCCCCTGTAAAATTTCAATGAATGACAAAGAAATGTTGTATACAGTCACTTACCTGCATCATTTAGCCACTTCTCTAAAAGTGGCTTCAACTTGCACATGTTCTTAAAGCTGAGGTTCAAGGCTTCAAAGCGAGAGATGGTAGTTTGGCTGAAGTCATTTCCATATAGTTTCCCCATAGCGAGCCCAACATCACCCTACACACAATACAGAGCAGGAGAAGAGGAGAGGAAAGACAGAGTCATCTCACCAATGCTTAAAGCCTTCACTCTGGGGTGTTGCTCCACTAACTGCTTTAGACAAAGAGTCAATAATTATTCCACTTACGGGGTTCCACATAAACTCCATTCCTAAGCCAGTCACAGTGTTACTGTGAGGACTCTGTCAGGCCTGATCATTATAATGTTCAATACTGTCCCACATACTTTCCCATTTTGAATCTCTTCTTGCCACCTTATGTAATCATGGAGATACCAAAATTTCAACTAGGTATCAAAAATAGTGCTAATATTCTAACAAGCCCCTTAAATGATACAACCAAAGTGATTTAAGTAATCTTTAAAAATGTATTTATCTGGTCTGGGCGCAGTGGCTCACACCTTTAATCCCAGCATTTTGGGAGGCCTAGGCCTACATGGGTGGATTACTTGAGCCCAGGATTTCCAGACCAGCCTGGGGAACGTGGCAAAACATCTAAAAAAAAAAAAAAATACAAATATCAGCCAGGCGTGGTGGCTTGTGCCTGTAGTCCTAGCCATTTGGGAGGCTGAGGTGGAAGGATTGTTTGAGCCCAGGAGGTCAAGGCTGTAGCAAGCTGTTATTGTGCCACTGCACTCCAGTCTGGGTGACAGAGTGAGACCCTGTCTCAAAAAAAGAAAAAAAATTAATAAAAAGAAAAATAAATTTATCTGTATCACCTACAGATATTATGTATAACTCTCTAGATAACCCAAGATATTCCTGAACTAACCAAACTTCCCAAAAATCAGTTTAAAAATTAGAAATCATCTCTTTCTTCTTTTCCCTATCAAGTATTTCTGGAAGCAGTGAAAAAAAGAATCTATTTTCACTCCTAGTTTGGATTTCAAAGTTAGTTACAAAAAACAGGTATTCTAAAAGACTACTTTTGTAACCATCATAGAAATAGAAATTCACAGTAGAGAGGTTTGACCCATTTAGTCAAACCTTCATGGGCAATGGAAACTTGGTAACCTTATAGCAATAGAACAATGATGCCCTGAATATATTACAAAAGATGTCTTTCTCTATAAGCCTATAACCTTTGAAATGTATACAGAGCTTTTCTTCTTGCTGAATCTCTCTTGTTCAAGCTGGAAAAAAAGGGTATCTTAATAGTTACTTTATATACAGGAAACAGAAGCTCACGGAGTTTAAATGATTCACCCATTCATTTCAATTAGTTTAGTGACAGGGCAGAAAGGCAACATTATTTCTGGTCCAAAGTACTATACAACTAATCCTACTATTAGACAGCCAACTCTCAACTATCCTGGCAACACTTATTTTGAACTGGGATTATCCCAGTCCTTTGATTCCTCCCTACCCCTAATCCATCTTCTGAATACTACATTTTTTATTAGCACCTACATTAGGTGGTAGTTGGGTTACAAAAAATAACATATTTTTAAAACCCCATTTTCTTTTTGGTGAGCTACTTCTGACAAAAAGTTTAACAGTGAGAAATATTGAAATGTAAGACAAAATGAGGCACACAGAATACCTGAACTTCAAGTGACTGATATCCTCTGCCTTCCCATATAGCCACCAGCCACATGTGGCTATTTAAATTAATTAAAATCCAATAAATTAAAAATTCAGTTCCTCAGCACCACTAGCCCTTCCAAGTGCTCAATAGCCATAAGTAGACAGTGGCTATTGTACTGGGTAACACAAATACAGAACATCCCATAATCACAGAAAGTTTTAATGACAGTTCTGAACATACTGAAGTAGACTGTTTATTAATTTCCTTCCAATTACAGTAAAATGGAAAGAACCAGAATTAGTGGTGAGCAGGGCATAAGTGCTATCCATTATACTGTATACAAATATGTCTAAAGATATAGATGATTATGTTTATCTATACTTATATCGCTGTATTTTTATTAAATGTTACTTCATTCAGGCAGGGCACAGTGGCTCACACCCGTAATCCCAGCACTTTAAGAGGCCAAAGCAGGTGGATTACTTAAGGTCAGGAGTTCAAGACCAGCCTGGCCAACATGGCGAAACCCGTTTCTACTAAAAATACAAAAATTAGTCGGGTGTGGTGGCGCACCCCTGTAATCCCAGCTACTCAGGAGGCTGAGGCATGAGAACTGCTTGAAACCCGGGAGGTGGAGGTTGCAGTGAGCCGAGATCAGGCTACTGCACTCCAGCCTGGGTGACAGAGTGAGACTCTCTCAAAAAAATAAATAGAAGAAAATAAAATAAAATGTTACTTCAATCAAATATTCACTAAGTGCCTACTATATGTCAAGCACTGAACTTATGCATTGTGTATCACATATATTCATGTCATGGTCACCTTGTTTAGATTATAGCTGGTGCCAATTAAACCTTGTAATTCTTTGAGTATAAGAACTTATATAGCCGTTAGATGGCAATAAGCGTTTTCTGGCACAACAGGTGCTAGTTGGGTTAAAAAATAACGTATTTTTAAAACCCCATTTTAAGCTACAAATTTTCACAAACTTCTATCTTATTATAAAAGTATATAAAACTAACAATTTAACAAGTAAAAAATAAATCAACAGCCTAGGAAACACAAGACCCCATCTCTACCAAACACAAAAATATTAGTTGGGTGTGGTGCGTGTGTCTGTAGTCCCAGCTACTTGGAAGGTTGAGGTGGGAGGATCACTTGACCCCAGAAGTTTGAGGCTGCAGTGAGATATAATTGTGCCACTGTACTCCAGCCAGAGCCAACAGAGTGATACCCTCTCTCTAAAAAAAAAAAAAAAAAAAAAAAAGGTAAATAAAATATATATTAAAAAATCATGACAGTAATTATAAGAATTGATACCTTAAGGTGGTGGCTGGAAATAAAGCTATGCCATTAACTAACTAGAACCATGATAATAAACTCACTTTATCATTTATTAATAATATGTTTTATTTCACATTTAAATTGCTTAATTGAATAAAAAGCAACAGGCTCCTCAGTTAACATACTAATTTTCATTAATTTGGTACAGGCTTGGTTTAATGCTTTTATGACAATCCAACTCACAACCATCTTGGGTTATCACTCACAAAAGTAAACGTTTTAAGTAGTCGATTCATATACAATCTTAACTATATTATATCCCTTTGATATTTTTAAAAAGAAAACAAAAAAGGAACAAAAACTGGGACTGGTAAATAATGAATGTATCACATGTGGTAAATGTATTATACTATAACACGCTTTCTAACTATGCAAAGACAGCCATGGTAATCCTTTAATAAGCAATTATGTAATTAGAAAATAACTGTTTAAAACATCTAATAATATGCATACTTACACAGAGAATAGAGCTTTTTTTATTTCAGTAAATAACTTTAATGGCTAAAACTTTCTCTTTATGTGTGTACATAAATAAATTGGACACAGAACAACCTTCAAATAACTAAAATTAAAGTATCTGACTTACAAACAGAAGTTGATAGACTGATTTTCCATTCTGCGGCAGTAGTATGTACTTTAACCCACATAGTCCAAGTTTGTGAACCACTGCCACTGCTGTCTCAAAGTCATTTTGAAAAATAAGGAATGGTCATGCCAAAAAATAGGATAAAACCATAAAACAAAACACCAGACCATAGAGAAGCTCCTTTACCTGGAGGGATGTGCGGAGGCAGAGAAAAACATAACACTGGCAATATGCTGGATCAAATGCAGAAAGGCAAACCACTATTTGAGTAAAAGCTAAAGATTTTTTAAAGCCTTAACATCTTTGGCATATCACTTAGACAACAATCTCTCAGGGAACCCAAGAGTATACTGTGCTGATAGTTCAAACCTTGAGGCACTGCTAAATATGCTAACTGTATACTTATTTCAGCGTCCTAAATTACTCATATCAATCTAGTTTTATGTTTAGCTTTCTTTTTTTTTTGAGACAGAGTCTCGCTCTGTCACCCAGGCTAGAGTGCAGTGGTGTGATCTCGGCTCACTGTAATCTCTACCTCCCAGGTTGAAGCAATTCTCCCTGCCTCAGCCTCCTGATTAGCTGGGATTACAGGCATCCGCCATCACGCCCGGCTAATTTTTGTATTTTTTAGTAGAGATCGGGTTTCGCCATGTTGGCGAGGCTGGTCTTGAACTCCTGACCTCAGGTGATCCACCTGCCTCGGCCTCCCAAAGTGCTGGGATTACAGGTGTGAGTCACCGTGCCTGGCCTAGCTTTCTTTTTAAAACAAGTCAGATCATTTAAGATGCTTTGAAAGGATTAAAATGTTTCTGGATAATTTGCTTCTTCGTAACTCAAAACTCCTCACAAATGTAACTGTATTTCCTCTAAAATCATGCCTATTTAAAAAATCATTTTATATTCTCAAACACAACTGATTTCTTTGAGCAAAAATGAATTCCCAAAGAAATATAAGCCTGGGCTGGGCGTGGTGGCTCACACCTGTAATCTCAGCACTTTGGGAAGCTGACGTGGATGGATTTGGTTGAGCCCAGGAGTTTGAGACCAGCCTGGGCAACATGACAAAACCTCGTCTCTACAAAAAATACAAAAATTAGCTGGGTGTGATGGTGTGCCTGAGTCCCAGCTACTCAGGAGACGGAAGCGGGAGAATCCCTTGACCCCTGGAGGTTAAGGCTGCAGTGAGCCGTGATCATGACACTGTACTCCAGCCGGGGTGACAGATCGAGGCCCTGTCTCAAAAAAAAAAAAAAGATATATATAAAGATATATATAAATGTGTTCTTAAAAACACCCATAGTACATGCAGGATGCTATCCTTGGATTTTGACCTTCCAGGCCAGGTGGAGCATTACTGTACTTTCAACACAAAGTAATTTGAGTAATATTTAAGTAGTGGCTTAAACACTTCAAATAGTAATTATATTCCCTGGAAAGAAAATATCAGATTTTTCCTGATTCCATAAAAGCACCCAATCTAATCCATACTTCCGCTTTTTTTTTTTTTTTAACCTAATGATCTTATACCATTTTACATAAATTTCATTCAGTTTAATTCTTTGCCTGCTTTAAAATTATTATTTACAGGCTGGGCACAGTGGCTCACACCTGTAATCCTAGCACTTTGGGAGGCCAAGGCAGGAGGGTTGCTTGAGGCCAAGAGTTCAAGACCAACCTGGCCAACATAGTGAGACCCTGTCTCTAAAAAACATGTATTATTTATGACAGGTTAATCAAAGAGTCAGTGGTAGTGCTTAGAACAAACAAAAATGCCATGTATCCAGACAACTGTTTAAATAATTTATTAAATATATTCACTCTTCTTTAAAAGTCCTCGGTTAGCTGACAAATTGTAGAAAATTAATTTGGATATTGGCTAATTTGGGGTTTTCATCTTCTATAGATTCTTGCTTGATTAACTGGTTTTAGCATAGGCTTAGAGAGGGTGTGTGCCTGTGCCTGCATGCCTGTCTTCATCACCCTTTCTCTTCCAAAAAGTTATTTTTATTTTTAATTTTTATTAATTTTTATCTTTTTAGAGACAGTGTTTTGCTCTGTCACTCAGGCTGGAGTGCAATGGAGCAATAATGGCTCACTGCAGCCTCGACCTCCCAGGTTCAAGCAATCCTCCCACCTCAGCCTCCTGATAGCTTGGACTACAGGCATGTGCCACCACACCCAGTTAAATTTTTTATTTACTTTTTGGAGAGACAGGGTCCCACCAGAGACCAGGCTGGTCTCCATCTCCTGGGCTCAAGCAATCCTCCCACCTCAGTCTCCCAAAGTGCTGCGATTACAGATGAGAGCTACTGCAACCCACTACAAAAAACTGTTTTTAAATAAGCCTTCTAAACTTTTCCCCTTTTAGCTACTAAAATACACCCTGTAATCTTTACTCTCTCTTCATCTTACATATGAAGCACTAAGGTCTACTACCAGATATTCTTCAATAACAAAATCCTCAGTATAGTCAAAATATCCTCCAACATAATCTTTTAAACTCTTCACAATTTACTGATATAATTATGATTTCAGAGGCCTGTGTTCTGAAAGGAATCATAAAGCTTCTAGACTAACATTAAACCGTACATTAAAAATGCAGCAAAAGGCTAACAAAAAGGTACAGTTTAAAACCAAAAAACAACATGGTTGAGGAATATATTGTATCTTAGACGCCTCTTTGGACATGTAAAGCAAATACAGCTGTCCCTCGGTATGCACAGCGGATTGGTTTCGGGACCTCCCTTGGATACCAAAATCCACTGATGCTCAAGTACTCAAAATTATAAAATGCATATTTTTATATAACATATGTGTATCCTCCCATATACCTTAAATCATCTCTAGGTTACTTATAATACTTAATATATAAACACTATGTAAATCATTGTATTGCTTAGGAAATAATGGCAAGGAAAAAAGTCTACACATGTTCAGTACAGACATGACCATCCTTTTTCATCCCCTGCCCCAAATATTTTAGACTGGTTGAATCCACAGATGTGGAATCCATGAATACAGAGAGCCAACCGAATCTGGACCCAGCCAAGGAGGGCAATCAATGTAAGGCCAATTCACCCTACCTGAGTGAATCCAAGTTTGATTCGTCTTTGTTTGAAGGTCTTGGCAAACTGCTCAAGCTCCTCAAGGTCACTGGGCTCCTCCAAGCTGGGAGTATCAATTCGCTTTGGTGTTGACTGGCTCTGTGGAAGTGTCTGAATTGGGGTTGCTGCTATTGTGCGTGTTGGGGTTGCTGGCTGTTAGAGAAAGAATAAAACAATGAGGAAAAACATGTGAAGAGATATTTAGGCTTACTCCAAGTAAACAATTGAAGGAAACAGCCACATTTATGGAGAACAATGAAGACCATGTAACACTACAGAATGTGCAACATAATGTTCAGTGAGCAAAGCAGACAGTGAAACTACATATGCGGTAATTACAAGTAAGGTTAAGCACATAATTCTATAGAAAAAACATGAATACACAAAAACGAAATCTATTATAACTGGGTTTTCAAATGGTCTGAAGACATATATCTTATGTCTTTTAATAATTACTCTTTATTTCAAAAAATCTATTTCATAAGTCTAGCACTTCAACTGTCAAAGCAGTAGAGTCTTGTTTATCACTATTACATCTCCAACCTGTGACACAGTATTATAAAAATAGTATTCAAGATTAAAACTATTTTAAGGGGGAAAAGTAAACCACCTGTAGTTTAAATATCTTATAACAGGTTTCACTTTTGTATATCTGTTCCAGTTTTTTCCCCAAGGACCTCTATTTTTAAACCTTCACTGTAATTATGGTATACATAATTTTACTCTCTGCTTTTCTCATTTAAGATTGTTTTAACTTTTTTCTATAGTATTTCAGTCTTCATAATTATCCTTTTTAAAAACTAAGGCAATACTCTGATAATTTACTTAACCAGTTCTTAATCGCTAGACAGTTTTCATGTTTTCACTAACATAGATAACACAATGAAAAACTTCATGCATATTAGTTATTTTTTCCACCTATGTGTGTAATTAGTTCTTTTAAGATAAATTCTCAAGGGCTTTTCTGGCAACTAGATAAACAATTTCACGGCTTTTGATACATATCATAAGGTTGGTTCCCACTTTGCAACACTCCTCCACATGACTTGGTTAGCAGTTTAAAAAAATGTTTTGCTAATTCAAGAAGTAAATGGTAGTTCCCTGCTGCTTTAATTTGCATTTCTCTTACTACTCAATGTCAAAATTTTCCCATGTGTCAACTGTTATCTGTATTTCCTTGGATGTGAATTGGATTTATGTCCTTAACCAATTTATATATTAATGATACCCTTATTCTCATCCTTATCCTTAGAGAGATCCTCAAATTTTATAGAGTAAGCTTTGTCATATTAACGCAAATGCTTTTTCCAATTTGCTTTCTTTCTTTTATTTTTCAGTGTACATAAACCTTTAAATTGTCATTTGGGTTAGCTTTTAATTTTCCTTTCTAATATATCCTGTTACTTCAAATCTGAGAAAGCTTCACTTATTTCTAACATTGATAAAATTCCTTATAATCTGCTAGCTTCTTCTATGTGTTGTTGAATATTTGATTATTTAAATCTATGTATAGTTTATTTTGGGACATGAGGATATAGTCTCTTTTTAAAAAGAAAATACTCAACTTTCTTATCACACAAACATAAGGTTATTCTGTTCTATTCACAAGCCCTGAGTGGAACACACCTCACTAGCGGGAGGTGCTGCCTCACTGCATCTTAGTTGCTCAGTTGACCCCTCCTGTGAACAGTAGCCCAGGTGAGCGATTAT
Organism: Papio anubis; assembly: GCF_008728515.1. Lineage (NCBI taxonomy): Eukaryota > Metazoa > Chordata > Mammalia > Primates > Cercopithecidae > Papio > Papio anubis. The sequence goes on from NC_044976.1 coordinate 193,750,937, forward strand.
AAACCAGGATTACAGATGAAGTCTGTGGCTGTGAATTTTTCTTCTTCAAATTGAGATAAGTTATATAACCCTGACCTTCACCTTATGAGTCAAGGCTTCCTCCAAAGGAACTAACTGTCCCAGAAAACTACAGAATAAGCATTACACAGGCGACAACTGGAGTTAAGTTCCTCTCTTATCATCCTGTTTCAATGACAACAACAAAGTTCATTTCTATGTTATGCTGACACTGCGTAATTTTCAACCTGACCATTCTGGAGTACCCAAAACCACCACCAACCATAGTAGACTCCCATGTGGCTGTACACTTCTCACAGCGAAACTGGTTGACAGTTAGAGGTGAGTCTTAACTATCACATTGTTACTTCATCTCCGGGGTTGAAGTAGCCCCATTCTCAAATAATAAAGGACTAAAAATAGCTTGGGTACCTTTAGATGGGGTGGTTACAGATAAGTTACCCCAACTCCAGAAACCTCAGGCTAGACTGGGCCAGATCTAGAAATGGCAGAGTAGAATTCAGTGAGCAGCAGTCAGGATGAAGCCACAACAGCCCTGCCACCATATGCAGAGCATGCAGGCCAGGAAGGAGTCTCTGGTATAGACTTTTTTCAAAAACCCCAACCTCACTCTCTACATACAGTCATACAACTGCTACTAATTGTAGTAGCAGTTACTATATAGATAGTAGTAGATACAGAACATTCTCATCACTCCCAAAAGTTCCCTCGTTCCCTTTGTAGTTAATCCCTATCATTAGCCCCCAGTCCTTGGCAACCACTAATATGTTTTATGTACCTTACACTTTTGTGTTTTCTAAAACGCCATGTGCATTGAATCATACTCTATGCAGTCTTTTATGTCTTCTTTCATGTAGTATAATGCTTTTGAGATTCACAGGAGCTGCATGTATCAGAATCACTTTTTTTTTTATTGCTAAGTAGCATTCCATCATATGGATATGCGTAAAGCTTATGTTACCTAGTCACCAGCTGATGTATGTTTAGGTTGTTTCCAGTTCGAGGTGAATAAAGCTGCTATAAACATTCACGTACAAGTCTTTGTGTGGACGTATGCTTTCATTTCTAGGGATAGAACTGCTGGGTCACGAGGTACATGGACATTTAATTTTATAAGATACTGCCAGCCTGGTGCAGTGGCTCACACCTGTCATCTCAACACTTTGGGAGGACAAGACAGGCAGATTGCTTGAACCCAGGAGTTCAAGACCAGCCTAGGCAACATGGCAAAACCTCACCTCTACAAAAAATAGCTGGGCGTGGTGGTGCACGCCTGTAGTACCAGTTACTCAGGAAGCTGATGTAGGAGGATCACTTGAGCTTAGGAGGTCACGCTGCTAGAGTGGGCTGTGATTGTGCCACTGCACTCCCAGCCTGGGTGACAGAGTAAGACCTTGCCTCCCCCTCACCCCCAAAAAAAGACACTGCCAAAATAATTTCCAAAGTTGTGTGTACCATTTTGCAACACCACTAAGCAATGCATGAGAACTCTAGTTGCTTTATCTTCTTGCCAACACTTCGTTTTGTCATAGCCTTTTAAATTTTGCTTATTCTAGTGAGTGTGTAGTGATATTTCATTTAAATTTTCCTGATGACTAACGGTTTTTGAGCATCTTTTCATATGCCTGCTGGACATTCACATATCTTCTTTGGTGAAGTATCTCCAATTTTTTTGCTGCCCATTCCCTTAAATCAGATTGTCTTATTATTAACTTGAATGAGTTCTTTAGACATTCTGAACACAAATCTTTTATCAGATATGTTTCATAAAAATATTTTCTCCCCATCTGTAGTTTTCTTTTCATTCACTTGAGAGAAGCTTTTAATTTTTATGAAATTAAATTTATCAGTTTTTTATTTTATGGTGCTTTTTGTGTCCTATTTAAGAAATCCTTGGGTTAGGCAAGGACACAAAGATTTTTTTCCAAGTTTTTTCTGTAAGTTTAGGTCTACAACCCATCAAACAAATCTTTGTATATGGTGTGAAATAATAGTCAAGGTTTCCCACCCCCCCCCCCTTGTTTCTGCAGCATTTTTTAAAATGACTTTTTTTTCCCCACTGAAATTCTTTGGTACCTTTGGCAAATCAGTTGGCCATATACATGTGAGTCTACTGGACCTTCTATTCTGTTCCACTGGTCTCTATTTCTATCCATATGCCAGTATTACACTGTCTTCATTACTGGAGTTTTATAATTATTCTTGACATCAGGTAGTCCTTCAATTTTCTTCTCAAAGTCGTTTGGTTATTCTGTGTTTTCTACAGTTCTATACAAATGTTAGAAACAGTATGCAAATTTCTACAAAAAAAGGCTGCTAGGTATTGGTTGAGTCTGTGTTAAATCTAGAGGTCAATTTGGGAAAACCTGACATTTTAACAACTTAAGTCTTCTGATTCATGAACACATTACTTCTTTTTATTTTATAGGTCTTTAATTTTATGCAGTAATGTTCTACAGTTTTCAACGTATAGGCCTTACAAATATTTTGTTAAGTTTATCCCTAAGTACTGTAAATTTCTTTTTCTAAATTTCAATTTCCAAATGCTCACTGCTAGTGTATCGAAATGTAAATGATTTTTATATATTGACTTTGTATCATACTTGCTAAGCTCACTTATTCCAGTAGCTTTTTTTGGTAGATTCCTTAGGATTTTCTAAATAGACAATCATGTCATCTAGCAACTCAGACAGTTTTACTTCTTCCTTTCTAATCTATGTCATTTATTAATATTTCATTTTATTGTCTTATTGCATTACTAGCACCTTCAGTATAATGTGGAATAAAAGCGGCAACTGGTCACTTTGTCTTGTTTCTGATCTTAGGGGAAAGTATTCAGTTTTTCGTTAGGTATGATATTGGTTTTTTTTCTTTTTTCTTTGTACATGCTGTATACCAGGTTAAGAAAGTTACCCTCTATATCTAGTTTGCAAGAGTTCTTATCATAAGTGGATGCTGAATTCTGTCACATCTGGTAATGTGTTAGTATTAAGTGATAACTTCCGTACTGCAGACAAAGAAAGTCCGAGCTAGGAAATTCAGGATCAGCCAGTCCAGTCACCTAATTTATAGATGAGAAGACTGAGGTCCAGAGAGGTAAAATGACATGTTCAAAGCAACAGCTAGATAAGAAGTGGAACTAGGTCTATAATTTAAACCTCTTTATGCCTAAGATTTGTTTTTATATAATTATAGTGTTTATATGGTCTAGTAGAAATGAGCTAAAGAGCCATAAAAGCATTGAGAAAAAAGAAAATACAGAGATCAAAATTTCTTTGCAGTTTCTGAGAAAGAGTAAAGGGTAACAATGGATTTTAACTGAGGCTAACTAGGTTTCCAGTTTAAGTGGTAATATCTACTGCCAAGTATGGTGAGGGGAGATGTCACATGGCTACAACTCATTACTCATTTACTGCTAACACAGTTATTCTTTATGAACATAGACGAAAACAGAAACTCTGAAGATTTTCAAAGACTATATTGATTTGCTGGCATTGCTTTATTAAGCTGATTAAGCCTAGCTTGGATAATCTGGTCAGTTTTCAAAGACTGAATTATTAGATTTATTAGATTTAAAAAAAATTAAAAGTCCAAATGTCTCCCCAAACAACATGATAAGAGAAAGCGGCCCCCATAGAAGAAAACTGACCTGGGAGGTGAGGGTGATGCTTGGTTGCGACTGTAGGAGGTTGGCTTGGCTTTGCTGAGGTAGTTGCGTTAGAAGATTTTGCGCTTGCAGGAGACCTGTAGAAGAAAAACGTGTTATCCAGAAACATTAAAGATTTCTTTGAACACATGGCAAAAGAAAGAAAGAATCAGAAAATGAGCTGAAAATTTTCAGTTGATTTCTGGTAGTGTTACTGGTATCAAAACTCTTATTTATCTTATTTGCCTTACATTCAATCTTGTTTTACAATTTGGAAGAGAAGATATAAAACAGTAAATTAAAACTGGTATGTCTTTAGCATAATCCGAATAAGCTCTGTGATAGGTCAATCCTTTATTTTAGGAAAGAGTGGGATGAAAGTAAAAAACTACTCTAGATAGAAAGAGTTGGAAATTCCAAAAAGAGCTCAACTTCTTAACCTAGAATCCATTAGAAACTGCCAGCATATGTTGGACCAGAGGAAAAGAAGCATTTCAAGTTCTCTTTATCAAACATTTGTCTGTTGGTGATAATAAAGTTGAAATGTAAAATATTCTATTAATATCTGCACTAACACTGAACTATCTTAGTTTCAAACAATTGATAATGTAATGCCACCAATGCTTCATGATGACAAACTGACATTCAAAGGAGAAATACAAACTCTCTGTTTGTAGAAGATGCTCAATTACTCGAATACATGGCTTTTTATTTTCAGAACCTGATAGAGGACCAACCCAGAATGTCTGTATTTAAGGATTTAACCCACAGAGTTTCAGATAAAATGCTGTTGCTAAAATACTAAATACAAGATTATGTTTGCTGTGATAACAGCAAAGGTAGAAAGTATTCAACAAAGCACACCAAACAAAAGGGATTTTACCATTTTTTTTAACATATGATAAGATTATCTGAGGCAATACCTTCCTAATTATGATTTCCTTAGGTTACTAAATTTGGATATATTAAATGTTGGAATATGTAGGACAACAGCCAGAACACTTAAGCCTGCCAGAGATTAGCCACATAATTTGTCATTTATTTATAAGTAACTAAGCACTGCCTAAATTTAAGCTATCAAAAGATACTAATATTTATTTCATAATGTAGGTCACAAATAAGATAAATATATTAAATAGGTTTGAACTTTTCTAAAGAACCCTGACTTTTGCCGGTCCTGGGGCAAGTGAAATACATATTGAAGCAAATATGATTAAATAAAATTCAGTATATATTACTACAAACATTTCTTAAAAGGCAGGCTTATGGAAGTTTAAATGACCATCCTGCTTCCCCAAGTGTCTCCCTATAGTTCAATCTCCATATAATAGTTAGGGTGATCTTTATAATCATATCATTTCCCAATTAAAACGGTGTCATGGCCTTATATTAGAATTAGAATAAAATCTACGCAGCCCTAGGTATCTGGCCCTGTCTAGCTCTCATGTCTCAACTTCTACCACTTCCTTTGACTCACTCAACTCCAGCTACTCTGGCTTTTCTTTTCCTAGATCAGGTCAAGCTGTTCCCATCTCAGGTGTTTTACATTCCTTTGCCTACAAGACTCTTCATTCAGATTCTAGGTGTGGTAACCTCCCCCTCATCCTTCCTCATCAGTTCCCAATTCAAATATTGCTTCTCCAGAGAGGCTTTTCCAGACCATAGGCCCATTCTTCTTTAGGTTAACCATTACTAGATTATTATGATCTGCTACCCGACTAGTACTAATTGTTATCTAAACCATTTGTTTACATGTTTACTAGTTGACGTTTCTTAATGAGGGCAGAACCTGCATCTTGTTCAAAATACACCCCTAACTGTTAGAGCACTATATGACACAGCAGACACTCAACTAATTTTTTGAGTGAATTAATTAAAATATCAAACTTTACTGGTTTGTAAAATACTGAAGGGTAGTCTAGAGAAAAAAACAAAACTGTATTTTATGTTAACGATTAAAACTAATTAAGTAAAACTGTTTTGAAAAGGCTAAAGACTAAAGAATATTCAAAAACAATAATAAAAAACGAAAGAGAAGGCCAGGCATGGTGGCTCATGCATGTAATCCCAGCACTTTGGGAGGCCGAGGCGGGCAGATCACTTGAGGTCATGAGTTCAAGACCAGCCTGGCCAACATGGTGAAACCCATCTCCACCAAAAATACAAAATTTAGCCGGGGGTGGTGGCACACACCTATAATCCCAGCTACTTGGGAGGTGAGGCAAGAGAATCGCTTGAACCCAGGAGGCAGAGGTGGTGGTGAGACAAGACTGGGTCACTGCACTCCAGCCTGGGTGAAAAAAAATAAAAAATAAAAAATAAAAAAAATAAAAAAATAAAAAAAAAGAGTAGAGAGCACAAAGGTCAGAAATGAAGTCCCATTATTAAACATAGGCTATTTCAACATAGGAGTTTCTTTAAAGTTTAACAATGAAAGTTAGTTTAATCTGTAAGAGACAAAAGCAGATATGTAAACAAATTCAAACCTTACGTTTTACCCCTAAACAAGGTCAGCTGAAAAGGCTGAAAGGGCCCATAGAGGTTTAGAACTTTTAAAAAACCAATGCTTGGCCAGGCGCCATGGCTCACGCCTGTAATCCCAGCACTTTCGGAGGCTGAGGCAGGTGGATCATGAGGTCAGGGGATGGAGACCATCCTGGCTAACACGGTGAAACCCCGTCTCTACTAAAAATACAAAAAAATTAGTCAGGTGTGGTGGCGGGCGCCTGTAGTCCCAGCTACTCGGGAGGCTGAGGCAGGAGAATCCTTCTAACCCTGGAGGCAGAGGTTGTGGTGAGCCGAGATCACACCACTGCACTCCAGCCTGGGCGACAGAGCGAGACTCTGTCTCAAAAACAAAAAACAAAAAACAAGAAACAATGCTTGCCACCTTCCCTTACCTAAACAACAAAAACCCACACAAAACTCAAATGAACAGTTTTCTAACCAAGAACATTTCTTTGATTATTTTCATAATTAGTCGTGAGAGTAGATAGGGCAGAATAAGATCACCAATAAATTACGACTCAAGTTCAGTAGTCTGTCAGTAAGAATTTTCCCATGAAAAACAGTTGAGGAAAAGGCTTAGATTTCCCTTGCTTGAAATTAAATTCTAGACAGTTACAGTTATATAATCATAGCAATTATCTGTGCTATTTTCCCAATCTTATAAAAGTCTGGAAGTTGGGGGAGGGTTTAAAAACATATATATACCTTTGCAAATACCAAAAAATCAGAATGAACAGTCATTCATTATTTCTACTATCTTAATTTGAGACAAATAAAATTGAAATAAAATGAGGTCCCAGATTTGAAAAGGGAAAGACAATGTTCTTGGCTTTGCTGCAAGTGAATAAAGGCAATCTCATTCCATCTTAACAAATCTAACAAATCTAATAAACACACTTAGCATTGCCCTTCCTAAGTCTTTCTCATCTAGGTCACTTTCTCCTTCCCTCTTGGAATTTTCTTCCATTGCGACTACCACTCTCCACCAGTTTTTGACTTCTGAAAATGCAGTATCTTTTGAATCTACTTAATCCTTTATACCTAAAAGGTTGGTTTCACCAAGGCTCTTCTAATACTACATATATTATATTTCCTCTGAACCTATCAACCCTCGTAGTTTCCTAAAAACCCAGGCATTATACCTAGATACCTCTTTCCTATCATTAATCAAATATAACTGGCCACCAGGTCCTGTCCCCTCTACCTACTTATTTACCAGTTTTTCCTACCCAAGTTTCAACACGAACTTTATTAAATACAAACTTGGAAATGCCACTTTTCTGATTAAATCTGTGGTTTAGCAGAGTTTACAGAAGACTTTCTTACTGGAAGATATTGGGCCATTCACATTAGACTCCTCAAAGTGAGTCCAGATACAGTGGCTCATGCCTAGAAACTCAGCACTTTGGGAGGCTGATACACGAGGATTGCTTGAACCCAGGAGTTCAAGATCAGTCTGGGCAACTGCAGCAAGACATGTCTCTACAAAAAAAAAATTTTTTTTTTTTTTTTAAATTAGCTAGGTGAGAGAGTACACACTAGTCCCACTTGCTTTGAAGGTTAAGGTGGGAGGATTGATTGATCCCAAGAGGCTGGGACTGCAGTGAGCCATGATTGTGGACTGCACTCCAGCCTGGTTGACAGAGCAAGACTGTCTCAAAAAAAAAATTGTCAAAATTAGCTGGGTGTGGTGGCGTATGCCTGTAATCCCAGCTACTTGGGAGGCTGAGGGAGAACTGCTTGAATCCGGGAGGCAGAGGTTGCAGTGAACCAAGATCATGCCATTGCACTCCATCTCAAAAACAAACCAACCAACCAACCAAATAAAGCAAGAACGAGGAGCCTGTGAATCAATTTCCTATTTATTCCATCTCAAAAAAAAAAAAAAAAAAAAAAAAGTGGTGGCTCATGCCTGTAATCCTGGCACTCTGGGAGGCCGAGATGAGCAGATCACCTGAGGTCAGGAGTTCGAGACCAGCCTGGCCAACATGGTGAAACCCCATCTCTACTAAAAACCAAAACTTAGCCTGGGATAGTGGCAGGCACGTATAATCCTAGCTATTCAGGAGGCCGAGACAGGAGACTCACTTGAACCCAGGAGGTGGATGTTGCAGTGAGCTGAAATTGCACTGCTGCACTCCAGCCTGGGCAACGAGTGAAACTATGTCTCAAAAAAAAAAAAAAATTAGCTGGGCATGTGGCGCATGTAATCCCAGCTACTTGGGAGGCTGAGGCAGGAGAATTGCTTGAACCCAGGAGGCGGAGGTTGCGGTGAGCTGAGATTGCACCATTGCACTCCAGCCTGGGCAACAAGAGTGAAACTCCGTCTCTTAAAATCCCAAAAAACAAAAAACAAAACTCAAAAAATAACAGATGCTGGCAAGGTTGTGGAGAAAAGGGAACGCTTATACACTGCTGGTGGGAATGTAAATTAGTTAAGCCATTGTGGAAAGCAGTTTGGTGATTTCTCAAATAACTTAGAATTGCCATTTGATAGAGCAATCCCATTATTGGGTATATACCCAAAGTAATATAAATTTTTCTGCCATAAAGACACATACCCGTGCATATATTCATTGCAGCACTATTCACAATAGCAAAGACATGGAATCAACCTAAATATCCATCAACACTAGACTGGATTTAAAAAAATGTGGTGCATATACACAATGGAATACTACACAGCCATAAAAACTTTGAGTACCTGCGGACACAAAGAAGGGAACAACAGCCACCAGGGTCTACCTGAGGGTAGAGGGTGGGAGGAGGGTGAGAATTGAAAAAACTACCTATCAGGTATTATGCTTATTACCTGGGTGATGAAAAAATCTGTACACCAAATCCCTATGACATGTAATTTATCTATGTAACAAACCTGAGTGTAACCCTGAACCTAAAAGTTTAAAAATAAGAATAAAAATAATTGGGGGGTTGGGGTTAGGGCTCAGGAAACTTTTCTAATCCCTCAAGTGACTTTTTTTTTTTTTTTTTTGAGACGGAGTCTCTCTCTGTTGCCCAGGCTGGAGTGCAGTGGTTCGATCTTGGCTCACTGCAAGCTTCGCCTCCTGGGTTCATGCCATTCTCCTGCCTCAGTCTCCTGAGTAGCTGGGACTACAGGCATCTGCCACCACGCCCGGCTAATTTTTTTGTATTTTTAGTAGAGATGGGGCTTCATCGTGTTAGCCAGGATGGTCTCAATCTCCTGACCTCATGATCTGCCTGTCTTGGCCTCACAAAGTGCTGGGATTACAGGTGTGAGCTACCACGCCTGGCCACCAAGTGACTCTTAAATATATCAATCTTAGGAAGCACTAAGCTATAGGATTTAAGGTCAAACTCCTGGAAACTTATCTAAGGTTCTTTAATGATCTGGTCTCCGCTAATCTTTCTGAGCTCAAATTTCACTATTACCTGTATATGCAAACTTCTTCTGCCATTGTAAGGCACTACTTATAGTTCTCTAACACAGCTTATTGATTTTTCCCCCATGTTTCTAAGCTTTGCAAATGCTGTTCATTTTCCAAGACTGACATTCTCCCTTTTGTAAGCCTATGAATGCATTTTCCCAAATTCACTGTGAAGACTTATCTGAGCACAAAGTTACAGGGGTCTCTTTGCTTGGTTCCCATAGCATTCTGTGCATATCAAGTCTAACACAATTTAGGTCTGTTTCCCTGTCACCAAATTGTGAACTCTCTGCAAGTAAACACTGAATTACTCATCTTTGAACCTTGAACATATGGGAGAATAATTATTTCATGACAAAAGACTTTGGAATGAATAAGAAGAAAAAAGGCAAAAAAAAAACCCACTTAGAAATAATAAAGAATCAGTGGTGATGCACTAATGTTCCTTGGGTTGAAGCCTTGATACTCTCAACACTCTCCACCCTGATTACATTAACCGACCTTACACACGATTGGTTGTTTGATATATTAATTATATAATATTTACCACTCAAAGGACTCAAAGATGTTTTTTATAACTCACAAAATTTGTAGTTTCTATTATAAGCCTTTCCTCCTTAAATTAAAAAACAATGGTTAGAAGCACATACTTTCAATACTCAGTCTATATTCTTTGAATACACTTCCATGAAAAACAATTAAAACACTAGCAGCAACTTATCCAATTTATGTTTGGCATGTTGAATAATTTCACTTAGACTTTTGGCCAAACTCTTGGTTCTTCCTTAGTGATTAAGCAGATGAATGGCAGTTCAGGACAACCTTCAATAATGTGGTATTTATGACCAAAAAATATATATATATATTTTTCTTAAACAAAAGTTTATAATCAACCAAAATTTAATAAAAAACATTGTTCTAATAGTTTCAGGGCCAAAATGACAGTAGTTCATGCATGTGTAACATTCAGTGAACAGCCTTGGTATATCACTAATTAGCTCTGAGGAGGAGCTCACCCTGCTGGCCCTGGGGCGTCTGTGAGATGATAAACTGCGCTGGCTGCAAATTGGTGGTTGGATGCACCAACACAAACTGTTGCAGGTTGAGATTCTGCTGTTGAAGCTGTTGCAGTTGTTGAAGATCCTGAAAAATTGGAATTAAAACATGGATTGGAGATTCTGAAATAAAAGTTCACTTAATTATAAGGCTTCCAGCTGATATTTCTGTCACCTCCAAATAAAGAAGAGTAAATACTTGGCATGCTTTCATATTCCAAACAGGGTATGCTGTGTGTGTGCTTGACAAAGCATGTGAAGCAACCTGGAGCCTCTGCAACTTACTTACTATTTTTGTGGACTGACATATATTGTTATGATAAGCCTAATTTTCAAAGGTTCTTTAAAATTCCCTCAGAACAAATATACTTCTGTTTTTTATCACATAAAGACTAGTTTTAAAAATCAAGTGAGAAAATAGTTTTTAAATATTTGATATTCTCTTAAATAAAAATTAATCGCATTATATCTGAATTTCCATCAATAAAGGGCCTATAATGACTTATGACATTTGACAACAGCTTATCTAACTTAACTGAAAAAATCAGTATTCAATTTTTTTGCCCTTTTCCACATGTTCTAAAGTATTCAATTTTTTAAAACAAAAAACAGCTATCCATATAAAAATTTGATCCCTAACAACAATAGCACCTTACATTGGCCTACTATTTTATAATTTTCAAAGTGTTTCATGTACGTTATCTTATTTAGACTAATGTTCATATAAGGTCTCACAGCTGGCACTAAAAACATTTATCTGGTGATGAGAAAGTGGCCAAAATCAAAACATTATCTTGATAAAGACTGTATAAAGACTAGTCTGATATCTCTACTCTTATAGTTAGTTCTTTTTAAATGGTTAGTCAAACTCTTGCTACAAGTTAAGTCCATTTCTGAGTCTTTTCTGACAGGCATAAAGACAGCTGTCTAACAATTAGACTCATAACTCTTCATATATTTTACTGATACAACTACTTATACCTTTTTCCTCTTCCTGAGATAAAAGATTTTATTTATTTTCCTCCTTGGTACTATTGTGTATGCTTCTTAAATAAATTTTTTTTTTTTTTTTTGAGATGGAGTCTCACTCTGTCACACAGGCTGGAGTGTAGTGGCGCGATCTCGGCTCACTGCAAGCTCCGCCTCCTGGGTTCACGCCATTCTCCTGCCTCAGCCTCCTGAGTAGCTGGAACTACAGGTGCCTGCCTCCACGCCCGGCTAGTTTTTTATATTTTTAGTAGAGACGGGGTTTCATTGTGTTAGCCACGATGGTCTCGATCTCCTGACCTCGAGATCTGCCGGCCTCAGCCTCCCAAAGTGCTGGGATTACAGGTGTAAGGCACCATGTCCAGCGCTTCTTAAATAAATTTTTATTATCTCTAGATACTTTGCCCTAAAATGTGAAAACTGAAACCAAACAACATTCTAATGCAATCATGTTCTCCACAATGTTAATCACTCCATAGCAGAGATTACTCACTGTTTCTCTCATACATGGGTGGCAACATTCACCGCAGAGCACATGAAAAAAATTCATGTCTGCTGTAATTAGCTAATTAAAATAAATACAGTAATCCCCTGCTTCAAAAATATGCCAGCTAATTATTCAAGAATTGTCAATATAAATAGTTATTCAAATAATCAGCTATATGTTTATAATATCAACTACAATAAGCAAACAAACATTATTTCTAATTCAGTGGTAAGGAAGGGTACCACTTACCTCACTGATCCAGAGCTCCTCAGGCAGTTAAGGCTCCACACTAACAATCAAAAAGTTAATTTAACATTAAATAAAACCTGCCACTTTATTCCTCACTTGCTGCTCCCGCTATTGGAGTTCCTTACTCACCTGTGCGATCTGTATGGGCTGAGACAGGGGGATCTGCGTCATGGGCGTGGCAGCAGAGGCGGAGATGGTGGCCCCAGCAGCACTGTGCTGCTGGCTGGCGGAGTGCTGCTGCACTGCAGCGGCCAGCAGCTGTGCCTGTGCCTGTGCCTGCTGGAGTAGTAACTGTTGCTGGGCAGGCGTCAAAGTAAGCTAAACAAAATCAGAACACATAATGGGAAAGTGTTGAAGGAGAAAGTCTCCCAATGCGAGTCAACTGCTTTGTAATAGGTAACTCAAATGATATTAGTCCCCAGCGACCCCACTTCACATGCTTAGCAGACAGCTAAAATGTTCATCAGTGATCAAACTACCATTACTAGCAGAACATTTAAATTAAAATGGTGGTCCCCACTCTGGACTTAATCATTCAAGCTTGTCCAGGGCCCTAGGGTTTGGTCAAGAAAGTAATTAACTAGTAAGCAAGAAAAAAAAAAAAAAAAAGAATCACCGCTGACAGGATATGAAAAGAAATTTACACCCAACCGAACAGCAAGTGATTAGTCAGATGAATGAGGAACAAGGATGCTGGATATAACCAAGGAAAGAACTGATAAGGCCCAGCTGCTTCCTATTAGCATGAATCCCTGCCATATTCCATCATTTCCATTAAGTCCAAAGATATGACTAAAGAATATGAGCTCCATTTGTTTCTTTTACAAGTCTCCCTACAGGCCCCTCCCTAATACAATCTTTTCTGTGATTGAAAGCATTGGGTCTCTGCAACTTTACATCTCCTTCCCAACACATTATCTCTATGAAACAGGTGGTGATAGCTGTTCTCTTTACATGCAAATGAACCCGAATGCCCAGGTTTAATAGAGGCTCCAGCCACAGGAACTTAGAATCCCAACTCCCTCTTACTATTGTAGACACTAGTCACCAAAAACAAGACCCAAATAGTAAAGTAGGAAATGTATTTACAGCATATTTAAACTCGCTTTCATAATGCAACTTATTTCAAACACACTTAAATCATAGGAAGTGTGTTCTACTTTTCTTTTGGTGACATGTTCTGATTGATCAAATAAGATGGAACCATAATTTTCTGAAGTATATGTACAGTCACTTAGTGCCACAACCTCCTCTAAAAGAATCAAACACAATTTGTGCATTAGAAACATAAGGCTCAAAACCAAACCATTCAAAAACTCAAAATCCTTTAAGGGATATGTGTATATATAAAGTATAGATATATTTTTAATTTTTATATAATATATATACATACATACATCTCTACTGATGGGATTTTTGTAAACAATTTTGCAACAGTTCTTAAAACAGTTGTCCACTGACAAAATACATAACTGGAAGAAAAAAAAAAAAAAAGAAACAGAAAAAAAACCCCAGAAAATTATTGGGAGTTAATGCGATGTGAATTGAATAATAACTATTCCTTACTATTGCCCTAAACCAATCCCCACAAAGATAATTTAATACACAAATTTTCAACATTGGAAAAATATTTTGAATGGTGCCTTAGAGAAAAGACAGCTGAAAACTTAAAAGCTTAATATAGTCACACAGGTCAATTTATTAACAATAAAAAATAAATGACAGACCTCAGCCTTTTGGCTAAGATCAAGAATAAAAATAAACAACATTTGTTGAATGCTACATGCAAAGCACTGTTCTATAAGCTTTATAGTATTATCTCCAATCTTCACAACATAATGTAAGATGGGTATTATTAGTATCTCCATTTAACAGAAGGAAAACTGAGGTAGAGGAAAATGAAGTAATTAGGCACACGGTAAGTTGCAGAGTTAGGATATGAAGCCACATGTTTTATTTTAGACCATTACATAGTAACTTAAAGAAAAAAGTTTTTCTTTTGCAGGTACTAATCCATTCTTTAACTTCTACCCTGCAGTGATGTCTTAACGCCAAATGGACAACTGCCATTTTCAGTGTAATGATCTCAACTATATGATAATTACTCCATTGCAAGATGAAGCAACACCTGAAACGGGGGTTTAATAAAGTTGTAATTTATCCAGAGCATCCACAATTCTAACAAAAGATATCCTGAAAACTTATGACAAAGATAATTCCTTTTTCAGAGCTACGTACAGTGTAGGAAGTTCCTTAAAGACACAATAGTGCCAGGCATAGCCATGTTACTGCCAGCTATGGTGAAAAATTCTAATCAGATATTGGCCAATGGCAGTTCTGACACAGAAAAAGTTTATTATAATTCTCTCAGTGAACACTTACCCCAGTTATCTGTCCTCCAGCTAGCATAAGCTGGGTCTGGGGAATGGCTGCCTGCACTGAAGGCTGCTGGGAAGGCTGGCTTGGCTGCTGTGAATCCCCCGAGTCTTCATTAGATTTAGACTGAGGTGGAGTGGGGTAGGAAATAAAAGATTGCAAATAGTTGATTAAAAGAAATGTACTTAAAACCCCATCTTTTAGGAATCCTTTAAACCATGGACTTACTCAGTCATGAGTTCTGGTTTACCTCCTTTCTTTTCTTTGTATCTTCCTAGTTTCATATACTAAGTTTTTAGACTTTTAATTTCAATGCCAGCAAAACTGCTACTATAATTTTTAAAAATAAATAGTCATCCCCCACCAATTTATAGATTATTTTTCATAGCCCCCAGTTCCTCAACTCTAGAAATAGGGGGTAAAGGGAAGAACACATTTTCAATTCACCTCTACATTAGACCTTCCATACCAATATTTTAACACACCTGGTGGTCAGTCTGAAACTTCTCCATATACCACCTCAGAGAATGATCGCTTGATCCACAGAACTTTCCACCTAATATTTTACAGAACGGTAAATCTAGCAACTCCCATCAACTAACACACAAGCTCAGAAAGAAAATGCTGCAGTCAAGAGAGAGGGGCACGAAGAGAAAATTTTATGGTAATTAAAACTGGTTATGCAAAGCATTAAAATTCTGCATAGATTTGCATATTTCCCACCACCTGTTTTAGGGACTGCAGCAAGGCTAATTAACATAAATGCTCTGATTAATTCTGCCAGTCATTGAGAGATAATTACGGTGCAGGACTGTAAACATTCTGCACTGGAGATACAGCCTGTTTGCCAACATCTCTCTAAGGGATGAAAGTTTACCATGGCAACCAAGGCAATTTTCCGCCTCCTCTCCCTCAGAAAGTAAGGTCATATTATCTCTTTTTCTTTTCTCTCCTTGTTCCCACGTGTTACTAGGTCCATATTCAACTGGGTTTCATGAAATGCTCAACCCAAGGTCTTTAGTCATTAGCAACACTGAAATCAATCTTCCATAATACTGTCTTTCTCTCTTGACTGCTAGTTACCTAAACACTATAATGAAAGGAACCAGCAGGTTGATAGAAATGTTAGAGAGCACTGCCTAACACTTGAACTTTGTATGTTTTGCCATATGGTTCAAAGAAGGAAAGTGGCCAGATTTGTTTTAACATTTTGACTGTCTGTCCACCAATATCTATGAACAGGTTTAATTACAATTATTAGAAACCTAACATTTTAGGGTGGAGAGGAACCCTGGCAATCTTATAAATGTCCCCACTTAAGTACAGATGAGAAAAACTGAACCCAAGGAGGTTATGTGACTTGCCAAAGGTCACACAGCTAGTCAGTGGCAGAATGAGAATGCAAACCTGGTCAAACTGTTTTTGTGAACACTTTTGTCAACAGTCCAGTGTTCTTTCCTCTGCCCTATAAGGTCTCCCTAAGACATCAAAAATGATAAATAACAAGCCTTTTGGAAGCAAACTGGCATTTAAGAGAACTTTCAGGCTGTGTGTTTAGGTATGTGTTATAGCAGTATAACTTAGAAACATTTTTACTGAACTTACACATAAAACTTGGAAAGCAGACTTTTCCTGTCCATCTCTCGTTCATGCACAGTAGCAGAATATAAAATTGATTTTCATTAATGGTAATAATTATCATTATTTGAATCTTCACGAGATTCACTAATTTTAAAAAGGTAATACTTCTAAGCATTTTCTATTATAAAATATATGCTCATTATAGAAAATTAGAAAAATTTAAGAAAAAATAAATAAAAGATTGATCCATAATCCCAGGTCCCAGTTTACCTGTACATTTAAAGACTGAGCAGCAGCCTGTAAACTTGTTCCAGCGAGTTGGACCTATAAGTAATCAGGGGAAATTCTAGTTTAATACTGTTGACATTCATCACAAGGGGTTGTCATCACTAAATATTTTAAGTCTACTATGTGTCACCGAGCTAGAACTGAGAAGACAAAGAGGTCTGTCTTACTGAGTTAAAACTTTATGAACAAGCTAAGTCCCTTCTCAACCCACCCTACCCCACTCCCACTGGTCCCACAGAAAAATGCTGTTAATCTTTTTTTGAAGACGTTTTCCCACACTAAATGAACACTATCAGCCATGCCACACTTGTATTGAATGTTCCTTATATAACATTCTGTTTGTATTCATAGAATGCTTAGATTCTTAAAATTTAATTAATCTTCCACATTGTGTTAAAGAACATATAATAAGCTATCTATATACATTATTTATTATTAGAAACAATCAGAACCAGCTACTTATTTTAATTTCAAATGTCCCATGTATACACCAGAGTAGAAATATATTTACACACCCACACAGCCCAGTCCTTAAAACATTTATAATCATAACTTAAAACTCTTAGCCGAAATAAGAAATCTATCCTATAAACCACACATAAATGTCTGTCAAAACATTTCATACATTCAGGAAGTTCAAATCATGGTTATGTGAAAATAAGGATACACATGGAATTAGAAAACCATCATTTGGCAACTATGATAAGAACTATGATTTAGGCAGAGTCATCAATGGATAACTGATGGGTGAGAAATCTGAGGAGTAACAGGATATTTACATATTCTCAACTATGTCTCCAATGATACTTAATACTTACAAAGGGTAAAATAGTGTCTTTTCATTGGAGAAACCTGGCAGACAAATAATCAAGTGAGCACAAACAAGAGTCATCAGGAAGGAGACACATGCCTTCTGCTATGATGCACTGAGAGGAATACAGCATTGCTTATGCTGCATTCCTAACAAAAGTATAGAATCTGAATCTAATCACGATGAAAATCAGACAAACCCAAACTGAGAAACACTACAAAATAACTGGTGTATACTGCTGTCCTGAAACAAAGAAAGACTGAGAAGGGAGAAAGAGAATATAAACTAGGCTAGAATAAATGGAAAACTAAACTAGAATGGTGGCACTGGGAATAAAAAGTAGGAAACATGCAAGTCTCTGCAATGTACTACATAAGGATCCTGCCTGGATTTAGATGAAAAGAAGAGAGTCATACATTATTCCAGGGTTCAAATCTGGGCAAATGGAAAATGTCAGTACCACTAATAGGGACAGGGAAGATAATGAGTTTCATTTTGTATATACCACATAGCATCAAGATGTCCTGAGATTAAATATAAATGTTGGTATGGAGCTCAGTAAAGAGTTAAGAGCTAAAATGCATTGACTACTATGTCCTTTATTTGAAACTGCTAGTCCTGTTAGTAGATGAGAACCCTCGAACACAAAAACAAAAAAAAACCAAATCTGAAGACATATGTAGAACACATTTAAAATACAGTGTAATCAGGAGAGGCCTACCTGAAGAGATAATATGTTTAAGGCCTAAAGGCTAAGAAGTCAAAGAGCCCAAGGAAAGAGCTTCAGGTACAAAGATTTGAAGAAGATAAAAATTTTATGTGGTTTTTACTTATTATGTTTCAGGGTAAAAGTTTGTTGAGGAACGGGATATTTATACAGTCTTTAAAGTACTGCCTCACAGAGTATTACCTACCAGGAGGCAAAAAAACGTATTTACAGTGGACAAATCTGATCAACACTACCTTAATAAAATAATCAAACTTAATATCACAATAATGGGACAAAGCAATATGATATGGCTTCTGAATGCACCGAGAGGGACTCAGCATCACTTCTCTTGTATTCCTTTCAAAAATGCGTAACTTGAATTCAGCCATTGAGGGAACAATCAAACACATTCAAGTTAAAGGGGCATTCTATAAAACAGCTGGCCTCTATTCTTCAAAAATGCCAATATCATGAAAGACAAAGACATGCTGAGGAATTGTTCTGGATTAAAGAGACTTAACAGACATGACAGCTAAATGCAAAGTATGGACTGGATTGTGGGCAGGAAGTATATAAATATGGGCCAATATTGGAAAATGATATCGCATCAATGTTAAGTTTCTGGAATTTGAAATTTGCACTGTAGTTTTATAAGAGAATGCTGTTTTTATGAAAAACATGCTGAAGTATTTAGAAGTAAATGGTTACAATGTCTGCAACTTTCAAAGGAGTTAGCAAAAAAAATTTTTTTTGGCTTGGTGCCATGGTATACGCCTATAATCATAGTTGTATAGGAGGCAGGAAGATCACTTGAGCTCAGGAGTTGGAGATCAACCTGGGCAACATAATAAGACCTCATCTCAAAAAAAATTTGTGTAAGTACATACATATACACATATGGTATAAAGCAAATACGGTAAAATAGTAACAATTGGTGATTCTAGGGGAAGGGCTTTCAGATGAACACTGTTCTATTGTTGTAACTCTTATAGATTTGAAAGCTTTTTAAAAATAGGAAGTTAAAAATAAAGAGAGAGCATTCCTTTACCAACTCCATTTAGCTAGTTTCTAACACCCTTCAAGACTCAGCTCAAAAATCACCCTGAGAGAAATGTCTTAGACTGTACAGGTTAAGCTAATCATTTCTTCCTCAGTAGTCTCATACTTGACCATTTAGTCATCTATGAATTTATTCAACAAATAATTACTGAACACCTGTTGTATCATGGGGTTCTTTGGTAAATGCTGGGACACAGGTAAACAACAAAAGGTTTCCATTTTTATGGAACTTATAGTCAATGGGGCAACAGACCTAAAACCATCTATTTTGTGTATGTATATTATAATTATGGTAAGGAAAGGTTCAAGGTGCTAATTCTCTCAATAAGGGAGCTGGAAATAGAAGGCAAGTGTCACACTGTTAATTATGTATCTAATCAGATGCAAGGACTTGTGTCTTGATGGGAGATTTAATGGTGTCGCAATTTCAAGTAAAATTCTTTGGTTTGCAGTCCTGTGGTCTGGGTGGTATTGAAGGGTCTATGACTTTGGTAATCAGTGGCCAGATCTAGAGGTCTCGGAGCTGGTACAGGGAGAGTTGCAATCATCTCGGAATTTGGACCCAGTGGGGAGAAAACTGCACCTCATCTGTGCGCCCTCAGGGAGTCTTTAATACATTTGGACCATCACATATTTAAGCCAGATAAAGATGCTTACTAGGTCCAAATAATTGACTAAATTCTGTCAAAAATCCTATTCCTCTTAGGAACCCAGAAAAATTAGTGGAGGCTTGAATATGTTCTTAGAAAAAAAATCAACATGAAAACATTTTTTTCTTCTAGGATATATTTAAAATATTTTAAAATCCATTTTAGATGTTGATTTATCTTAATATTTTATCTGAAAGTTAATGTCAAAGTTTTTCCATTTCAAAGATACAAACAAAGCTATGTGCCTGAGCAAAAGTGTTCCATTAGGCCTCACTCTAATAGAAGATGATAACTGCTGCCTACAGGATATCCCTTTGAGTCTGTGAACAAATAAATGGGCTTTAGAACAGCTTTCCAGGATTTTACCTGTTTTCAAGTAGAAGAATTTCTTTTATAGTTTAGGTGGTCTGATGACATATTTTGACGAAAAGACTTTAGTAAGATGTATATATTCAGTGCTCAGTAACTTAATATGTTAATATGTAACCTGGGAGGTCTTATGTCCATACGGATTTTTCACTGAATCACTACCATCACCATCATTAGGCATCATCACTAGCACCATCACTATCAACACATGTAGACCACCAAAATATTGCTCTAATACATAATTGTGAACATGAGTCAAGGGGTTGAGATACTCTGATAGTCTAGCTCCCAACTGTTTTCACTGTTTCCCATTTTTAATCAGCTTCCATATCCCAAAACTATTGAGTACCAGTGTTTGTTTTTTTTTATTCCTGTTCCCTCTACATTATAGCTAAAACATGAATGAACAGAATTCATGGTCTGTTTTAGACCCAGGGAAAAAAAATGTTGTGACACAGGCTAACAAAGTTGAGGCAGAGTCTTTTGAACCTCAAACTAGGGGGCGGGGGTCATAGTCAAGCAAAAGCCTCTGAGTAGTTGCCCAAATCAACTGTCATGGTCTGGAACTGTTTTAGAGGACAGAAATGAGCTTGCAGCTCAGAGCCTTTTACAGCAGGTCTCAGGCAATGGTAGCTACATCTTTTTGGATGATTTTGATAATTTCTACCATCAGGCAGCCGCCACAGATACCCACTTACAAAAACAGCAAACCAGTTACTATACACATTCCATTCACAACAAGGAATTCCTTTGTTTCCCACACACCTGTGGAGTCAATGACTCTACACTCAACTAAACTATAGGATTTCATACTAACCAAATAGAATGACACAATTACACATAATTAGCACTAGGCTTTAAATAAGTTAAAAGGTTCCACATTCTGAAATAACTTCTTCAGGCCCCAGTATTTTATGCCTCTATCTTTCACTCTCACTGATGGTTGAGCAGAACATTCCTACCTGATGGAGATGTCCAAGGAAAGCCTGTGCCTGGGCTGTTGAGATTGCTCCTCCTACAGGTACAGGCTGCTTCTGAAAGTCCAGACCATTGGTTTGTGTGCCTAGAAAGCAAGCAAAATAATTACAACTATTAAAAGAAATAAATGAAATAAAGCACTAGATTTCAGTTACCAACATTCATCAGGCACCTATTTTACATAAGTACTTTCCTAAATACCTCCAAGGAGAAGGGATTCAAAAGAAAGGAAACACAGTAAAATGGTTTATCTTCTAAAAGCAGGACTGCATGACAAGTACACAAACACTGATAAGCTTAAGAAACAGAAACAAAAATATAAATAATAAATTACAATCATAAGATGGTGTGTGAAAATTCAGATGTGAATGCAGCGACCGGAGCAGCTAGCATAGGAACAGAGTTCAAAGAGACCCTGAGGCTCTCTTCTATTTTCAGCTTACTTGATATGTGGCTAGACAGAAGAAATTCACTGGTGACTTTGCCAAGAGCAAGAAAGACTTATTATTAACTCCAAACACTTTAATGAATAGCAATCTGATGGCAAAAAGCAACCTTTTCCATGATAAGCATAAAGAAAACAATAGCTGTACTAATTCCTTTAATCCTAAACAACAGATTGCTGCATGTATCTCATTAGCAAGGGCCCTGCTATAATTATATTTTTCAAAACGTTATGCGAGGCTGGGTGTGATGGCTCATGCCTGTAATCCCAGCACTTTGGGAGGCCGAGGTGGGTAGATGGCTTGAGCTTATGAGTTCGAGACCAGCCTGGGCGGCATGGTGAAACCCCGTCTCTATAAAATATCAGCCAGGTGTGTGGTGGTGCGTGCCTGAAGTCCCAGCTACTCTGGAGGCCGAGCGAGAATGGCTTGAGCCCAGAAGACGGAGGTTGCAGTGAGCCAAGATCACGCCACTGCACTCCAGCCTGGGTGATAGAGGTACAACTTGTCTCAAAAAAAAAAAAAAAAAAAAGAAAGAAAGAAAGAAAATAAAAATGTTATGCGAGCGCTTTTTAACCACTTTTGCTGTGATCTGATATTAGAATAGGGCTAATTTATGGAAAGATAGGCCACCCTAACACCCAGAAATATTTTCTAAGGTATTATAATACATTGTTTTCAAATTACTATATCTGGTTATTATTTAGAAAAAGTCAGAACATCATGTACTGAATAAAATATAACAGACCACAGGAATCTGTAAGAATTGTCTAGACCATGGATATGGTTCTACACTTCCATTTCCTACCACTCAAATACCCCATCTTCCCATGCTTACACCTGTGTGTGCACACACATCCAGAGCAGACCAGTCAGAAGAGCACAAAGTTAGAACCTTACAGCAGTGTTTCTAAGACAGTGCTAACGTCTGCCAATATACACACCCTAATTTCTGGCAGATGTATTACTTAAATAAGAATGAATCATTAGGTATAGCACATGAACCAGAGCCCTATTTGTTTCCTTGAGATAATTATAAAAGATATGTATAAATATTTCACTTTCTAAAAATTCATAAAATCGCTTCTTCTATTTTTTCCTAAAGTCTTCCACAAATAGAAAACTATAGAACTACTTAGACATACATAGTTAGTAAAATTGAGTGCAGGCTTGTGTCAAGTAATTGAAAACTTGCATGAAAATAAAATGTAATTAGAGTCACCTCCTTTATTTTTTCTTATTTTTTTCCACGATGACATTCTAGTCAAGTAGAGTCACTTCCATAAGCTACACGTAGAAGTTTCACTATTTTAAAGTTGTGCGTTTGTCATTAGTTGCTATCTCTATCCCTATGCAGGATTATCAGTACCTTTGCGGAGATTTTAAGATAGTACGGCATTGTATTATTTTGTCAATCATACCTCAATAAAACTGGAGGAAAAAGAGACTGTTCACCATTAGAGAAACATGCTCAAGATGTATTAAATAAATCAACAAGGCTAAAAGAATATGAGATTTTGAAAAACAGAGACAAGCACTTAAAAGATTAACACAGTACTAATAGGAGGTCTTCGAGAACCAAATATTTCACTCTCATGGAGTCTGTGGAAATTCTGTATACTGGTTCCACTTTCAAGTTGCATAAAAATGCTATCAAAGCTGCTTATAAGTCACAAAGCACTAAATAATACAGAGAGACTGATGTCTAGTATCCCTGGTACAATGGTCTACTGGTAATAGTATTTAAGTGCCCTGGTTCTGCCTCTGGGGGGAGGATGAGCTGAAGGCATGGTCTCTGTATTGTAAAATGTTCTTACATTTTTAATAAATGATATTTTGACATCATAAAAACCTTTCTGGCTGGGGAGAGACTGCCCCTCCCAGGTTTAGTCAATTCTTGGAGACAGCAAAGGGCCCAGCCAGGAGCACGTCTTTGATAGACAAACTAACCAATCTAGAGCCAAATTTCCTCAATCAGACTCTAGAGGCAATATTCTGCCTTCATCCTAGGGCCAGGTACCAGGCAACTAGAGACCACCCCTAGGTGGTCCCAAAGCCCTCCAAAATTATTGAAGTTAGCCAATCCTAAACTGCTTACTCTGTCCTGACTTTCCCACAGAAACTCCAACAAAGGTAGTGGCCTAGAGCCAGTGGGTGGCTTTCCCCTCTAATTCCAGCTACTCAGAGGCTGAGGCAGGAAGGATCCTTTGAGCCCAGGAGTTCGAGGCTGCAACCAGCTACGATCATGCCACTGCAAAAAGGTGACAGCCTAACTATTCCCCTTAAAAACCCCAGGAAAGGTAGTGGCCTAAAC
Source organism: Papio anubis (assembly GCF_008728515.1). NCBI lineage: Eukaryota > Metazoa > Chordata > Mammalia > Primates > Cercopithecidae > Papio > Papio anubis. Next base: position 193,774,872 of record NC_044976.1, read on the forward strand.
CTTCCACTCACTCCTATATTCTGCCCCCTCACCACTCTGGTGTCTTCCCCCACGTGGCCCTGCATGGTGCGCTGTGCCTCCTGTCTCTAGGACCTGTGAGTATAATAAACTTTGTTTTTCTGAGCTTTTCTTATGTCTCCCGTTGTGGCCACACTGGACTTACCACCTCATAACAGAACACGAAACAGTATTCAAAGGTAGTAAGGTAAAAAGAATACTTAGACAACTACTCAGATAAATAGAGGAATTTAAGGTGCTAAGGCAGGTTAACCTCTTTTACTGTAGCAACTGAGGCTCCATTGGGAGGTGAGGAGTAGAAGAAAGTAGTTATTACATGGAAATTATTCTTGTAAAACATAAAGACCTAAATTGAACTAAAAGGAAAGGAGAGAGAAACAGATACACACACATACCCCAATTGGAAGTTAAGTATGAGACAGAAATGTGGAGGTAGGTACATTGGGGGCCAAAACCAAATAGCACTTGGTTTTGTGTGCCTGGGAGAAAAGGAGCACTCTACATTAGGAGACATAATAGGAGCACCTATATTAGGAGATGTGAAGACACAGAGAAACAGAAGGAGGAGTTAGAAAAGTAGGAAAAAACCCTTCAAGACTCGCGTGTTTACAGAAATCCTGAACAGATCAGTAACGAGTTAAACGAAATTAGTAACAAAAAACTTAACCAAAAAATCCCTGGACCAGATAGATTCACAGTCAAATTTTACCAGCTGTACAAAGAAGAGCTGGTACCAATTTTACTGAAACTATCCCCCAAAAATCAAGTAGGAGGAACTCCTCCCTAACTTATTCTATGAAACCAGCATCATCTTGATACCTAAATCTGGCAATGATACAACAAAAATAGAAAACTACAGGCCAACATCCCTGATGAACATAGATGCAAAGATCCTCAACAAAATACTAGTAATCCAAATCCAGCAGTACATCAAAAAGTCAATTCCTCATGATCAAGGGGCTTTATTCCAGGGATGCTAGGGTGGTTCAACATATACAAATCAGTACGTGATTAACTACGTAAACAGAATGAAAATAAAAACCATATGATCATCACAATAGAACCAGAAAAAAGCATTCAATAAAATCCAACATCCCTGTATAATAAAAACTCCTAATAAACTAGGCATTGAAGGAACATACCTCAAAATAATAAGAGCCATCTATGATAAACTCATAGCCAATATCATATGAAACAGTCAAAAGTTGAAAGCACTTCCCCTAAGAACAAGGCAAGGATGTCCACTCTCACCGCTGCTATTCAACATACTACTGGAAGTCCTTGCCAGAGCAATCAGGCAAGAGAAACAAATAAACAGCATCTAAACAGGAAAAGCGGAAGTAAAATTATCTAAAGATTGTGCTCAAAGACTCCTAGACCTGATAAATGACTTCAGCGGACTCAGGATACGAAATCAATGTACAAAAATCAGTAGCATTCCTATATATCAATAATGTTCAAGTTGAAAACCAAATCAAGAATACAATCCCATTTACAACAGCCATTAAAATAAAAATAAAAATAAAAATAAAATAAAATAAAATAAAATAAAATAAAAACAGCTAGGAATACATCTAACCAAGGAGGTGAAAGATATCTATGAGAACTACATAAAAACACTGTTAAAAGAAATCACAGACAACACAAACAAATAGAAAATAATTCCATGTGCAAGGGTTGGAAAAATCAGTACCATTAAAATGTCTATACTGCCCAAAGCAATCTACAGATTCAACACTAGTCTTATCAAACTACCAACATAAATTTTTTTACATAATTAGAAAGAAACTATTCTAAAATTCATATAGAACCTAAAAGAGCCTGAATAGCCAAGGTAATCCTAAGCAAAAAAGAATAAAGCCAGAAGTATCACATTACCTGACTTCAAGCTATACTACAAGGCTACTGTAATGAAACAGCATGGTATGGGTACAAAAATAGAATCACAGACCAATATAACAGAGTAAAGACCTCTAAAATAAAGCCCCACACCTACACCCAATTGATCCTTGACACAGTCAACAAAAATAAACAATGGGAAACAGGCACCCTATAATGGTGCTGGGAAAACTGGCTAACCACATGCAGAAGAATGAAACTGGACCCCTACCTCTCATTACATACAAAAATTAACTCAAGATGGATTAAATACTTCCATGTAAGACCTCAAACTATAAAAACCCTAGAAGAAAACCTAGGAGATACTCTTGTAAACATTGGCCTAAGCAAAGAATTTAAGACTAAGTACTCAAAAGCAAATGCAACAAAAATAAAAATGGACAATTGGGATTTAATTAAACTAAAGAGACAGGACTGAGGAGATAGGTACACTGGGGGCCAAAACCAACTATCAAAAGAAACTATCAACAGAATAAACAACCTACAGAATAGGAGAAAATATTAGCAAACTATGCATCCAAAAACGGACTAATATCCAAAATCTATAAGGAACTTAAATCAACAAGAAAAAAAAAAAAACTTCATTAAAAAGCAGGCAAAGACAGACACGTGGCAAAAGAAGACATGTCTCAAAAGAATACATACAAGCAGTCAACAATCATGAAAAAATGCTCAACATCACTAATCATCAGAAATGCAAATCAAAGTAACAATGAGATACCATCTCATACTAGGCAGACTATTATTAAAAAGTAAAAGAAAAAAAAAACCCACAAATGTTGACAAGGCTGAAAAAAAAAAACCACATACACACTGTTGGTGGGAATGCAAATCAGTTCAGTCCTTGTGGACAGCAGTTTGGCAACTTCTCAAAGAATTAAAAACAGCACTACCATTCGACCTAGCAATCCCATTACTGGATATATACCTAAAGAAAAATAAATCGTTCTACCCAAAAGACACCTGCATTACCCAGGTGCCCAAAACAGTGGATTGGATAAAGAAAATATGGTACATATGCACCATGGAATACTGTGCAGCCATAAACGAACAAAATCCATGCAGTAATACGGATGCAGCCGGAGGCCATTAAGTGAATTAACACAGGAACAGAAAACCAAATACCACATATTCTCACATTTAAGTGGGAGTTAAACACGTAAGATACAAAGATGGAAACACACTAGGGATTCCAAAACTGGGAAGGGAAGGAGAAGGCAAGGGCTAAAAAAATACCTACAGGTCCTAGGTTTGCTACTTGGGTGACAGAATCATTAAAATCCCAAACCTCAGCATCAGGCAATATACCCATATAACAAACCTGTGCGTTTACCCCCTACATCTAAAACCAGTTTTTTTTAAAAACCAAGACTAGCATGTTTTAGGAGCCAGGGATGAGAAAGCTACAAGGTTGAAGTGGTTTAATACTATTAAATGGTACAGAGAAGATAAGGATAAGAGCACTGGGAAATAAATCCAAAGAAAATAGAGGAAAGGTAATAATAAAGGTAAGACCAATAATGAATACCATTAAAAAACTTCCACATAATAGAAACACCAACTTGGTTCTTTCAAAAGAATCCTGTCACATTGTAACTTACAAACTTCTGGTAACATGGAACAAGAAAACAAGAGAGAAGGAGCAAGTAAATAATTTAAGTGTAACAAAAAAGGCTTATCAAAAACTATTGCAGGTCAGGTGCAGTAGCTCAAGCCTGTATTCCAGCACTCTAGAGAGGCAGAAGCAAGGAGAATTGCTTGACACCAGGAGTTCAAGATGAGCCTGAGCAGCACAGTCAGAACCTGTCTCAAAAAAAACAGAGAAAAAAATGCTGCAGATAATAAAAAGATTAAGAATATATTGTGAAGCATTTCATGTCAATAAAATTAAAACTTAAAAATGAATAACTCTATAGAAAATATAACTTATCAAGACTGACCCAAGAAGAAACAGAAAATCCGTAGAGTCTCACAGCATTTAAGGAAACTGAATTAGTAGGTAAGTAAAAATCTTCCCAAGAAGAGAATAAAAAGCCTTGTTGATTTTACCCAAGTGCTTCCAAAAATTCAAAGAATAATTCCAATCTTCCACAAACGTTTCCAGAGAACAACAAAACCAGAAACACTTCTAACTCATTTTATGAGACCAGTATAACCTTGATACCATAACCTGATAAAGTGTGAAAAATATAAATACAAGCCAGTTTCATTCATAAACGTATATGAAAAAACACTAAATAATAATAGCAAACCTAATCTACTAAGGTAAAATATTATGGCTAAGGTAGATCTAGGGAGTCTGAGGTAGGAGAATCACTTGAACATGGGGGGCAGAGGTTGCAGTGAGCCGAGATCGCGCCATTGCACTCCAGCCTGGGCAACAAAAAAAGAAAAAAGATCAATTAGGTCAGGTGCGGTGGCTCATGCCTGTAATCCCAGCACTTTGGGAGGCCGAGATGGGAGGATCACGAGGTCAAGAGATCGAGACCATCCTGGCCAACGTGGTGAAATCCCATGTCTACTAAAAATACAAAAAGTAGTTGGGTGTAGTGGCGCGTGCCTGTAGTCCCAGCTACTCAGGAGGCTGAGGAGGCAGGGGAATTACTTGAACCCAGGAAGCAGAGGTTGCAGTGAGCCAAGATAGCACGATTGCACTCCAGCCTGGAGACAGAGTAAGACTCCGTCTCAAAACAAACAAACAAAAAATTAATAGGATTCATCAAGTTCAATAAAGGGCAGGGAAGGGGGGGAATCACACAGAAATCTCAAAAGATGCATAAAGCCCTTAGATAAATTCAATATCCACTTATGATAAAAATTCTTGGCATTGGGACTGGGTGCGCTGGTTCACGCCTGTAATCCTAGTATTTTGGGAGACTGAGGCAGGTGGATTATTTGAGCTCTGGAGTTTGAGACAAGCCTGGGCAACGTGACGAAACCCCATATTTACCAAATACAAAAATCAGCCAGGCGTGGTGGTACACACCTATAGTCCCAGCAACTTGGGCTGAGGTCGGAGGATTGCTTGAACCCAGAAGGTTGAGGCCACAGTGAGCCCACCTCATGCCACTGCACTCCTGCCTGGAGAACAAAGTGAGACCCTGTCTCAAAAAGAAGTGGGGAGGGGCGGGAGAGGGGGAAGGGGCAATCTTGGCATAGGAATATGTTTCTTTAACTTGATAAAGAATAAGCATTAAAATAAATAAATAAACATCATAGTTTATGGTGAAAAATTAAAAGCATTTCCTTTAAGATTGAGAACAAGATAAGGGGGCCAGTTATTGTTACAATAGGTAGACAGGCATGAGCAGGGCAGAGGGCTCTTCCCCCACCCACTAAGAATGTCGGGTGATGGTCTGGCAGTTTTCATATTGCCTCTCTAAGTGATAAATTGGCAGCTGGCTTCAGGGAGAGGCCATTTCCTAATGGTCCACACTTGTTGCACTAAAGTGGTAACTGAAGGCAGGCACCAGGGAGAATTTCTTGGGCATGTGCATTAAAAGACAAAATGGCGGAGTATGACCTTCTGGGGGCACACCACCAGAAAAGGGGAGAAAGCCTCAGACAGGCATGCCTACAACTTCCTAAACACATTGTGCATGCTCACCTCCCAAGGGTAAGGAGAGCACTACACAGCCCATCTCAAGGGAAGAACCATGGGAAAGGGGCCAGCCTATAAAGTCCCAGGATCAAGGTTAAACACTGCACTTGACCTCGGTGCCTGCTTGGGACTCTTCTAAGTGTGCTTTCCTTTCTTTCCTGTTCTAAAGCCTTTTTAAATAAACTTCCACTCATGCTCTGAAACTCGCCTTGGTCTCTTCTTCTGCCTTACGCCCCTCAATCGAATTCTTTCTTCTGAGGAGGCAAGAATTGAAGTTGCTGCAGACCCGTACATATTTGCCACCAGTAACTCAAATACCTTCTACAGTAATACATTTGATGCTGTAAAACTTGGATATTTGCCACTGGTAACACTACTACTACGTCTATCATACTCCAAGGCCTATCCAGCAAAACAAGACAAAAAAGGAAACATCTGAGTGGGAAAAACCAAAATAAAACCCTTTCCAGGTGATTTGACTGTGTGTACAGAATAGTCTAAGGAATCTAATAATTTATCATTAGAATAAGAGAGTTTAATGAGGCTGCAGCACACAAAATCTACTTTAAAATTGCCTTTGTGGCTGGGCGGGGTGGCTCACACCTGTAATCCCAGCAGGCGTGAGCCAAGGTGGGCAGAGCCCTTGAGCCCAGGAGTCGGAGACCAGCCTGGGGCAACATGGTGAAACCCTGTCTCTACCAAAAAAAAAAAAAAAAAAAAAGTTAGCTAGGCATAGTGGGATGCATCAATAGTCCAAGCTACTTAGAAGGCTGAGGTGGGAAGATCACCTGAGCTGTGGGAAGTCGAGGCTGCAGTGAGCTGTGATCCTGCCACTGCACTCCAGTGTGGGCAACAAAGTGAGACTCTGTCTCAAAAAATAATAATAACAAAATTGTCTTTGTATATTCCAAATGAAAACAATTTTTAAAGATTTTATTTATAAACACTTAAAAGACATAAAGTCCTGAAAATAAATCTATCAAAATATAGCAAGTTCCATAGACAGAAAATTATAAAACTTTATTTAAAAACAAAGACATGGCTGGGCATGGAGGCTCACACTTATAATCCCAGAGATTTGAGAGGTGGGAGGATCGCTTAAGGCCAGGAGTTTGACACCAGCTTGAGAAACATAGTGAAAAAAAACCAGTAATTAAAAATGTGCAGTTACTATAGTATGCCAGTTGTATAGACAGATGCCAGCTGAATATTGTAAAAATGTCAGTTCTCCCTAAACTTATCTATGGATTCAAAGTAACTTCACATCAAAATCTCAAGAAATTGTTTTCTCTCTGTCTTTTTTTTTGGAGTGGAGGGGTAGCACTTAACAAGTTGATTCTAAAATTTACATAGAATGGCATGGGGCCAAGATGTTCTTTAAAACATGTAGACGTGAATCATCAAGATATTAACATTTACAGAGCAATAATAATTGGGGCAGGGTGGTATTAGTGTAGGGATCAACACATATACCAGTGCAGAGAGTCTAGAGACAGAGGTACACACACCTATGAACACTTGAAACATGACAGAGGTGAGGAAAGGATGAAACATGACAGGTCAATGAGGAAAGGTGGAGTTTTCAACAAAGGGGTAGCTGGGTATCTATTTGAAAAAAAAAAAAACCAAAAAAAAAACTAGACACATTACACTGTACTAAAAAAAAAAGACAAAATTTCAGAAGGATTGAAAGCCAAAATGTGAAATGCAAAACTGTAACATTCTTAGAAGATAACATAAAAGAATATCATTCTAACCTTGGGAAAGTGAAGAATTTCTTTATCAAGAACCAAAAGATGAAAACACATAAATTTACTTTAAAATTAAAAGCTCATCAAAGGGCTACATAAAGTGAATTAAAAAAAGAAAATATTTACAATCCATACAAACAACAAAGGATTAGTAATGAGAATACACAAAGAACTCCTCTGAGTCAATAAGAAAAAGTCAACTCAATAGAAAAAACAGGCAAAATAAATGAATAGGAATTTAACAAAGAAGAAACACAGATGGCCCATAAACACAGAAAAAGATGTTAAATCTGCTTGGAAACTATGGAAATGCAAATTAAAACCCCAATTAGATACCATTTTATACCTGATAAACTGGCTAAAATTGCAAAGTTGGTTAATCCCAGCCGCTATTAGTAGCAGTGTAAAACAGTACAAATGCTTTGGAAAACTGGCTGGCAGTACTAAGTAACATTAGAACAAGTTCAGCAATAACACTACTAAGAAAATACTCTAGGTGCAGTGGCTCACGTCTGTAATCCCAGCACTTTGGGAGATGGGAGATGGGCAGATCAGGTCAGGAGTTTGAGACCAGCCTGGCCAACATGGTGAAACCCTGTCTTTACTAAAAATATAAAAATTAGCCAAGCGTCGTGGAGGGTGCCTGAAATCCCAGCTACTAGGGAGACTGAGGCAGGAGAATTGCTTGAACTCGCGAGGCAGAGGTTGCAGTGAGCTGAGATCACGCCACTGCACTCCAGCCTGGGTGACAGAGTGAGATTCTGTCAAAAAAAAATAAATAAATGATAAGAATAAATAAAATACTCTGGGGACTTTTTCACATATATGTATCAAGAGATAAGTACAAAGTCATTTACAGCCGTATTATTTGTAATAGCAAAAGCCTAGAAATAACCCAAATGTCCATCAACAATGGAATAAACAGAAACACTCTAATGTATACAATGGGATATTATATCAAGTGAAAATCAATTATAAGGCATATGTACTAACATGGATGAATCTCAAACACATAACGTTGAGCAAAAGAAACCAGTAATAAAATATCCATGGTACAGTGTAATTCAATTTACATTATGGAAACAGGCAAATCTAAGTAATGTGTTATTTGAGGATAAATATGTATATGGAAAAATATTTTGAGTGAAAAGCAATGTCACCATTAATGCTAACTTCAGGATGGTGGTTATTTTTGTGCAGAAGAATGGAATATGCTCAGGGTGGGCCTATAGAAGCTTTCTGAGGAACGGTAACATTCTACCTTATGGCCACAGTGGTAGATATGAGTGCTTAAACACTACATTCATGTTTACATACAAGTTTTTACAATTACTTTTGCATAAAATCGTAAAAGAATCAACAATAAAAAACCCATGCAACAAAATTTTAGGTACACATCCAGATTGCAAGAAATAAAGGCAAAAGCAGGAAATAATGAAGCCAAGGTGGTGAGTGAGGATCGTTTCTTTCATAAGTCAGGTATTGGTGGGACAGTGTGAGGATGATAATTCAAAGGGGTTGACACGGTGGAAGGAAAGACTGGAGGTTGATGAAACCTGAGCAAACTTAAAGACTGAAAGAGTCTGTGGGAAGGGATATGCTGAAGAGGTAAGAACAATAGCAGGTTAAAAGATAGGGCAGGAACCTGAAAGGTACGAGAAGACTACAATTCAAATAATGGAGGTGGTGGGGGGAAAGACAGATATTTCTTTGTTAGATGCAAAAGAAAAGGAGAAGGTAGGTAAAAACAGAAAAATGTAAAGTATTGAAGAGGGAGGTGTTGAGGCTCAACTCAGACAACTACAATTTTTTCAGTAATCAAAAGGCAGATATTTTCAGAAAACGAAAGAGCAAAACAGAAATAAAAAAGACTGGAAATATGCAATGAAAAATGTGACAGGGAATAAATTAGAGGTGAATCCAAGGTTAGCACCAGTGACAGGGAAGACCCAGTTGAGAGACAGCTGGATTTATTATTAACTTCAAGCATTGGAGAGTCCTCATCTCCCAGAAAGTTCTGTTTCTCTCTTCATAGCCAGCAGTCAAGGGTCAAATAGGCAAAGGTTTCTTCCCTTCATGAACAGTTCATATTACTCAGCTTTGCACAGGATTCAGGCATTTAAATGTCTTTCAGTGCTCAGCTCAAATGCTACTTTCTTTCATGTTTCCCATCTCTCTAACCCAAAAGCAATAATCTAAACGTTCTTACTATGAAAACACATTTGATACTTCCTCAACATTTTTTGGGAGTGAGGGAAGAAATAAAATTGAGCTAAAGTACACATGACACAGATGAATATGAATCTCAAGCCCACTATACTAAGTAAAAGCAGTCAGATTCAAAGGGTACATCCATATGATTCTATTTATTTCATATTTTGGAAATGGTAAAGCTGAAAGGGACATTAAAAAGAACTAACCAAGCTCCTTGTTTTACATATAAGACATTTTTTCTAATATACAGAAAGACTTCCACTAAAATAACCAAGCTGGGTAGTAATGGAGCTCAGACTGAAATTCCAAACCTTCCATGGATCTGTCTAGCAACCCTGCCCCCAGCTCTCTCCCAATTGCTCTTTCTACTAAACCATCCAATGACCAAGGACTCCAACTCAATGCTCATTCACAAATATTAACTAAGTGATAAATCAGTAATTGAGGCCATGATCAGGCTCATAAGGGGACATAAGATGATAAAGTAGTAGAATTCTGGGCCTTTGGTATCTACCTCACAGCTAGCTACTTCAACTATATTTCTTTTACATTAAAATAAAGTTTTTAAAAAAGAATCAAATCAAATTTTATAGCCCACAAGAAATACTACATTTTATAAAGGAGAACTCTGTCAAAAAATGTCTGCAAACAGGAAATGCATCAAAATGTTAATAGTGAATACATTATTCTGTATTTTTCAAATTCTGTACCATGATGAGTATTACCATTAAGTTGTGATAACAGTTTAAATTTTTATTGCTAAAATTTTCCTCAAATGGGCATCCTTTCAATTTATCCTTCAGTGTCATCTCCACAGCGATGTGTCTCTCCAGTCTCTTAAAAGAGACACATTTCTGCTGTTTGAATTCTGCCCAGGTGTGCACTTATTTTTACAGTGGGAGGACAGTCCTCTCCTTTATCTTATTCCTGTTGTCATTTTTCCACAAATGACAATGGAAATCTATATCCTATGAACATTAATTTTAAAATATATAAATGAGAGAGGAAACATAACACATTAGGGAAAGAAGGAGAAAAGAAGAGGTGGGAGGGAGGAGAGTCGAGTCAGGGAGAAAGCTAAGGTGAAACCCTCAAATAGGATGAAAATGCAGATATCCTTCACCCTCCTCTCTAGCTATGAAAGTCCAAGTCATTATGCAACATCCAGCCTGGAATCTACTTTCTTCAAGAAGACTTTAAGGGCCAGCCTAACTATAAATAATAATTCCCAAATCTTAACTCCTATAAAATCTAGTTTTTCTTAGGATGTTTAATTATTACTTAAGATATAACATTAATAGTTTCTTTTCTTTTTTTTTAAGACGGTGTTTTGTTCTTGTTGACCAGGCTGGAGTGCAGTGGCGCGATCTCGGCTCACTGCAACCTCCGCCTCCCAGGTTCAAGTGATTCTCCTGCCTCAGCCTCCCAAGTAGCTGAGATTACAGGCATGTGCCACCATGTCCAGCTAATTTTGTTTTTTGTTTGAGACACAGTTTCGTTCTTGTTGCCCAAGATGGAGTGCAGTGGCACAATTTCAGCTCACTGCAACCTCCGCCTCCCAGGTTCAAGCGATTCTCCTGTCTCAGCCTCCTGAGGAGCTGGGATTACAGGCACATGCCACCACACCCGGCTAATTTTTTGTATTTTTAGTAGGGATGGGGTTTCACCATGTTGGCCAGGCTGGTCTAGAAGTCCTGACCTTAGATGATCCACCCACCTCAGCCTCCCAAAGTGCTGGGATTACAGGTGTAAGCCACCATGCCTGGCCAACATTAATCCCTTCGAGCCCAGAAATTAAAACACAGATAATATTTGTTTTTTGAGACGGAGTTTCGCTTTTGTTGCCCAGGCTGGAGTGCAACAGCATGATCTCGGCTGACTGCAACCTTGGCCTCCTGGGTTCAAGCGATTCTCCTGCCTCAGCCTCCCAAGTAGCGGAGATTACAGGCATGCACCACCATGCCTGGCTAATTTTGTATTTTTAGTAGAGACGGGGTTTCTCCATGTTGGTCAAGCTGGTCTCGAACTCCCGACCTCAGGTGATCCGCCCACCTCGGCCTCCCAAAGTGCTAGGATTACAGGCGTGAGCCACCATGCCCAGCCTAACACAGATAATACATTTTCTTTTTCTTTTTTTTGAGGAGTCTTGCTCTGTCGCCCAGGCTGAAGTGCAGTGGCAAGATCTTGGCTCACTGCAACCTCTACCTCTCAGGTTCAAGCAATTCTCCTGCCTCATCTGTTCAGGACCCAGCTGCATCTGAAGGAAATCATGACACTTTAAAAAGAAAAAAATCTGTCTTTTGCAATGTCAGTTCCCCAGGTTCTTTAGCTAAATGCATGGAAATACATTTGTTACTACAGGTCTCAGACAAGAAAGTTGGCTGCAGAGAACTGAATTTTCTGGAACCCTGGAAAATATTTGTAAATAGCCGATTTCCAACAAAAGAACAAAAAAGATTCATTCTCAATGGAGACCAAAATCCTGAATATGTAAAAAGGCAAGGTGCTCTTTTTATTCTCTGATCTGATATGACCCTACTTGCAGGGGGCAAGGGAAACTACATTAAGCATAGTACACCTGTTCTGAAATGACTTTGCTTCCCAATAATACTTAGTATCATTGGCTTATTGGGAACTTAATCTAACTTGTGTGTATGTAATCTTTTCTTGTGAATCAAAACTCACCTGAAACCCTACACAATCTTTATTTTTAATCTACTCCAAAGCAATGACGACTTGAAATATGAATATAAAAATATTCCGCTGTTTTCTTAAATCTTAGCCGATTGATGTGTTCATGTTTACAATCCAGAAATTTCTCTTCCCTTGAATGAACAGTTTTACCTTTATAAGAAATGGCTTTGGATAAAATTATTATGCCTATTACATAAGACTTATGACTGAATCATCTCCTATTTTGAAAGAAACAATTATGTTTGCTTATGTGCATTTTCTCTTTTTTTTTTTTGAGACGGAGTCTCACTCTGTCGCCCAGGCTGGAGTGCAGTGGCCGGAACTCAGCAAGCTCTGCCTCCTGGGTTCACACCATTCTCCGGCCTCAGCCTCCCGAGTAGCTGGGACTACAGGCGCCCGCCACCTCGCCCGGCTAGTTTTTTGCATTTTTTAGTACAGACGGGGTTTCACCGTGTTAGCCAGGATGGTCTCGATCTCCTGACCTCGTGATCCACCCGTCTCAGCCTCCCAAAGTGCTGGGATTACAGGCTTGAGCCACTGCGCCCAGCCCCACATGTATGAAACTTGAAAACATTATACTCAGTTAAAGAAGCCCATACACAAAAGATCACATACCGTATGACTCCATTTATATGAAATACCTAGAATAGGTAAATTGATAGAGACAAACTATAGGTTGGTGGTTGTCAGGGGCTGGGGAGAGGGGAAAATGGACAGCAACTACTTAAGGGGTATAGGGTTTCCTTTGGGGTTGATGAAAATGTTTTGGAACTGGACACAGTGGCAGCTGCACAACACTGTGAAGACACTAAATGCCACTGAATTGTTCATTTTAAAATAGTTAATTTTACGTTACGCATTTCACCTCAATCTAAAAAAGAAAATAAAAGACTCCGCAGTTCTGGTATAAATCTGAGAGTTTCTGCTCTATTGGCTTACTTTCCTAGAGCAGCCAGCCTCATCTGTATAAATGGCTGCTGATTATCTGTTATGAAATGCACCCCTGTTGGAACTGCACATGAAAATAAGATTAACAATTTCTTGAATGAGGGCCTGAGAGATTTTAGAACATGAGTTTGTGAAGGCTATTTTTCATCACCCAGCAGTTATATTTTAGACAGTACTATACTACATTTTAATGTGTAATGAAAATCATACTTCAATTAAACCTACATAATAAAGAGGAAAAGTACATTATTCACATATTTCTATTTACAAGTAAATTTAAGGCAGTCGAGGCAAAATTACCAATAGCCTAAATTTCAGACAACCTATAGGAAATAATGACAATATCTGTGCCCGTCACTACATCACCTTGATAAGCAAGGACAAATTCCAAATGAAGTTCACAGAAAGTCAAGCAACCACAGGACATAAATAATAGCTAAAAGATCTTTTAGGAAAACTTAGCTACTACTCATTTTTTAGCATGTTCGTGTGAAGAGCGTTTCTTCCATCTTGAGCAGCCATAAAATGGGAAGAATCTGGGATAATGGAAATCCCGAAAGAGAATCACTTATCACAGAAACAAAACCACAGAAAGATTCTAAGCCACCACAAAAGTAAGAAGCATAATCAAAATTCATGACACAGATCATCTATAACAGGGGTCCCCAACCCCTGGGTTGAAGACCAGTGCCAGTCTGTGGCCTGCTAGGAACAGGCTGCACAGCAGGAGGTGAGTGGTGGGCAAGCGAGTGCTATTGCCTGAGCGCTGCCTCCCGTCAGATCAGTGGTGGCACTAGATTCTCACAGGCACGTGAACTTTGATGTGAACTGTGTATGTGCAGGATCTAGGTGGTGCACTCCTTATGAGAATCTAATGCCTGATGATGTGAGGTGAAACAGTTTCATCCCTCACACCATCCCCTATCCCCTGTCCGTGGAAAAACTGTCTTCTATGAAACCAGTCACTGAGGCCAAAAAGGTTGGGGACTGATGATGTATAGAATGGATGGGTATTACCTATCTGCTGAAAATCTCCACAGTGATTGTACTTGATGGTAATGATTGGATTGTATATCCTTTACTTCCTAAGTAATAATAGTTGTGTATTTTTAAAATTACTTTTACACATCACCTTAGATATGAATGCATTATCAGTGATGCATGACAAGATTTCTATAGGTGGCTGTTAAATTGTTAAGTCTATCTGGATCAAAGACTCAGTTGAAACAGATTTTCATTAACATTATTCTTTTCCTTAAAAAACATCCAGGGTCTCACTCTGTCGCCCAGGCTGGAGTGCAGTGGCACGATCATGGTTCACTGCAGCCTTGACCTCCTAGACTCAAGCGATCCTCCTCCCTTAGCCTCCCAAGTAGCTGGGACCACAGGCATGTGCCACCATGCCCAGTTAATTATTTTTTTAAGTTTATTTATTTATTTTTGTAGAGATGGGGGTCTTACTATGTTGCCCAGGCTAGTCTTGAACTCCTGGGCTCAAGGAATCCTCATGCCTTAGTGTCCCAAAGTGCTGGGGTTACAGGTGTGAGCCACTGTTCCAGGCTCTTAACTTTCTTCTTAATTGTAGAAAAATAAATGTCTTATGACTTACCAGCTGTTGAGACTGTTTTTCTTTCAAATAACTTAAATATTGAACATAAATGAAATATATTTGAATACCAAGAAAATAGAAAGTAAGACCTTATTTTAATATCCTAAAATCTTATTAATATTTTTGTTGGTGGAGAAAATCACCAAACATTGACCCTGCTCCACCTCTGTTCCGCCTCTCAACCTAGTCAGAGGCTCCCTTGCTCATCTTTCCCTGTAAGATGTGAGCCAGTTAATTGGTAGCAGCTTCCTGTCTTCCTCAGAACACAATGAATGCTCCTTACCTTCTGAGTTTATCTGATGTCAGCGTTCCTAGCTTGGATTATGACACTTTGCTACAAATCCTGCTGATACTGTTTATTTTAATCCTAGACTTCTTTATTGCATTCTATTCCCAGTTTTGTTTTCCCTGTATCACAAAGAAATCCCTAATTGACTGTTCCTAATCCTCTCTAGACTGCTTTCTTACATTCCCTTCTACCTAAAAACTTACTCTCTGAATCTGTCTTTACCTCCTTCACTCTCCCATTTCTCACTTAAAAAACAACAAAAAAAGGAATCTTCTACTTTAGGCTACTTCAGCCACCAGGTGCTCTGAAACCCAACACCTTCCCTTTCCTTAAAACTGGATCCCTGATTTATCTGTTCTTTCTTATTTATTTACTTTAAGTTCTGAGATACATAGAACATGCAGGTTTCTTACATAGGTACACGTGTACCACTGTGGTTTGCTGCACCTATTGACCCGTCCTCTAAGTTCCCTCCCCTCACCCTCACCCCTGGTGTGTGATGTTCCCTTCCCTGTGTCCATGTGTTCTCATTGTTCAACTCCCACTTATGCGTGAGAAAATGTGGTGTTTTGTTTTCTGTTCCTGTGTTAGTTTGCTGAGGATGATGGCTTCCAGCTTCATTCATGTCCCTGCAAAGGACATGATCTCATTCCTTTTTATGGCTGCATCATCTGTTCTTTCTTTGCAACTGCCCTCCTACACTGGCTCTTCTCCCTTAGCATCTACACATATTCAAACTGCTTCACTAGGAGGCCCTTCTAACCTCCCCTCCCATTCTTTTCTTCTCTATCATCCCCCCCTTCCTCCTAATAGATAGCTAACACTGATGGTGAATGGACTGACCCATATATCTACTTGCTTATACATCAATACTATTAGATGGATTATTACTTATCTCCATCTTACAGCTAAGAAAAACTCTGACATGAAAAAAGTAACTTGCCCAAGGTAACACAACTAGCAAGTGAAAGGAGCAGGATATGAATCCATGTGGTTTGATTTCAGGGTCTGAGCTCTTAACCACTATGATACATAGCCCCATATACAGCTTCCACTAAAAGAGTTGCCTACATTTATCATTCCCTTTACACAACCATTCACTTTCTTAACCACAGCAATTTCTTTCCAAATCACTTAACTAAAATTGTTAAAAGGCCCCCAGTAACTACTAATTGTCAAACTCGAGGGTCACATTTTAAGGCTCCTATGGCAGGACTTGATCACACTGAACGCTAACTCCATGAGCTCACTGATCTGATTCACATCTGATCTCCATGGTTGTTATTTCTTAGTCTACTTAAGCACTGTCCAATAGACCTTTCTGTGATAATGGAAATGTTCTATTATATGTACTGGCCAATATGGTAGCCACTAACTACATGTGGCTACTGAACACTAGAAATGCGGCTAGCATGATTGAGGAATTGAATTAATTTAATTTAATTTAAATTTAAAGAGCCACATGCAGTCAGTGTCCATTCTACCGGACAACGAAGGTATGGACTCTTCTTCCTCTGCCAGCCCTTTCAACACTGCACAAGAGCTCCGTCCTTGGTCCTCTTGGCTGATTCCACTCTCCTCCCAGCATCTCTCTCCTAAACATCTCCCTGTTAAAAACCTTATACCTCTCCTTAGGAACCTATCTCTATCTTCAATTGCCCACATCTTCACCTACAAGCACCAGAAGGCACCCCAAGTACAACATTTTCAGAACTGAAATGTTTCATCACCTCATTGTCAAGTCTACTCCCCAACAGTACAGTTCCTACTCAGAGGATGGTATCACATCTCTTCCAGCCCCGAGGCAAATACAAGTATTCATTTCAAATTACTCCCTTTCCTTCCTTCCTTTAAAAAAAAACCAAAAAAACCAAAAAACAACGGAAAAAAAACTCCCTTTCAATCTCTTCTCCTCTTCCCTTCAATGGCTCATTAAATTTGACCCCTAGCTTCTATTGCCACTGCTCTAGGCCAGGATGCTATACAATGGATCTAATTGAAAGAATAATGGAGTCTAGTTTTTGGCTTCAAGCAAGATGTAAAGTATAATATGGCTGGAAAATTCTTTTATACCAAAAATTCTTTAATATCTGTTAGAAAAAAAATGAAAAAAGTAACATGACATAAAACTAACCTGCTCTCTAAGGGAGAAAATTATAGACAATCTCTAATAATCTGTGCCTACAGCAGCATTTTAGAAACAAATCCTCTCTTTACTGTTCTGAATTTCTATTAGTAATGAACAAAAATGGATACTACCTTTAAAAGTCTAAATTTGTTAATGGGTTATCTCATGGCAAAAAGATCAATTGCTCATTCAGTCATTTAACAAAAGTATAATCTTAATTCAGATGTCACTTCCTATTCTCACAGCTTGAGTAATTATAGCACCCTTCTTCCCCTTGACCTCCACCCCTGACCTAAAGTTTTAAAATCCCCATGTGCACCAGTGGGCAGAGCCAGGGCAAGTTTCTTAATATGTACTGATCAGATTCTTGTAGACGCCATATCCTGTAACTGACATCTATCAAATCAAACACTAGAGGGAGGTCTATCTTTCCTACAGGTGTTTGATATTTCCTCCTAAACCACCAAGATCCCTCACTGAGCTCCTGAGGCTCTCTGGAAATGCTTCAGCCACTTTCAATGACCCACTAATTAAAAATCTGCTATGAAGGTACTCCAAAAAAAAAAAAAATCAGTATTTCTACTCTCAGGCTTGTAAGAGCGTCTTGGCCAGTGCAGAATGTAGTCTACACAATAAAATATGTAATAAATTTTAAAATAATAATAAAAGCAGTAAGTATTAAAAATGGCTTCTGGATAAATGTAAGTTCAAAAGGAAAATAATCCTTAAGTGTCTGAAATTTATAAATGCTCTATTCTGGTTTAACAAGAACTATATTGAGGCCTATTTTGAGGCTTCTCTGGAAAGCACTGGTATTTTATCTGGAAATTATTTCCAAAACTAGTGCTGGTTCAAGGCATCAAGTTGTTAGATTACTATGAAGAATAGTAAGTATATTCACTGGTACCCTGGTCTTTCAGGATTCTCTCAATCTTGGAGGAAATGATATCTGATCATGCTCTTTTATGAATATAATCTCCTAATACCAGCCATGGCACTAGTAAATCCCATAGAATTAATAACATCACTGGTTACTAGGAGCTTTGGATGACAATATTTTTGGAATACTAGTCCATAAATAGTATTCCAAAAATGCTATTGTATTTACGTATATTAGGTTACATTAATAGATTCCTTTTGACTTTTCATTTGCCTGAAATATAGTGATATTATCCTGGGGAAAAATCATTTTGATATGAACAGGAGATGGGAATACTGGGTAGAAGAGGGTGGTTCCCCAGCAAAGGCCCCACCCTCAAGGCTGGAAACCTGTGGTCCTAAATGGGAACAGGCATATTCCTATTTTTGCACCCAAAAGTTGCCTTTTGGCCTGCCATGCCCTGCTATCGTGTCTCCATATAACCCCCGGACCCCGGGTTCCAGAGGACATGAACAGTAGAGCAGAAGAATAGCAGAATAGTGCGGCAGAGAGAAAAGAAGGAATGTTTGAATGTTGAGAGGAATTCAGCTGGCGGCGGTCGAAGAGGAGATATCAGCCGCTGGATGGCCAAATTCCAGGGAAAGATCATCTTCCCATTCCATTTGCCTTCCAGCTCCCCAACCATCCTGCTAAAAGCCACCTCCATCACTCAGCAAAACCCCTGAATTCATCCTTCAAGTCCATGTGTGACCTGATTCTTCCTGGATGCCACACAAGGACTTGGGTACCAAGAGGATCACTGAGCTAACACTTAAGCTGTCTGTGGATGGCAAGGCTAAAAAGAGTGCACTGAAACAAGTGCCCACTTGGGCTTTGGGAGTTGCAGACACCCACCCCTAGACACTACCATGTGGCCGGAGCCCAAAAAGTGCTTACCAACTCCTGCACCTGCCAGTCTGTGTGCTCCCCTTCCTCTAACAGGTTTGAGCGTGGGGCAGCCAAACATACAAGCCACTCCCTGTCACGTGTCCTGCAAGGGGGGTCAGGGAACTCTCCCCTTTCAATTCAAATGAAAAAAGCAAGTGAAAAAGGAAAGGATAGGGAAGCTTTGGATCTATCTATCATAATTCAGATGAAAAAAGACAGCTGACTGACTGTAAATTCATTACAACAGATGAGTCAGCTGCTTTAACAGAAAACAATTTTTCACATTACAAATCAGAAAATCTTATTAAATATATTAACATTTATATTAAAATATAGTATTTAAATATCTATTCTTTTTACCTTCATTATAAAAAATAATTATAATAAGCCAATGGTAAGTTTTCAAAGATAGTAATAAACAAAAGGTAATGGTAATGGCTGCAGTGGAGTCTGAAGAACTGGAATACTGTCTAATTCTGTGAATGACTAAAAGATAAAGGATCTAGAAATCAGATGACATAATGGAAAGCTTGTAAAGGAATTAGAGACATTTACGACAGAGTTCTTCCCCCATCTCAGTTTTGACTGTTTCTTCATACTGAACATATATTGCCTAGCATCATAATGATTTAAACCCTACCCAGCCTGTAAGATACAATTTCAGTTCTGAAAGGACACAAAGATAGATGTGTACCCGCACCACCCCCCGCTACACCCTTTGTTCTGCTCTCTAATCTTTGCACATACCAGAGATTTCGTAAGTTCTGTGAGCACCTGTTTTTCTGCACGTACCAGAGATTTTGTTTTGCACGTACCAGAGATTTTGTAAGTTCTGAGGCAAGGTCACAAGACGTGTTAAAGTAAGATAAACTCTTGCTGCCATAAACCTGCTCTCCCGCCTCAAAGGTTGAACCGAAATATCAGAAATGGCGGGAACCAATCATAGTTAGCCAAATCGCCTTGTTCAAACACTAGCCAATCATATATCTGATTTGTATAATAACTCTATGTCCACTTTTCTTAGACTATATAACACTGCTCGGAGCTCAGTGGGGGAGCTCTCCTGCCCGTCTCGTTTCGCGAGCGAGGGAGAGTTCCAGGTTCGAACCTGTAATAAAGATCCTTGCTGCTTAGCTTTGACTCTGGACTCTGGTGGTCTTCTTTGGGGAATAAACGGTCTGGGCATAACAGTTCCACTTTCTCCAAAGCCTTCTCTGATCCTCCCAGCTAGAAATACTTTTCCCCTATACTGAATTCTCACGGGTTCACATATACTTCTCATGAATCTTCTCAATTTCTGTTATATTACATTTTCATGTATGTTTTCTCTGTAAGAAAAATTTATTGAGAACAAAATCAGTATTTTATTCAACTTCACTGATGTTACTTAGTACTGTATCTTGCGCATTGGAGACAAAAACGACAGGCCAGGCATGGTGGCTGACGCCTACAATCCCAGCAGGAGGCCAAGGTAGGTGGATCACTTGAGGCCAGGAGTTCAAGATCAGCTTGGCCAATATGGTGAAACCCAGTCTCTATTAAAAATACAAAAATTAGCTGAGCGTGGTGGCGCACACCTGTAATCCCGGCTACTTGGGAGGCTGAGGCAGGAGAACTGCATGAATACAGGAGGCGGAGGTTGCAGTGAGCTGAGATCATACCAGTGCACTCCAGCCTGGACAACAGAGTAAGACTCTGTCTCAAAAAAAAAAAAAAAAAAGAAACAACATAGCTCAAAGGGTAAAAGAATGGTTCTGGGCTGGGTACAGTTGCTCATACCTCTAATCCCAGCACTTTGGGAAGCCAAGGTGGGCGGATCACCTGAGGTCAAGAGTTTGAGACCAGCCTGACCAACATGAAGAAACCCCGTCTCTACTAAAAATACAAAATTAGTCAGGCTGAAAGGAATCAAACGCGTTCCTCATATATCTCCCAACTCCCTGAGCCCAGCACAAGCCCAGCACAAACACATTCCTCATATATCTCCCAACTCCCTGAGCCCAGCACAAGCCCAGCACATTCCTCATATATCTCCCAACTCCCTGAGCCCAGCACAAACACAACCCACCATATATCTCTCAACTTCCTGAGCCCAGCACGAACACATTCCTCCATATTTCTTTCAAACTTCAGAAAAACACCACCTGGGAAATCTCCGATAAGGACACAGCGGGAACCAATAAAAAATGCTAAATGTATTAAATGTATTAACCAATTGTAATGCTGTAACCCAGAGAATTACCTTGTTCCCCTGTAACTTTACATATCCTGTTTACATCAGGCTATAAAAAGCAAGCACTCGCATTGTTCGGGGCCCTCTTGTATGCTGTAGAATGGAGGGACCAAGTTCGAACTTGCAGTAAAGATCCTTGCCGCTTGGCTTTGACTCTGGACTCTGGTGGTCTTCTTTGGGGAACAAATGGTCCAGGCATAACAAGGCATGGTGGCGCATGCCTGTAAACCTAGCTACTTGGGAGGCTGAGGTAGGAGAATTGTTTGACCTCGGGAGGCGCAGGTTGCAGTGAGCCAAGATAGCGCCATTGCATGCCAGCCTGGGCAGCAAGAGCGAAACTCCATCTCAAAAAAAAAAAAGAATGGTTTTGTCCCCTTTATAGCCATCTGTGTGACCTTCAACAAAGCGACTAAACATCTCTGAGCCTCAACTCCCTTATTTATTAAAAAAAAAAAAGAACCCTCATTTATAAAAAAAAAAAGAAAAATAATGTTTCAGAGTGAGGATTCTCGAGGCTCCGGCTCTGTCAGCCCAGGCTGGAGTGCAGTGGCCGGATCTCAGCTCACTGCAGCCTCCCTGGTTCACGATTCTTCCTTGCCTTCATTCTCCCGGAGAAGGCTGGGACCACAGGCCTTTCACTTCGGGCCCGCTAGGTTTCTTTTGTATTTTTTAGTAGAGACGGGTTTCACTCATGTTAGCCAGGATGGTCTCATCTCCTGACTGCGGATCCGGCCTGCCTCCCCGCCCTCCCAAAGTGCTGGGATTACAGGCTTGGAGCCTCACCGCCCTCATGAGGTTTTATAAGGATTAAATGAGATTATCTATGTAAAATGGGTTTAAAATCGAAAGTAAAATACTTTAACAAACGTTGTACCAAATTCCAATCGTAACGGGTTGTTCCAGCGTACGTAAACGATCATACCAAATTGTTTTATAATAAATTACTACTTTATAGTAAATTAATTTGTAATAAATTGTCAAATGAATGGAAAAGAGTTAAAATGTGACAGTGACTTCCAGAAGAGCTTTAGTTTCTTAAAAGATGAGGAACTCCTAAGGGCAAAATTCAAAAGAATGTAGAGAACAGAGTTGTATAACCAGAGAACAGGTAACATCAGGAAGTACTGTGTTCTGTGTCAGTGCATGAACCCAGGCACAGGGCAGATAACCATCTGCCAGGAGTACTGATAAAAGAGGTCTGTCCTTTGAGTTAAAAGTGAGCAAAACTTTAATATTTGTCCAATATTCCTTTTTCCCTCAATATTTCTTTACATCAAAATAATTGTTTGTTTTTCCTACCAAACCTTGTAATACTTTAAACAACTTTTTAACTTTTCCAACTATCATCTAAAATAGAGTTGATAAGGTTGAATTTCGGAAAAAATCTTGTGCTGAAGCAGAACAACAGCCCATCAAAGATGGGCCTAATAATCATCCTAATCCCTGGAAGCTGTGAATTGGTTACCTTACACAGCAAAAGGGATTTTGCAAATCGAATGAAGTTCAGGATAGTAAGTGTCCTTCAAAGAAAAGATGGGGACAGGAGAATTAGAGAAGGAAATATGATGATGGAAGCAGGGTTGAGGGGAGGAGGGGGACAAGAAAGGGAGGGAGGTAAACAGATTTGACAATGCTATATATCTGACTTTGAAGATGGAGGAAGGGGCCACAAGCCAAGGAGTACAGGTGGTCTCCAGAAGCAGGAAAAGAGAAGGAAATGGACTTTCCATAGTACCTCTAGAAGAAATAAAGCACTTACAACACTCTAATTTTAGGACTCTGACCTCCCAAACTGTAAGATAATAAGTTTGTGTTTTGTTTTACCCAGCAATTCTACTCCTAGGTATATATCCCAAATAATTGAAAACTGGGACTCAAACAGATACTTGTACACCAAAGTTCATTGCAACATTATTCATAATAGCCAAACGGTAAAAACAATCCAGCTGTCCATTAACAGATGAATGCATAAACAAAATGTAGTATATACACACAATGGAACATCATATAAAAAAATAAAGTTTTGATATATGCTACAACATGGAATAACCTTGAAAACATAGAATAGAGTTTACCAAAGGTTGAGGACAGGGAGGAATGGGGAAATACCATCTTTCCCAAGGGGAGTATCCTTGTGCAAACAACTATGTTATAAAAAATATTACCACTCCCTTCTATCTCTTTCTTTTTTGGTGATAGGATATTATTTTGGTAAAATAATCCAATGTCCCATTTTCTTCATTCCTGAGTTTGGACTGCTGATCTAGGCTACAGAAAGGTTATACAGTTGAACCCTGAACAATGGAGTCATGGGTGTCGACCCCACAAACAGTTGAAAATCTGCATGTAACATTTGACTCCCACAAAACTCAAATACTAATAGCCTACTGTTGACCACAAGCCTTGCTGATACCATAAACAGTTGACTAAAACATATTTGTATATGCAGTATATACTGTATTCTTACAGTAAAGTAAGCTAAAGAAAATCCTAAGTGAGATAAAATATATTTACTATTCATTAAGTGGAAGTGGATCATCACAAAGATCTTCATCCTTGTCTTCATGCTGAGTAGGCTGAGAAGGAGGAACAGGAGGGGTCTTGCGGACTCAGAAATGGCAGAAGACAAAAAGCTGGAAGGGGAGGCAGGAGAGGCAGGCACACTTGGTGTAACTTTATGGAAATACATTGCAATTTCTGACTTTTTTGCTTTTTCATTTGTCTAAAAATGTTTCTATATGCTACCAATCCTTCTTCCACCATGTGCTTTAGTTTCAGTGCCCATATCATAAAAGGGTCCATGCTGTAAAAGAAGGCAAAAAGCAGTCTTTAATAGGATATAGATAGGGCTGTCCTGATCATAAACCTGATTGCATCTGCACAAAACAGTACTGTTAGCCTATTCCTTCCTGCTTTAAATCTTGGTGCACTTTCATGTCTTTCCTTACTAATAAATGTCCTTTGTGGCATTTTTTTCCTCTCAGAATAGGGTACTTTTGTCTGCATTAAAAATATGATCAGGCAGATATCCTTTCTCTTCAATGATTTTTCTTCTTTCATTTTTTTTTTTTTTTTTTTTTTTTTGCGGGGCGGGGGTGGGTAGAGATGGGGGTCTCTATGGTGCAATTGCAGGTGTGAGCCACCCCAGACAGCCTTCATTGATTTTCTCCACGGCATCCGAGAACTTGAGGTCTGCTGCCTCTTCTTTGGCAGAAGCTGCTTCTTCCATTATCCTGACATTTTTAAAGCCAAAAATCTTTCTAAAATTATCAAACCATCCTTTGCTGGCATTAAATTCTCCAGCTTTAGATCCTTCACCTGCCTTTTTAAGTTGTCATATAATGACTGTGCTTCCTCTCAAATCACATTAGAATCCAAAGGTATGTCTTTCTTATAGCAATCCTGCACCCACATAAAAGCTGCATTTTCTTTTTTCTTTTTTTTGAGACAAGGTCTCATTCTGTCACCCAGGCTGGACTGCAGTGGTGTGATCTCAGCTCACTGTATCCTTGGCTGCCCAAGCTCAGGTGATTCTTCCACCTCTTCCCCCAACCAGCTGGGACTACAGGTGTGCACCACTACACCTGGCTTTGTTTTTTTTTTTTTTTTTTTTTTTTTTGAGACGGAGTTTTGTCTTGTTGCCCAGGTTGGAGTGCAAAGGCCCAGTCTCGGCTCACTGCAACCTCCACCTCCAAGGGTCAAACAATTCTCCTGCCTCAGCCTCCCAAGTGGCTGAGATTACAGCTACACCACGCCTGGCTAATTTTTTTTTGTATTTTTAGTAGAGACGGGGTTTCACCATGTTGGTCAGGCTGGTCTCAAACTCCTGACCTCAGGTGATCTGCCCACCTCAGCCTCCCAAAGTGCTGGGATTACAGGCATGAGCCACAGCACTCGGCTTAATTTTTTATATTTTTAGTAGAGGCAGGGTTTCACCATGTTGCCCATGCTGGTCTCGAACTCCTGGGCTCAAGCAATTTGCCCGCCTCGACCTCCCAAAGTGCTGGGATTACAGGCGTGAGCTACTGCACCAGGCCTGTATTTTCAATGAAATAAAAAAGTATTTAGCAAAAAGTTCAAGCTTTTCATGTCTGCTGGTGTAGCTGCAGTGAAGGCTTCAGGAATTTCCTTTTCTTTTTTTTTTTTTTTTTAAATAATGGGCCTTACACTCAATTTATTTATCTTGAAATGGAGGGCAACTGTAATTGCAGACCTCAATCTGTAGTACTCATCAAGTAATTCAAATTTTTCCTGTAACGTCATGACTTGCCTCTGCTTTGGGGAGCACTTCCAGCATCACCAGTGGCACTTTGTATAGGTCTTACGGCATTATTTAAGGTTTAGGTTATTGCACTAAACAGGATGCAAAATACTCAAGAACATAGAGAGATCACTTTTTACTACAGTATGCAATTTACTGGATGAACTGTTCACTGTGACGTGATTAGGGTCACATGGCATTTTAAATGGATACTCACAATACTTGAGATCATTGCAATAGCAACAAGAGGTGGCTACAAAATTATTACAGTAGTATAGTAGGTAATGCAGTTAATTTTATCCAATTATGATTTAATACTGCATTGTTTACATTTGTTTCTATTTATCTAGACTGTGAATGGTGCCATGTATGCGATCTTCTAGTGTTTGTGTGCATAAGTTTTGATACATTTTAAGTTTTTATAATTTTAATAGATTTGTGGTATTTCACAGTAATAAATGATAAAACAGCATATTATCTACATATATTTAATGCATTAATTACATACCTTTTAATTTTTTTCAATATTTCTAAATATTTCACAATTCATTTGTAAGTTTTTCCAAATTGTTGCAAATCTCAAAGAAATTCCAACATATTTAATGAAAAATATTTGCATATAAGTGGAGCCATGCAGCTCAAATCCATGTTATTCAAGGATCAGCTGTATAACTATGTTGGCTGAATAAACTAATACATTTATTTTCTTTAAGCCTGACCCTCAACAGGCTTATCAATCCTTTTTATAAATCCACTTAACCTTATAAGAGTACTTTAACAATTATGACATAAAGTATATATAATAAAGTGGCTAGCCACACACCTACAGTAAGAATTCAAAAAACAGCAGCTGCTGCCATTATTATTACTATTATCCCTGCCTTCCTCTCAGATGACTGCCTCAACTAACTACTTTAATGAGAAAAATAAAGCAATCTGATGTGAATGATTGCTGTTTTGCTTCTCCCTTCCACTTCAATTTTCTCCGTTATTGTATAACATTTGCTGCTTCTTCCCAATTTTAGAGACACGGGGTAGTCTCTTTTCATGTTCAGAGTCAACCCTTCATTCTGCACTTCTGATCCTAGACCTCCAGCCCTACCTTGGTTCAATTAATTGTATTTCTTTCTCTACTCTCTTGCTCCCTGATGGGTCCTTCTACCTGACCTATAAACACACTCAAATTTCCTCAAAGAAACTCCTAATTAACACCACTATGGCACTTTTCTGTACCTCCTCTTGAATTCTTTACCATAATCTATCCAGGATCAGTTATTTATCTGTCTTATCTCTTAATGAATTGTTAACTCCTTAAAGAGTGAGGGTTATTTCATCTATTTGCATTGTACATCCTAATAACACTGATTATAGTACTTTATACATAGAACAGACACTTACTGAATACATTTTTTAAAAACCTAAACTATAGATTTTCTGCAAACATATTTGACAAAAAGTGCATCATTTGATTTTGCTTCTCAAATAAATCACCGACAAAAGAAAGGCACAGAATTAACGTATCAACACAATCTTAAAATAATTTTACAATATCATTCTCCTTAAAGTCTCACAAATCAAAATTATTACAACTGTAAACATTTCAGAAAAAAATGATCTACACAAACGTATTCTGAATGCAGAAATTGTGAGGCTTCAGTTTTATTATAATGCTAAGGGTTCTTTCCCTTAAACATTTTACTTGCTTTCATAAACTACCAAGAAAAGAATAGTTAACTAACAATTCAAGAGTCTGAAGATTCATTTGTTATATGCTTAAATAAAAATCAATTTGTAAGCATGTAATTATCTAAATAAACTGTAATTTTATATCTAATATATCAAACATGGTAAGTAAATATGCAAAGTCTATGATAGGAACCAGTCTGCCACACATTCTATATTAAAACAAGGCAAGAAATTCACAAGACTGTTACGAGTGCTCCAGTCAGAACTTACCTTATACAGGTCTGGACATATACGTGTTGCTTAAATTTTCAGTTTTATTTTATTGCACTTCAGGGGGAAACTTACATGTGGGCTGTGAATCCTAAACCTGCCTTTATTTCCTGGCTAGTTTTGTGCCTCAATTTCCTATAATTTGAAATAATGGTATCTAACTTGTCAAAATAATTTAACTTGAAATCAGGTAACGCACACAGAGTTCAAGACCAGCCTGGCCAACATGGTGAAACCCCGTCTCTACTAAAATACAAAAAACTAGCTGGGCATGGTGGCTGGTGCCTGCAATCCCAGCTACTCCGGAGGCTGAGGTAGGAGAATCACTTGAACCTGGGAGGCAGACGTTGTGGTGAGCTGAGACCGCATCATTGCACTCCAGCCTGGGCAACAAGAGCAAAACTCCACTTCCAAAAAAAAAAAAAAGTGTTGTAGTTGCTCAATAAATGGTAACTGCTGAAACTGCTATTACAGTAGTAGCGGAAAAGTAGATACACGGATGTCCATGGAGTCTGATGTAATTAGTATTTTCAGTGTTTTCCAATCATTCTGCTTCTCTTCCCTTAGGGGAAAAAAAAGTATGTTTCTTCTTTGAAGCTATTCTTTAGGCAAAGGTGTCCTGCCCACCACCCCGCCCCCTAGTCTCTCAGGGGGATCTGCTGCACTATTTCTCTCTGCAAACATTTCCCACACCTAAGCTAGCTGGCTGAAGCACTGGCACTGGCATAGGAACCAGTGCTAAACAAGAAAGAAAGATGGAGTCCAAACAGGGGACAGAGAAATAACAAAAAGGAGACTGTGGCTGACAATTCAGACAGAATACAATGCTGCCCTTTCCCTTCTCAAGAGACACTACAGAAGTCTTACTTGGCTAGCCTCAGTAAGAGTACTATGAAGTATGTTAAATACAACAGGGGTGAACATGGAAGCCCCACAGCTCAGTTTCACATAAAGAGGTAGGTACAGTTTAGAGATTAACATAAGCATCTCCAGGTATAGGACAGTTCACAGCGAAAGACATGTAGGCAGGAAAACTGCTACATTAGTCCAACTCAGCCATTTACCACAAATTAAGAGTGCCTCTCATTCTTACCATTGCCCATAGTTAAGCATTTTTAAAATGATAAGTCAAAAGGGATCCCTCTCTGCAAGTGAAAAACCTAGTTTTTAGAAGCAAGTACTTTCTGTGAATCCTTGCCCATAACTGTCTTATTTGGTTTAATATTTTGATTTATGGCTTTACCAGAAAGCGGGGAAGTCCCTGTATCATCTCTGGCAGATGATAAAGATACATAGTCTTACACCCTCTAAGCAATATACTGACTCAAGAGTATGAGCCGTGGAGACAAACCATCTTTTACGGATTTACCTTTCTCACATGGGGCCTCAGTATTCTCATTTATATGATAATTTTCTCTTGACAAAAGGTTTAATGAAGTATAATTTTTTTAAATTACCAAATAAAAGAATGTATTAGAAATGGGTGTTTATAACTACTTACTGATACTATCATAACTTTTAATATAATTTATATCAAAGGGCAGATAAAATTTACTATTTTGATCAATATCTGTAAGAAAAATAACATTTTACTGAATGGTTACTGTGTAGCTGGCATTTTGCTTAACATGCCACATATATTATCTCCTTTAATACTCACAATGACCTGAAATATATTATCCTCATTTTGTAATTGAATAAATTAAGTCTCAAAAAGACTGGGGAAATTGGCTAAAGTCACATAGTTAGTAAATGGTAAACCCATATTTCATACCCAAAACTATCTGAGCCAAAGGACAATTTTCCTAACGTCTGCACAGTTTGTCTGATAGACAGAAGAAAAACAACAAAGCTGCCTGCAGAAAGAAGTTAGGTAATCTTAAACAAACATAATCCCTCCCAGTTCCTAAAGGACTGAATCATATTTGACAACTCAATACTCAAATTGGTCTGTGTTTGCCAAATACGAGTCCTAGTTACGTGGAAAGTTTCTTCTTTGTGCTCTACTAGAGTTAATTAAAAGGTAGATCAGAAAACTCTTACCTGTGTTGCCATCTCCACTCTCCATAGATGGTTTACTGGTTTCTGACGGATTGTTCATTCTTGAGTCTGCAATAAATCAGAGGTGAATGAGGTTTTTAAAAAACTGGGGATGGAGATGGGATTGAGGAGGCAAAACTGTGGCCAAAAAAAGGGTTAACTAATGTTATATAGTTTAAGAAGACCCGGTGTATACATGTCTGGCTAAAATACTAGAAAGTGTAATAAAAGGTTATCTGGAAGAAATTCAAAATTCCCCAGACCCTGAAGGGATTCACAAATAAACTCTTTTTAAAGAATTTTAAGATTCTTTAAAGAAAGACAGCAGAACTGTAACCCGAAAAAAATTAGAAAGTCTGATATGTAAAAGGAATAAATGCTTTGTAACATGAAGTAAAACTGGAAAGGGGGGAAGCACCTCACAAAATAAAATGTTATTCCCAAATAAAGTATCTTTTTCTATATGCAATGATATTCATTCATTATAACTAAAACAACCCACTGGTAATCTCGATAATAGATGGGACAGTAACTCAACCTATGAACTAAAAGAAAACACGTCTAAGATAAATTATCTCCAAATTTACTCCCCTCCCCAACTAAACTAAACAAGTCAAAGTGAGAACATATTAAATTCATACCTCAACTATAAACCTGCACAAGAAGTTGTACCATAAGGCGTAACAGATATATCTAATAATTTCAAAACTGCAACACAACCACACCCACTTAAAGTAATACTACCTCAATATCCTAAATGAAACTGCTAATTTGGGTTTATCATTTCTGGGTTATCTATTTAATGAAGGTTTATTTCTGCAGTAAAAAGTTTTCATCAAGCAATATTAGGTATTCCAGAAAATACATCAAGAGAAGAGACAAGAACTCTGTTTTCCTTCTAACTCTTTGAAAGGGTAAGAAACGGAATATACATAAATGTATCTCTTATTCTACTACTGTAAACTCAAACTTAGAATATTTATAATCAAACAAGTTTACTGTCAAATAAGTTCTGCCTTTCCCCCCATTAACTTATTTAGTGGTTAAATAAGTTAAGAATCATTTAACTTTAGTTATTAACAGAGAACAAATGTTTAAACTATATTGTGTTTTTGTCCAAAGAGCACATTTTGTCATCTGCTTAAACATCTAACTAGGAAATCAAAACAATCACTAGATAGAATTCTCAACCATGTTCTTCACAGTGGAATTATCCCCATGCACAATAGATGAGGAAAAAAAAAATCAGGAGTCTTTCTTTTATAAGTTTCATTTCCAACAAGAAGATGTATAATAGCTTTTCTAATACAGTAAGTTTCTGCAACTGATGCTTGTCTTATGGGCTAAGGCAGTTCTGTCATAACTTTGGTTTGGTCTTCTGAATGTTCAAAGGGTTAAAATTCATATGTTTGTGGTCATAAATGAGGGCAGTTCTACAACTTCCTTCTCCTCACTGTCCAGAGAAATTTAAATATCATCTGAAAGCATACTAAGGTTTGAAAGGAACAGGTGTACAACTTAGTGAAAAATCAGCTTTCTGAATGACAACCAAAATCTCATGAAAGTCAACAGAGATCACAATAAATGTAACAGAATATACCATTAGCATCCATACTGCTCAATGCTTCCTTTAAATGAATTTTAAAGGAAAGTGGAAAAAATGATCAATCAGTTGACATTCATAAAAGGAGTTAACAGTTTTCTCACATATGTAGGTACTGCAGAAATAAAGCAGCATAATTCTTAACAAGTCATGAGCCTGACCTTGTATAATTCATATTCTGATTTTCCCATCTATAAATTAAAGATTATGTCACAGATAATAAAGATTATGTGTTTTAAATGAATCTTCTCAGATTCTTCTACTGAACTGTCAAGAGCTTCAAAAGCATTTAACAAAATTATCTCACATACACACAAAAATAAAACATTACTTCACATACACACAAAAGTAGAATTGCACAACAATGGGAAGACTTTAAATAATATTTACTACTAACTGAAAGTAAGAGATGTAATTTCTAATTCTAAAATGAAATGTTAAAAATATTTCAAAAAGGTATTTTTCTTTCCTTTTTTTTTGAATTCCCAACTAAGTAAATGCCAAAGAGTAAATACAAGACTGAATTCCTGACATAAATTTGTTGTTTCTGTCACTCAAACTTTACATAGTGGCTTTTACTGTGCTGGGCAGATACTGCTACCCTGGGTTTAGGCCATGCCTTCTGCACAAGAATTTAAACATTTTCAGAAGTATCATTTTACTTTATCTTTGGCAACTATGAAGGTGACAGGAGCAGCTTCAATTTTCAAGTGCGGAAAATGACAATAAAGGAAAAAAGTCGTTTGCAAAAGTTTTAAATGTAAGATATCCACGTCCTGGAGTTCATATCATTTTAACTTTCCAGGTGACTAGAGTAACTAAAAAAAAGTCTCAATAATTCTGCATATAAACAGACAGAACTCCACACAAAATACGACCACCATTAGCCACCATATATCTAAAAATCAAAGTGCCTTGATTTATTTGAAATCTCCATCACCAACGATGGTTTTAATAAATTGAAGCTGGACATCCTTCCACTCCAAAAGCCTTGCTGTTCTATAGAGAAAACTCTAAAAAGGTTTTCCAACATTTAAAATTGCAGTTATCTAGAGTATATAGTTTATTTCAAAAAAATTAAAAAGAGAACGAATCCTAGCAAAAATCTGAGAACAGTTAATAGTTTCTAAAATCTGGAAATAGATCAAAAGAACTAATTTAAAGAGGGTATAAATTACCCTCTTTATTAACATTTATGAAAACTATTCTGCACTGTGACTCAACCTTATTTTTCACTGAGCATTTTGGTTTTTGTACAAGATGTTCTCATTAGGTATGGAAAGCATTTTTATTAATATGTTAATATTAATATCTATGTACAGTTATGCCTTGTTTCAGATTTAAGAGGTTTTTATAACTACGTGAAATGTTCTCAATAGGAATTTCCAAAAAGCAAAAATATTCATTCAAGCTGAACTCTAAATTCACTGTATTTACTAACAATACCCTCTGAACCAGAAGAGCTAGTCACAAGGAGGGACCTACTGCAAATTCAAGTAAGCTTGTGCTTTGCAAATGCTTTCCTCCTTCCCTGCTCAGTCCAACTCTCCCCCTCCCCCCACATAGGCTGCATATGCGATTAAGCATTTATGCATAGTCAACCCGACACACGCTATTTCCATATTAAAGCTTCTAAGAAAAGAACTGTGCTGGTACCCACCTAGAATATAGTCACTGCAGTCCAGCATTGCTGTGAAATCTTCTAGAGGAGCAGAGAGTCCAAACAAGGAAGAAACAGGTAGCAGTTTGGGGTGGGGAAAGAAGGTACTACTATTTCTAACAAATCTACACTATGTTCTTAAGAAAAAAGGGGGGTTGGGTAGGGTGGAAAGTGGATTAAGGGGAAAAGCAAAATACAACTTCTGTTACACCATAGCAATCTTCAACTGAATAAGGAAACTTCAGTTGCTCAGAGGAGTTTTAGTCTCTCCTACCAGCTACGACTGACATTGTCAAGGCAACTGAAGCATGAAAAAGTTCCTCTTTTTGTAATAAAATAGAAACAAAGATTGCAGCTGGCAGTTTCCATAATGAAGCTTAATCAGTATGCGCGTGATTAGGGCCTTATGCAAATCTCTCCTCGTTAGCACAGCAGCCAGCACTTTGAAGTCCATGAACAATTCATTTACAGAATATACTGAAAGCACTCCCTGCATAATTTAAATCATTGCATAAATATTTATCAGGTTATTTGCATATTAATTGGCAGTGCATGAAGGGAAAAATTATCTCCTGAGCGCCAGCATAATAATTAGGAGGATAAAATGAGGCTTCTTCCAATGGCCTGGCTTCTTGGACCTAACTGGAGATAGTACCGGGGGAGAAGGGAGATACAGGAGACAGAGTTCTGTTAAAATGCCACTGAAATGACACGTACAAATTAGAAACAACTCTACAGACTTAAGCACCTTTAATCTTATTCCTGCTGGCAACAATGACTTCAGTAATAAGAGGATTTGCAAAAAGCTTTCTACACAATCCAAATAATCCCAAGGAAACAATTAGCAAGGTAGAAGCAGAACACAAGGCTGTCAAGATGGTGCTAGTCTACTGATAGGGAATTTTCCAATTCTTAACACACTTCCGTCAAGAGAAAGTCCCACTTTAAGACACGGCAACAGTAAACCCAGAAGCAGTGCAAGGTGTGTATCTTAAAGAGTATAGAAATTCATTATCTACAAATCTTTTTATACTACCAAATTAGCAGAATAGATTAGTTGAATGCTACATATTATGCAGTATCCTTTCCCCATGAAATAAATCTCAAGTAGAAAGAAGACAGTTTGTTACTTAGAATCTCTATTGTCAAAGGGTGGGTCATGTTAATTGTGGAATTACTTGGTATTCTGAAATAAATTTCACTTAATGAACATACACACATATATAATCCTTACTAAACTATATGTTTGTACACTTGTACCTTGTACATTTACAAGGTAAGTCATCTACCCAAAATTTTTCAGGTATTACAATGACAACAGTCTAATCATCACAGACAATTCAGGAGAAGATTTACAAAACCTCCATGGAGTAATAAGCATTATTACCCCTTTCTTTCTTTAAATATTATTAAAGTAAGAAAACTGAGGCACAGAGAACTAAAACACTTTATCCAATGTCACACCAGTAATTTGGAGTCAGGATTTAAAACTAGAATTTTCTGACATCAGAATCTATGCTCTTGGCTATTCCTATGCATTATGGATGAGTTACACATGTAGGGAATTGCTGGGAGGTGGTAAAGCAGCAGACTGAATGGTTTGTTTTCAGTATAGTGAAGAAACCAGTAAATGGCAAAGACATTGTGTTTACAAGTCAGGTGTGTACAGATACACAGAAGAGTGCACTAGATTTGAGGAGAGTTCTCAAAGGTGTCATCCCATTAATAACTGCTTTTATTTAGAACTAGTCTTCAAGAATATCAAATGTCTGATTTTAAAAATATGTATGCACCTTTTCCCAACATTAAGGTTGAAATTAAACTCAACATGCATATGAGGAAATGAAAGACAGATTTTAATAAGGGGCCTTTAAAAAGATTCCCTTGCAAGTCAGTAGAGGACCAAAAACCTTAAACTTTTGGATCAGCACTCTGCATTACCAGTTTTAGTGTTTTACAGAATCACAAAATGCTTAAGAGGAGAGACTTTGGGGGAGAAACTTAACACGGCCATTTAGTACCTGTAATACCTGTTTAAGTTCCTTCCCTCTTCCAGCCTTAATTTTCTCATCTATAAAATGATGATATCCCTTTCATGAGGTTATTGTGAGATAAATTTTTCATGCTCCTCAGACAAGAGCGTGGACTGGAGGAATGTGATGCAGTTGTGCCAGTGCAGACATCAAATCATTGGATAAACACGGTACATCTTTTGAAAGCATCGATCTTATTTAATATTTCGCAGCACTTTTATTAAAATAAGAATACATTATAGAAGAGAACACAAATTTCAAATGAGTTTTTAAGGTAGAATATGTTAGATTATACAAATTCTCCTTGGTGAGAAAAGATGAAAAGCAGTGGTGAATGTGACTAGATTACAGTAGATCAATAAATGTTTATTTCCCTCCTGTTCTGCCTTTACAAAATTTTAAATTTACTGTTTGCATTTATTATGGGATATTTCTGCAACTTACCATCTGCTCTTTTCTACTTTATGTAATAACATCTTTAAACTACCTTTCTAGTGCCAGTGTGGTCTTTCATATATTAGCTAAGGATGACTTGGAGCCAGTCATCGCTGACAAAGGAGTGTGTCTGTACCCAACAGGAGCGGCACCTTCTTAGTGAAACAGCCTCCCCCTCAGGCTAAGAGAGGCCCACAGGACCTGTAGCAGAGAGGCTATAGTTTACCAGCCCACACAGGATACTATCTAGAGTGGGACCCCCTTCCCCTCTACTGCAAAGCTCACCCAGACAAAAAAGCTCGCTTTGCTAAAGTGGGAAGGAAAGGTGAGAAAAGTCCCTTTCCGCCACTCTTGATCTAAGTACCTTACTAATTTTAGAGGGGAAGTTTAAACACCAGGAGCTTGTCCAAGCCTCTATAGATGGATTGGGAGAGGGATGGTCACCATCTCTTGCCTGTACTCCCCAACCATGGCACATTTATGTCCAAAAGAAGAAAATAACAGCTTTTCCCACAAAGTTCAAATGTCTGTTTCACTTGGTCATCTGTCTGAAATAATAGCAAAGAATCAATTAGATTAAAACTTAACCTAGAAAGAACACCCTTTGTACAAAGGAAAACCATTTTTAAGAGGTTTGTGGGATTGTCGGTCATTCACACTTGAGCATGAATTAATCCAATCCCACCGCTTTCATTTAACACCTAGTTTAGGAGTTGATTAGTGAGGCAATGTTTCTACTAGAGAACAGTCTCTAGTTTCTACTAGCGAAGAGGCCAATAAATAATAAAATAACTGATATTTAGAGGACCTGGATTGGGGGTGGGGTAATGGGGGCAAAGGGTTCATAGAAGGTAGTAATAATAGGAAATAGTAGTAACATATGGAAGTATAAAAAGGAGCTGAAAGGGCAAATTCAAATTCATGTATTTCACAACTATGCCTAAAATGTAGGCTTTTTTTTTTTCCTCCTAAAAGAGGGGACAAATGCTCTTCCAGGACCCAGAAACTGGTAGTTTTGTTTTTTGTTTTTTGTTTTTTTTTTGAGACGGAGTTTCGCTCTTTTGCCTGTGCTAGAATG
The DNA here is from genome assembly GCF_008728515.1 of Papio anubis. Taxonomy (NCBI): domain Eukaryota; kingdom Metazoa; phylum Chordata; class Mammalia; order Primates; family Cercopithecidae; genus Papio; species Papio anubis. Next base: position 193,811,129 of record NC_044976.1, read on the forward strand.
CAGTGGTGCAATCTCGGTTTACTGCAACCTCACCCTTCTGGTTTCAAGCGATTCTCCTGCCTCAGCCTCCCAAGTAGCTGGGATTACAGGTGCCTGCCACCAAGTCAGGCTAATTTTTGTATTTTTAGTAGAGACGGGGTTTCACCATGTTAGCCAGGCTGGTCTCAAACTCCTCACCTCATGATTCGCCCGCCTCGGCCTCCCAAAGTGCTGGGATTACAGGCGTGAACCACCATGCCCAGCCAACACTACTAGTATTAAAATATTTTTACACTCATGATCTTATGGGCCAGTGTAGGTATCATTAGAAATGAAATTGAGGGCAATGACAACTAAATCACAAACTAGTGTTTTGAAACACACTTTTTATGTGAGAGTGAACTGACATTGGCCTATACTCTACCTTACTAAATCATTAACATCCAGCCTGGTCATGTTCTATATGAACAGCCATTTGTACCCTCTATTCTGTACTAACTGTCTACCTAGTTGAACAAGTAGAAATGTCTGACTCAACAATTATTCCTTGTTACCTCTTTTCTGTATCATGGGGGGTGTCTGTATCTTTTAGTTCCACAGGTTTCACCCCAGGCAATCTCAACAGTACACCATTATCTTTTCCAACCTTTGTCTCTTTTCCAATCTACCAATAATTTAGCGTCCTATTAACTTACAGAAAACAATGATATTTCAACACTCACTAATAAAAATACTTAGTACCTCAAATATTATCAATAATTATTTACAAAAAAAGTCCAAAAAAGCCATCACACATGTACAGCCTAAAATCATTTTACTAATGCCCACCAAATATGAAAGAACATTCCAGGATTTGAAAATTTTAGACTCAGAATCAAGTGACAGGTATTGACACTGCCACCATTCTTGTCAACTACATCACAGACTATGTAAATGATACCCTCGAAGGTTACATTATGGGGCTCTCAGTGTCCCCTCCCCCCTAAAAAAATCTTTTAAAATACTTAATGGAATTTCTATCATTTACTAAAAATCTAGATGGGCAGATACCATGAAAGAAATGTACTTTATCAACGTGGCTATTCATAACAAGCAATCTGAAGGACAATCTTCATAAAAAGTAAACTGAGGCCTAGTTAATAAACAGAGAGCCGAGGTAGGGTGGGGGTTAGGGACTCAGGCACACTACGGAGGCATGAGAGGAAGACAAATAAAATAAAATGGGTAAAAATTATTATCCCATGAGATTCCGATCAGTAGTTGGTTGGCTGATTGAACAAAATAGTCAACCTAAATATCATAAACACATATACATAATCATTGTATTTTAACCCAAAGCATACAAATATGCATTCATTCACCAATTTTGGGGGCCAAAGCCTTTCCTTTGAATTTGGATCCCAAATAATAATAATAAATAATAAATACATAGTGTGATTAAAATTAGTACAACTAGCATGAACAGTATTGGGAGCACAAACAAGTAAATAGTTCTTGATAACTTTACAACTCAACTGGTAGACATACCATGAAGTAAGTCTTCAGCATGCTATATAGGGAATCAGTGCTTCAAACAGGAATGGGCTGTCAGTTAATCTCATCAAGTCATTTAAGTGGTGGTTCACTGAGAAAGCTACCAAACTAGTGGAAAGTAGTTTGAAATGACATGTTTCTGGTCTCTTTTAACCTGTGCTATATTACATTTTTACACCTATATACATAGCTCATCTACTGTTCACTCTAACAATCTGGCATTCTTTAAACCTATTACAAAATCCAATCCTGAATTTCTTGGTTGTAAAAGCTTAAATCTTTGTGTAGCTCTATTAAAGTTTTACCATTTCTCTAAACTTATCTGTCTAGCCTATCCTACATGATCCTATCCTACCATACTGTTTCTTTACTTCCATGACTGTATTTCTTTCGTTCTAGTTTAAAGTGTTTTGCCAAGTCATTGATTTCAATCATTAATAGATTCAACAAGTATTTACTAAGTGTTTTCAGGCACAGGGATAGGAATTGGGAAGACAAGAATGTGTTGGGAACAGGTCCCCAAATCTGGCCATAAACAGGCCCCCAAAATGGCCATAAACAAAATCTCTGCAGCACTGTGACATGCTCTTGATGGCTATGACACCCACGCTGAAGGTTGCTGGTTTACCAGAATGAGGGCAAGGAACACTTGGCCCACCCAGGGCGGAAAACCGCTTAAGGTGTTCCTGAACCAAAAACAATAGTATGAGCGATCTGTGCCTTAAGGACATGTTCCTGCTGCAGATAACTAGCCAGAGCCCATCCCTTTGTTTCCCATCCCTTTGTTTTAGTTAATCTATAATCTATAGAAACAATGCTTATCACTAGCTTGCTGTCAATAAATATGTGGGTAAAACTCTTAGCTCTGAAGGCTGTCAGCCCCCTGATTCCCGCTCCACACTCTGTATTTCTTGTATTTCTGTGTGTGTGTCTTTAATTCCTCTGGTGCTGCTGGGTTAGGGTCTCCACTGGTCTTGGCAAGGACAAGCTTCAGAAAGCTTGTAATTGAATAATAGAAATATTAAGCAATCACCAAAATGTGTAATTACAAACTGTGAACATTCCAGGGAGAAAAAGAATAGGTCACTATGGAGTTTTAACACAGGCCTATACAGTAAGTTGTCTTGACATTGTTGTCTAGTATTAGAGTTCTAGCCAGGCGTGGTGGCTCATGCCTCTAATCACAGCACTTTGAGAGGCGAAGGCAGGAAGATCACCTGAGGTCAGCAGTTCAAGACCAGCCGGGCCAACATGGTGAAACCCCATCTCTACTAAATATACAAAAATTTAGTCACCTGTGGTGGTGTGCACCTACAGTTCCAGCTACTCAGGAGGCTGAGGCACAAGAATTGCTTGAACCCAAGAGGCAGAAGTCGCAGTGAGCCTAGACCGTGACACTGCACTCCAGCCTGGGTGACAGAGTGAGACTTCATCTCAAAAAATAAAAATAATATTAGAGTTCTCCTATTTTAACAAATAAAATGTGACTTCTTCTCTGATTCAATTTTGTAAATCCATGAAAAAATAAGCCTTGTTTTGCTTAAAACCCAGGCAGCTTTGATTATTTCCATCCACTTTTTGAACTGTTCCGTTTCATTTCTGATACTGGTAATTTATGTTTTCTCTCTATGTGTTACACTCAGGCTTCCAGAATCTGTGTGACAACACAAGGGTAACAAATATCCCAGAGTTCTATATCAGATATAAAATCTAAAGATACACTCAATTAATTAAAGTTTTTTCAGCCTAATCAGATGTTATTAACATTTCTTAATAATAATATAGTGGTAGTCATTCCATAAACATTTATTAACCTCAATCTGTCCAAAATACCCTTCTTTTCCCTGTATTGTTTCATGAAAAGTTTACCTATCCTACAAAAACTATTCAAAAGCTATGGCCTCAGGTCTTCCCTCATTCTCCTAGTTATTAAGGAACTATTTCTTTCTCTGAAATCCTATAGCAATTATTATATCCCTCTCTTTTGCTTTTAACTTTTTATTTTGAAATTATTAGAAATGCAAAGGAATCTTCAAAGATGGATCCCATGTACCATTCATTAATTTCTCCACTGGTTACGTCTTATGTAACTACACTATTATATTAAATCCAAACAACTGATCTTCATATAAAGTATACTTCTACGTCATTTTAAGGTCACATGTGCAGGTTCCTGTAACTATCATTGCAATCAAGATACAGAACTATTTCATCACACAGAATTCTGTCCTGCTACCCCATGACAGTCACAACAACTCCTATCCCTCGGGCTATTTCTAATCCCTGACAACCACTAATCTACTCTCTACCTTTATAGCTGGTCATTTTGGTAACGTTATACAAGTGGAAACATACGTAACATGACCATTTGAGATTGGCATTTTTTACTCGGCATTATGTATGCCTTTGAGATCCAACCAAGCTTTTGTGTGTATCAATAGTTATTCCTTTTTCTTGCTGAATATTAAGTATTCCATGGTACAGATGTCCCATAGTTTGCTTTTTAATTTCAGGGTTTATTCATTTATTTATTTTTAAGAGATGGGGTATCTCTCTGTTGCCCAGACTGGAGTGCTGTAGTGTAATCATAGTTCACTGCAGCCTTGAACTCCTGGGCTCAATCGATCATCCCGCCTTAGCCTCCCAAGTAGCTAGGACTACTAGTACGTCACCACACCTGGCTAATTAAAAAAAAAAAAAAAAAAAATTTTTTTTTTAGAGACAAGTTCTCACTATGTTGCTCAGGCTGGTCTTGAACGAGCCATCATCCCACTTTTTTGTCTCCCAAGTAGCTGGGATTACAGGCATGAGGCACCACACTCAACAATACCCCACTGTTTGCTCGGCATTTACTTATTGAGGGACTTTTTGGCTGTTTCTAAGTTTTAGGCTATTAAAATAAACCTGCTGTAAACATTCGTACACAGGATGTACAGAGGATGACAAGTCCACACTGCGGGAAAATATTTACAAAGCACATTTCTGATACAGGACTCTTATATGTAATATGTAAAGCACATCTGTATACATATTTTTATGTGAACATAATTTTTTATTTCTCTGCGATAAATGCACAGAAGTGAGACTGCTAGTGCATAGGGTGTATGTATGTATTAGGCCATTCTTGCATTGCTATAAAGAAATGCCTGAGGCTGGGTAATGTATAAGAAAAGAGGTTTAATTCGGTCAGGTTCTGCAGGCTGTATAGGAAGCATAGCAGCATCTGCTTTTGAGGAGACCTCAGGAGGCTTACAATCATGGTAGTAGGTGAAGGCAGGAGCAGGCATGCCATACGGCAAAAGCAGGAGCAAGAGAGACAGAGATTGGGGAGGGGGGTTGCCACACACTTTAAAATGACCAGATCCCATGAGAACTCACTATCAAGAAGACTGCACCAAGCTATGAGGGATCCACCCCCATAATCCAAACACTTCCCACCAGGCCCCACCTCCAACACTGGAGATACAAAGATGTTGTATAGCTGCACAAAAATATTTTCTTTCTTTACATCCTTTCTATGAGTTTTTTCTATTTAAAATATTTTTTTGTTAAAAACTAAGACTCAAACTAGACTAGGCCTACACAGGGCCAGAATCATCAAGACATCACCAAACGATAGGAACTTTTCAGTTCCATTATAAACTATGGTAGTCATTCTTTCAGGGTAGGTCTGCTGGAGGTAAATTTTCTTTCTTTTCCTTCACCTAACAATGTCTTGATTTCCCCTTCATTCCTGAAGGATATTTTTGCTAGATATAGATTTGGGGGAGTTTGAGCTCTCTCTCTACCTGAAAAATACTATGCCTTGGCCTCCTAGCCTCCATGGTTTCTGCTAAGAAATCCACTATCCCTGGAATTGTTTTTCCCATAGGTAAGATGTCATTTCTCTCTGTTTTCAAGATTTTTCCTTTGTCTCCAGTTTATGTAAGTTTTATTAAAAACGTGTCTTGGAGATTTTTTTTTTTTTGGTGAAAATTTTCTGCTTGAAATTTGCTCAGTTTCTTAAATCCATACGGGTATATGTCTTCTACCAAATTTGGGGAGTTTTCAGTGTTCTGAAAGTACTTTTCAGCCCCACCCTCTTTCTCCTCTTCTCCCAGTACTCAGATGAATGTTAGAACTTTTGTTGTAGATCTTTTTGCTTTAGTCCTAATGGTCCCTGAGGGTCCATTGATTATTTGTTCTCTTTTCTCTTTCTTGTTCAGATTGGGTAATTTCTATTGTTCCATCTTCCAGTTCACTCTGTCTCCTCCACTCTGTTGTGAGCCTACACAGTGAGTTTTAATCCAGATATTGTAGCTGTTCAAAAATTTCTATTTAGTTTTTCTTTATATTTTCTATTTACTGAGGCCTATTTCTTTACTCAGACTTCATGTTTTTCTCATTTGTTTCAACCATGTCCATAATTACTCACTGAAGCATTTTTATGACAGCTGCTTTAAAATCCTTGTCAGATAATCCTAACATCTCTGTCATTGTGGTAATTATGTCTATTGATTAGGCATTTTATATTAAACATTTTTATGTACATGGACATTTCTGCTTGGTAAACTATTCCTTTGTCACTTCAAAATTATCTTCCTTTATCTACCTCCCTCCTTTTTGGCCTCAGAATTTACTGTATAACAGCTCTTTTGTTTTTATACTATTTGACTGGCATAGCTCCATAGATTCATTAATCATCTTTTCTGTGTCATTTGGTTTTAGGTGTGTCACTTATGAAAAGAAATAGACAGGATTTTCATTTCATTTTTTAAAAATCCAATCTGAGTAGAAGTTTGTTTAACCCATTTACTACTTCCTTTGTGATTACTGATATATTTGGCCTTTTCCCATCGTGTCATTTTATAGTTTTTATTTACTTTAGCTGTTCTTTGTTGTGGATCTCCCTTCCCCTTCTTTCCTGGTTTTTAATATCAAATGTAATTTCTTCATTCCTCTTTCTTCCCCTCTCTAACAGTTTAGAAGTTAAATATTCTTTTTATATTTGCTATTTATATTTTGCTAACAAATTCTAAAGTTAATCAATATCCCTAGACCATTCTAGTAAGAAAAAATCTGCACATAAATCATCTTCATACATATAGTAACTCCTTGAGTTTTTTGGAATTCATTTTATTTTCTGGCATTACTTGTTCATAAATAACGTTCTATGAAAAGAATTTAGAGCTGAGGCAAATGAGACCAGAATTGACTTAAAAACATTAAAAAGTCCTTATTGTTCTTCATAAATGATGGAATGTTTTCATATAATGAAAGCAATTCATTTTAAACTGATTATATGCCTTGAAATTAAAAATAATCAATGTTCAGAGCATCTCTAGTTAGCCAGCTAATTATCTTTAACACCTTAAATGTAACAGCTCCTAAGAGTAAGATTAAGATAATATAAAATGCCTAATTAAGCTTAATTAAAAAAAACTCAAAGAATTTCCATCAACATGGAACTAATAGGGTTCCAAATTAAAAATAAATAAGAATAGAGGAAGCAAATTAACCAAAGGTGGTGTAGTAGAAGCGAATTTGTCCAATTTAATATTTGTCATTTAAAAAATGAACTTTTTTTCATAATTCAGTCCAAAAGTCATTAGATGGGGCTGAGTAAGGCAGGCATCCAAGCTTAGGAAAGTAAGCAGGGAGCAGCAACGAGGAGAACTGTTATATGGAGAGAGAAACTGTAGTAAGTATTTTAAGGTTAATGAGAGTTAAGTGTACCACTGTTGGGGAAAGGAACTAAAACCTTAAAGAGAGAAAAAACTAGAATCAACTCCACAATACCAAATTGGAATTAGAGGTTTTAGTATAAAGTCAATGGTTTTCAAAATATATAAATGCAGAAATAAACACAGCTTTAAGTAAAATACACACACATATACATATATTCTATTCTCTAGTTCTGTCCATGGAGTGCCTGGGGGCAATAATACCCCTACAGCAATAAGCATACTTGGCACCCACATCTTGATTTCTAAACGCTACTTTCTACCATTAATAAAACAGGGATTCTCAAAACAAAAACAAAAACAACAAAAAAAACTATTAGTGGAAGTACTTTTAAAAACTATGGGAATATGTGAAAAAGATACAAGACCAGTTTGAAAGGATTTCCATTAGCCAAATTTTAGACAATCTGGACAAGAAAAAAAATGAGTGAATTATAACTATTACTTAAAGGAATTCAGGAGTCCATACAGATACAAATAAATATAGAGAAGAGAAAGCTTTTCCTTATAGTAGAATGCCAAATAATGTAGAACAATATAATTAGGAAATCAATATTTGAAAACCATCACAGTAATTAGTTCAGTTAAAAAATAACAAAAGGCCAGGTACGGTGGTTCATGCCTGTAATCCCAGCACTTTAGGAGGCCTAGGCAGACAGATTACTTGAGTGTAGGAGTTTGAGATCAGCCTGAACAACAGAGTGAGATCCTGTCTCTACAAAAAATTTAAAAGTCAGCCAGGTGCGGTGGCATGCACCTGTAGTCTCAGCTGTTCAAGAAGCTGAGGTGGGAGTATCTCTTAAGCCCAGGAGTTTGAAGCTTCAGTGAGCTATGATTATGCCACTGTACTCCAGCTTGGGTGGCAGAGTGAGATCTGGGAGGAAGGAAGGGATGGAGAGAGGGAGGAAGGGAGGGAGAACCACTATTAAATCTAGTAAATGAAAACTTGGTGATGAAAATTTACAGTTTCCCCATAAAATAATTATTAATTACAAAGAGAAGCACAACTTTACAGAAGAGAAGACTGACAAACATCACCTTAAGTGATCAAAGGTAACGCAATCAGTCAGAAAACAGGCCAGGTGCGGTGGCTCAGGCCAGTAATCCCAGCACTTTGGGAGGTCGAGGCAGGCGGATCACCTGAGGTTGGGAGTTCGAGACCAGCATCACCAATATAGTGAAACCCCATCTCTATTAAAAATAGAAAAATCAGCCGAGCATGGTGGTGTGCACCTGTAGTTCCAGCTACTCGGAAGGCTGAGACAGGAGAATTGCTTGAACCTGGGTGGCAGAGGCTGCAGTGAGCCGAGATCACGTCACTGCACTCCAGCCTGGATGACAGAGAAAGACTCTGTCAAAAAAAAAAAAGAAAGAAACAAATAAAAATTTTGCGCCACCTGAAAGGATGCAATAAGAATACAGCATCACTCTGTGACCCTCCTGCCAAACATGCATGGCATGGCTTGAATCTAAACATGCGGAACCATCAGGTAAACCTAAATTCAAAAACACTCCACAAAATGTATTCTTCTAAAGTGCCATGACCCTAGAAATCAAAAAGACTTACGGAACCATTCCAGATTGAACAACAGTAAAGAGATATGACAACTAAATCCAATGCACAGTCTTGGACTGGATTATTTTGGTGTAAGGGACATTTTGGGGACAAGTGGCAAAATGTGAACAGGGTCTACAGATTAGTCAATAGTAATCTGTCAGTGTTAATTTCCTGAGTTTTATGTTTGTATTGTTGCTATGAAGAAGAATGTCTTTACTTGTAGGAACACTAAAGTATTTGGGGGTGACAGAGCATCAAGTCAGTAACTTACTCTCAAAATGTTCCAGGGATGAGTTATTTGCACTGTTCTTTCATTTTTTCTGTACTTCTGAAATTATTTTGAAATTTAAAAAAAACAGCAAAGAAAGAAAAAGGTAGCAGATGAACAAATCACTAGTTTTTTTTTGGTTATCCTAGTGTAGCTTTCACCTCTCCAACACTCAGAAATCCCTAATCACAAGATGTGTATTAACACTGGTAAAACCACAATTTTTACATAAATATGAAATGTACAGATATTCCACTGTCAGATTGCTCTTGCAACAATTTAAACAGTATTCTGATGGACATTTCAAGATATTGTGGAGGAGTCCACATTTTAAAGGTCTAATTTTATTAATGGAAGTTCAGATTTAAAGCCAGATCTAAGCACTGGGTTTTGAATAACTTTACATAGTTTGTGTCATCACTTATTATTTGAAGAAAAGGTTTGAAAACCATTACAACCCAAAATTCTATTAATATTTTAGAAACTTGGTTAATTTAAAATAAAATCTCCCCAGACATATTAGAAAATGAAATTTAAATGTGGTATTATAAATATATTGTCATGTTCTTTTAAAACTATCATTTTAGTGGCACTACAACGTGCTATGTCGAACTTTCCTACTTATGAGACACTATTTAAGAGAGGAAAGGACTTATATTGTTATGGATTGAACTGTGTCTTCCCCCAAAAGACGTTAAAGTCTACACCCTTTGTACCTGTAAATACGACTTTAGTGAGAAATAGGCCTTTGCAAATATTAAGGTCTGGTCAGTAGGATTGGCCCTAATCCAGTATGACTACTGTCCTTATATAAAGGGGAAATTTGAACAGAGACAGACATAGAACAAATGAAGACAAGAGAGGGATGGAACAGATTCTGCTTCACAACCCTCAGAAAGAACCAAACCTACTAATACCTTATTCTAGACTTCTAGCCTCCAGAACTGAGAGACAATAAATTTCTGTTGTTTGTAGTACCCTGTTATGGCATTACTAAAAACCTAATCTAACATCTGAACCTTAATTTTCTCATTTGAAAAACGAGAATAATTATGCTGTCTCCCAAGGTTATCCTTAAAATTAAGATAATATGTTTTGAAACTAATCAGGAATTAGAAAAATAACGGTATTATATCTTGATAAATATTTAATAAATACAACTGTCAAACATTTTCTCCTAGTACAAGAAAAAAATTTAAGTGATGCTTTTGAGTATTTCCATGCTTTTTAACTGACTTTCAATCCACAGGCCAGAAAATCATCTTTACTGTACACAGTTAAGAATAAAGTCTTAATAGTGTTAGGACTATCTCAACACGTCTGAAGTACTAGAGGTTTTCTTTTTCTTTTTGTCCTCATGTTTTAATCCTCAAATAACATTTTTTAAGAAGTATAAATGTTGTCTTCTGAAAACTTAAGAAAGAAGCACCTCTGGCCAGGTGAACACTATACAGCAATCCCAGGCAGTTATGATTCAGAGACTGGAAACAATCAACTGTATCTGGTGCTGCCAAAAGCAGATGAAGAAAGAATGTGGAGGGTTAACAAGTTGACCGTTCAAACAAAAAAGGAGGGAATAATTCCATGCACAACGCTTTTCTTCTTTTTTGCCCTACTTCCTATACTTCTACACTTCTATGTATACTAAAAATAAAAGAATACATGTGAGCATGTCTAGCATACGCCCAACAGAGTAGGAATTCCAGGAACTGTTAGTTGCTCCAGCCCTGCCCCACCCTTCTGCCCTTCTACTCACAGGATGAGTGGTAGAAGTGTTCTTAGGGTAATCAATTTTGTAATCTTTCCATAATGACAGATTATCTCAATAAATTTCACATCATCTTTACAAGCTTTAGATGAAAGAGTTTTACTAAAAAGTAGTATCAAAGTACTATCTGTCAATGCTTCTCACCTTGTATAAAGCCCTAAATATGACTGCCCAAAACAGAAAGGCACTAGGCAATCAAATGCACCTTATTTCTCATTTTGAATAGCATAGGTTAAAATGCATGTAAGTAAAAATTATTTGCTATAAGATCTCCACACCTTACCAGGAATAAACTGTTACATGACATAAGCTATTAAAAGAGATATTTTAAATATCACATTCAGCTGGGGGGAGTGGCGCATGCCTGTAATCCCTGCACTTTGAGAGGCCGAGGTGGACAGACTGCCTGAGCTCAGGAGTTTGAGACCAGCCTGGGCAACGTGGCACAAACCCGTCTCTATAAAACAAACAAACAAACAAACAAACAAATTAGCTAGGCATGGTGGTGTATGCCTGTAATACCAGCTACTCAGGAGGCTGAGGTGGGAGGATCACGTGAGCCTGGGAGGCGGAGGCTGCAGTGAGTGGAGATCTCACCACTGCACTCCAGCCTGGGCAACAGAGAGAGATCCCGTTTAAAAAAAAATATATATATATATATATATAGCCTACATTCTCTGTGTCCCCACCCTCTTTGGGCCAGCCAGGTGGCGGTAGTAACTTAATGAAAGATTCTTGAGGAAAGGTGAACCTCAGGGAATGAGGACAGGTTTTAAAGCAAAGATTCTCCTGGTTTTGGCAAACTCAAGACATTCTGGCTATTTTACTAAGAAGAAATTTTCTCTATACTTTTCATCACTACAGTTTCATTCATGATAATAAGCCTTTATTTACCCCCAGGCTAGTCAGATGTGAAATGTTATATTAATTTCTGAATAATACTCTTCTATAACATCAATTTTTTTTCATTAAAGGTGTCAGCTAATTTTGAAAAGTGTTTTTAAAATGTCTTGCAAAAATAAATTATTGCTTATCAACCATAAAAAGTGAAAACATGAGATGAATGTTCAGTCACACAAAATATCCCTTTGGACTTGTCCAAATTCGTTTACTTGAACTTCAACATAGTTTATGATATACAAATATTTCATAACATTTTTAAAGTGGGATAAGATTCATATCTTTGAATTACATTATAAAAATTGCATGATTCCCTTTGTTAAAATCATTACAGAGGAATATATGGTTTCTCAACACTACCTCATCTCTCTCTAAAATGTTGAGATTTTTGTATAGGTCAATTAAGAGAGGAAATGACTCCATAATCAGTGTTAGTTAACATGAGATGGGTTGAATTTGTGATCACACAAATTTTAATTTAAAAAATAAGCAGGCTAAACAGTTTAGTAACGTGCTTTAAAATAACACAGAACTAGGTTTAAACTCCAGTTCTAGCATATTGAGCTATATGACTGCCTTTCTGAGCCTTAGCTTTTTCATCTGTAAAACGGACAATACTCTCAAGAGTTCTTTGTAGGCTTAAATAAAATAATACATATGAAAGTTTCAAAGGCATATACCAGTTAATTAATGGCTGTTAATATTGTTAATAGTAACACTGTAAGCTATACCAAAAGAAAAATCCATGTGAAACATCACTATGGTTTGTTTATTCTCTTAGGCATGTACATTTACACTTAAAGTACTTAAAAACAAAAATATGAAAAAGGCACTAGTCTAGGAGTCAGATGTAGATTCTGAACTGGAGTCTATCTCAGTTCTACACTAGCGAGCTGAACTTCTTTCGCAAGTTACTTCTTTAATCTTCACGCAGGTAATTTGTAAAATGGTAAAATGTAGATTATATATTCTCATTACTACATTAATTTTATAAAACTATTATTTACAAAGTGCTTCTATTCAACTACCATACAGGGATTAATGCTAATGATACACTGTCACAGAATAAAGATGATATGAAAAATCTATTTATATACCCCATTTCCACTGATTTCACAACTTTTTCAAAACAGACCAGTGTCTAAGAACTAGGGCCAATCCTAAACTATTCTCCATTGCTGGCTGGGTCACAGGCATCCCAAGCATCACTCCTTCATATCAATAAATATCAAACAAATTTCAGAGTGAAAAATAAAAATATATATATTTGACAAGTCATTTTAATAGTCATTCCACAAAATTAAAGGCAATCATCATAACACCTGGATTTATCAGATGCTACTAAATTAATAGCTTTATTTAGCAGAAAATATTTACCAGGTATAGAAAGACTGCATTCTTTCTTTGAACTGATTCACTGAAAACTGAGAGTAGTTTGGTAATTAAAAAGGCAGGAAAGCTCTTCTTACTTTTCCAGTCTATGAACACAAAAAGAGAAAAAGGCAAAACTGAGTAAGCTGTATAAAATAACCTAACACTTAAAGAGAGAACAATTACACACAGTGGGGGACACTGGACTATCCATCGGGGCACATTTAGATTAGCTGCCTTAGGCAGGCACCTTTCGTGCCTATTTCCTCACCTGCAAAGCAGAAATAACTAGTACCTGCCCTTACTAAAGGAACATGGAGATAAATCAGAAAGTTCTTTGAACATATGTCGTACGGTGCTATTCTTTCATGAAGCTGGATAAAACATCTACTCAGGTTTTTTGTAAGGGTGCATTTCACTAACACACACACAAAAAAACCTGATCTCCAAATTTGACATTAACCTCCCCTTAATATACAATACAAGTATCTACTGGCTTTATATATATACATAGATAGATGATATAGATAGCAATAGATCCATACAGGTTGCTATGGATGTAAAGTATTCTGAAAAAAGATATAAGATTATATTTTGTATTTAGAAAATGAGAAAGACCAAAACTTGGTGTACACAGGTGTGAAAATTCACTCACTCGTTGACCAGCCCCCTCTTTGTCATGAGGCCTCAGAATCCTGATCGACAGAATTCAAACAACCTAAATCAATAAAGAAGAAATGGTACACACTATGACTCTTATTTACCATATACTTGTACTATTATGGCTATTTTTTATTTAACATAATTAGCATAACTGGTATAAGTCAGTGTAACTGACTGAGTAGTATAACTAATTAATGAAAACTATGTAAATTGTATATATCCATATTCAGTGCTCATATAACTGGCCCACATAACTTTTTTCTATACATTCAGTGATGTTCCTATTTCATGAATCTGAACTAACAGCTGAGATGCAATGGTACAAACAAAATCAAATGCAGTTCAAAGTGTCTTCTTAAAAAGGAGTTGTTGGCCAGGCATGGTGGCTCACGCCTGTAATCCCAGCACTTTGGGAGGCCAAGACGGGCGGATCACATGGTCAGGAGATCGAGACCATCCTAGCCAACATGGTGAAACCCCGTCTCTACTAAAGACACAAAAATTGGCCAGGCGTGGTGGTGCATGCCTGTAATCCCAGCTACTCAGAAGGCTAAGGCAGAAGAATCGCTTGAAGCAGGGTGTCAGAGCAGAGACTCAACAGTGGGCAGAAATCCTGCCACTGCACTCTAATGTGGTGACAGAGTGAGACTCTGTCTCAAACAAAAAGAAAAAAAAATTAGCTAGGTGTGGTGGCGTGTGCCTGTAATCCCAGCTACTCAGGAGGCTGAGGCAAGAGAATCGCTTGAACCCAGGAGGCGGAGTTTGCAGACAGCTGAGATCATGCCACTGCCCTTCAGTCTGCCTGGGTGACAGAGCAAGACTCCGTCCCAGGCGTGGGGGTGGCGGTGGGGTTGGGGGTGGCGGTGGGGTTGGGGGTGGGGGGAAGGAGTTGTTTTTGGGAGTGAAGGGGAGCATAGTGGCTCATACTACTTAAAATCAGAGATCAACATAAAATTTTACCATAGCTAACAGTGGTCAAATCCTTATTAAGACATTTTATTACATAATACAAATGAAAAGAAATTAAATTCTTTCCTCTTAAAAATTTTTGATCTGTCCATACTTTAAGTTCTTTAAGAGAATGAAAAAAAAACATTTAAATTACAAGAAGAAATACCTAAAACAAAAAGCACACAAAACCAAAAAATACCGTAAGGAATAGCAAAAAATTGAGAGAAATGAATACACAAAACAAATTTTTAACACGTCCACCAAACCCTCCCAACCAGGAACTGTAAGGAATAAGAAAAACCTACCCACCCTTCCAATATGATGGTTACAAACTAACAAGCTCTTTCTTGCTGTCCACTGGCACATCTTGAGACCTTTTATTCTTTTGAAACGTTCCCTAACTTAAACTGGATGCAAATAAACCAGGTGTGGTCCTCACAACAGTAATCCTGCTAGTCCCTACTGAGTTTCCATAGCAACATGCACAGCTGGCAATGGCAAAGAGGTTGTACTGGCTTCAGATTGCTTTTAGAAGTTTCAATACTCATTTGGTGAAATAATAATTGTTATCTCAGTTAAGAACAATTTTTTTAAAACTCTATCTTTGCTTCAAATGTTAAACAAAATAAAGCAAGGTATTTTCTGCTAGTACAAAAGTGGCTTTCAGCCCAACAGCAATAACTAATGTGTCTGTGAAAAGTTACAAAATGCCAATCACCAAGTGATAACCATTCTTTGACTAAAGAAATACAAAATTTTAAGTGAATATTCCCTGTGGGTCACCTAATGTAATAAGTAACATTCAGAGAGAGAGAGAACCAATATAAAGTTTAATCTAAACAGTAGTAAATACTATGCATCTCTTCCTTAAATAAATTTAATATTACAGTTCCTTGGTTTCATTAAAATTAAGAGTTTTTATGGCCGGGCACGGTGGGTCACACCTGTAATCTCAGCACTTTGGGAGGCCGAGGCAGGCGGACCACCTGAGGTCAGGAGTTCGAGACCAGCCTGGCCAACATGGTGAAACCTCTACTAAAATACAATGATTAGCCGGGTGTGGTGGCATGCACCTGTAATCCCAGCTACTCAGGAGGCTGAGGTAGGAGAACTGCCTGAACCAGGGAGTTGGAGGTTGCAGTGAGCCAAGATCATGCCACTGCACTCCAGCCTGGGCAACAGAGCTAGACTCTACCTCCAAAAAAATAAAAAATAAAAATAAGGGGCCAGGCAGGGTGGCTCATGCCTGTAATCCCAGCACTTTGGGAGGCCGAGGTGGACGGATCACGAGGTCGAGATCGAGACCATCCTGGCCAACATGATGAAACCTTGTCTCCACTAAAAATACAAAAATTAGGTGGGCATGGTGGCGTGCACCTGTAATCCCTGCTACTTGGGAGGCCGAGGCAGGAGAATAGCTTGAACTCGGGAGGTGGAGGTTGTAGTGAGCTGAGATCACGCCACTGCACTCTGGCCTGGCAACAGAGCAAGATTCCATCTCAAAAAAATAAAAATAAATAAAAAATAAGAGTTTTCACAATGGCAATTCTTTTTGTAAATTTTTATTTATTTTAGATTCAGAGGGTACATGTGCAGGTTTGCTACCTTGATATATTGCGTGATACTGAGGTTTTGGCTTCTATTGAACCGATAACCCAAACAGTGAATACAGTACCTGATCTGTAATTTTTTAACCCTTGCTCCCCTTCCTCCTGACCCTTTTGGAGTCCCCAGTGTCTGCTGTTCCCATCTTCATATCCATGTGGTACCTACCCCATGTTTAGCTCCCACTTACAAGTAAGAAAATGTGGTATTTTGGTTTCTGTTTCTGCAATAACTCACTTAGGGTAATAGCCTCCAGCTGTATCCATGTTGCTGCAAAGGACATGGTTTTGTTCTTTTTTATGGTTGTGTAGTATTCCATAGTATCTGTGTACCACACTTTCTTTATTCATCATTAATGGGCACCTTGGTTGATACCATGGCTTTGCTATTGTGAACAGTGCACAGTAGCTATTCTTAAAGGGCAGTACCCAGAAAAGTATCATCAGCATCACCTGGAAACTGATTAGAAATGCACTTTTTTGGCCCCTACCCCACATCTACTAAATCAGTACCTCTGGAGGTGGAGGGGCCCAATAATCCGGGTTTTAACAAAACCCCTAGAAGACTCTGAACCACTGACTTACAGTGTCAAACTTCAGAGGAGACAAATATGAAATAGAAAATGCAATGCTTTATCCCACTCTTTGGAACTAGGTGAGGAACTAGGTGAGGAACAGTAGCAAAATAAAATGCAAAAAAACTCTGGTCTCCTGAATTGAGTCTGTTGGCTAATATCTCACTGTCTAAAAGACATGCAGAGATAAACAGTAGGTCAGTGCGTCTATCATTCCTACACAGGCAAAGCACCAAGGGAAAATCAACTGTTTGTTTACAATCACTCAAGGGTCCGTGCACATAGAACATTCAATCCACTACCATTCATAATGTATTACTAATCACAGTCAATCTCCAATCACTGATGTCTTCTCACACAGGGCAGCAAACCTAATCATTTATTCCTTTTAAGAGAATATTTTTTTCAACATATTAAATATGTAAAGACGAGTATGAAGGTTGAGTCATAAATTTTAACAACACTTACTACTTGTAAGTTTTTTTAAAAAAACATACAAGGATGCAGTTCTTGCTTAGTATCTAACCATACTGCCTTCATATACTACAAGATACACCTTTCATTTTATCCTTTAACCTCAGTATATCCAATCACAACTCCTTCCATATTTCTTGTCTTTCCATATTTTTTTTTTTTTTTTTTTGAGATGGCGTTTTGCTCTTGTTGCCCAGGCTGGAGTGCAATGGCAGGATCTTGGCTCACCGCAACCTCTGCCTCCCGGGTTCAAGTGATTCTCCTGCCTCAGCCTCCCGAGAAGCTGGGATTACAAGCACCCGCCACCACACCCGGCTAATTTTGTATTTTTAGTAGAGACAGGGTTTCTCCATGTAGGTCAGGCCGGTCTCAAACTCCCGACCTCAGGTGATCTGCCCGCCTCAGTTTCCCAAAGTGCTGGGATTACAGGCATGAGCCACCGCATCCGGCCTTCTTTCCATAATTCTAATGGGCAGCACTTCAAAGAAACTGCTAAGCTAGTGACATTAAAGTGACCACAGACACACAGATTTAATGAAGAAAAGCCACTGGGTAAATCGAACATGCCATATGCTATTAAAATTGATGAATTCAAGCAAATTTGAATAGTTTTTTGATGCTGATAATTAAAAATAAATTACTAAATGCCATCAGTATTACGCCCCCAAAACATGGACTTTTAAAGTTATATTTTGAATGAATCTCAAGACCAGCCACAATTTAAAAAAACAAAATACAAACCACCCCAGGAAATTCAAAGGGAAGTGTTTGTTTACTTATTCCCAGGATTTATTTTGTAATCTATTTTACGATAAGAAATATGATGAAATTTACTCAAAGGTCAGATTCTTGACTTTACATACAGGGCAGGAAACAGAAAAAAATTTACATTTAACTTGTTTTCTTCTGCTTGCTATTATTTTAAATTAGAGAATGCTTGTATCATAGATACATTTTTACTTAAATGTTCAAGGAACATTTTTGGTTAAAGAAGAAATTCAAGTCTCTATTTCTAACTTCAATGTGTTTCCAGCATTTACGCTAGTCTTTTGGAAAAAGAAGTGCAAAAGAAAAAAAATCCTGGATTCATCATTATTGTCTTATTCCGTATCAAAGGAGCAATATGGAATAAAACAGGAAATTGATTCACAGGCTCCTCGTTCTTGCTCTATTTGTGTTTTTGTTGTTGTTGGTTTTTTTTTTTGAGATGGAGTTTCGCTCTTGTTGCCCAGGCTGGAGTGCAATGGTGCAATCTCAGCTCATTGCAACCTCCGCCTCCCAGGTTCAAGCAATTCTCCTGCCTCAGCCTCCCAAGTAGTTGGGATTCCAGGCTTGTGCCACCACGCCCAGATAATTTGGTATTTTTTTTAGTAGAGACGGGGTTTCACCACATTGGTCAGGCTGGTCTCGAACTCCTGACCTCAAGTGATCCCAAAGTGTTGGGATTACAGGCGTGAGCCACCACGCCTGGCCTCTTGCTCTACTGGTTAAACATTAGTGTTCCTTAGGGTCCATCCTCAGCCCACTTCTCATTACACCAGTGATTGCCAAAGTATTTTCTTCCTGCCACTAGTGGGATAGAGCTGATTCAAAATTGTTGCTTCTGTTGGTTGGGATATTTGACTAAGGGCTTACATAGTAGTAGCACATGGTAGTTGCCATTCCAACTCTCTCTAGCTGAGTAACAACAAAGACAAGGAAAAGCCCTCAATGATTAATCCCATCCTGCCAGCTAATGGCTTGCTCAGAAGTGAACTGTATTTCAAATTTTTACTCAATTCTGGCCAGTGAAATTAAGGACAGAGCTCCTGAACCTTTCTGATATAGTCTTACTTTTAATAGAGAATACTGAGACCACTCTCTTTTCTCTAGACATTATTAACAAGGAAGCATACTTCCCTGGCTGCTGCTGGCAGTTATTTTGCAACCTTGAGGGTAAAGCAAAACACAGAAGATCAGAGTCCAAACACAGTCCTGTCCTATTGTCCTTGAAGCTTCTGGTTTCTCAATCACATTAGCCACACAAACTCCTTTGTATTTCAGCCAGTTCCAACTGCCTGAAGCTGAAAGCAAACTACCAATAACAAATACATTAAATTATTAAGAGTTATTAATTTGGTGTTCATAAGTTAAAATTAGAGTTACCAGAGTTTACTAAGGATTATTTTAGTATTCTGCGAAGACGTAGCTGCCACATACTCTGCCAAAACTCTGCAAAACTCCTGTTCTATATGCACACTATGAACAAGTTGGAATTTCCAAAATTTGATCTGGTTATTAGTGCAAAATCAGTATTAAATTATGGTTTTTAATTTCAACCATTCTTTCCTGTCTTGCACATCAACTTAGTCATCTTAGTTATATAAGTATATTTGCACCACCATTTCTGGCCTATAATTTTTAAAAAAGCAGTCGCCACATACAGCATATGAACATAGATAGCATATTTGCACCATTTCCAGCCTATACTTTTAAAAATCAGCCTTCATGGTACAAGTTTTTAAAGTGCAAACAGTCCCCGTATTTCACACTACAGTGCTTTGCATATAATTGGAAATATGCTGGATGGTTACAGGCATGATCCCACTTTTACATATACCTATGGACATATATATGAATACAGGAAAAAGGACTTGTAGTTTCACACTAAATATTAATATTTACCATATACATTTCTATTTCTTGTTTCAATCTTTTTAATGGACACCAAGTTTTTGTAAATTTATTTTTATTAAAATAATTTTAGCTGAATTCTTTACTTTCCTAATATATTTGGTTAGGTCCCCAGAATCTGACCAAACATTTTTCCTTTATTACCCAAATCTGTGTAAATAATGGAGTGTAATGCTGTGCAATCAGTTTTTATTATTTTATTACAAAGAACCACTCAAAAGAAGTTTTTCTGCTTCAGATAACGAAGAGCTAAGATGAACCAGAGTCCTAAAAATAGGTCCAACAAAGAAAATGATGCAGACTAAAAACAAGAAAGAACCACTTTGGCAGGAATTACAATATTGATATTAAATATAAAGACGTGTTACAATATGAGAAAGTTCTAAGTTCTGTGATGAAGATGAAATAGACAAATATGAATGAAGATTTTTCAAATACAAAGCTCAGGCTGCTTAGAAGTAACATAAAACTGGATTCATTCTGACCATCTCTCCATTTGGCCTGAGTTTAGCTCTCGTTTTACCTGAATGCAAAAGGATCAATGGATGAACCCCAAAATGCTGCCCTTACTACTCTAAGTCTCCACCAATAATCTATTTCTGTCAGTAGGGTAAATTCTTTGTCCAACTCACGACTTAACTGTACAGAAACTAAAAAAAGAAAGTTTTCTACTTGTAATGCTTTTTAGATGAAATAAAAATTTTAAAGATTTTTAAATATTATAGCAGTTACTATACACCCTCCCTTTCTGAATTAAAAACAGCAGCTCCATAACACATCTATTCATAGACTCTTACTTTTTTTCATGTTCAAAGTCACTCATCCTGCAGTTACAACAAAAAATCTGCAATGAACCTTAAGAGGTTCCCTATTCTCCCCGGTATAGAAGAGTGCCTTCTACGGCCCATTCACTTTACACTGGTTATAACACCAAGCAACCAATTTAGTAGGACATTAAGATAAATCTTTTATTACAATTTAGCCTTGGAATCATGTTCATGGCTCCACAAAAATAACGCTAAAATTTCTTTTAAATTTTCAGTAGCTTTGGGGGTACAAGTGGTTTTTGGTTACATGGATGAATTATATAGTGGTGAATTCTGAGATTTTAATGCACCTGTCATCTGAATAGTGTATGTTGTAACCATTACGTAGTTTCTCATCCGGCACTCTCTTGCCACTTGTCTATTATATCACTGTATACACTTGCATATTCATAGCTTAGCTCCCACTTATAAGTGAGAACATATGGTATTTAGTTTTCCATTCCTGAGTTACTTCACTTAGAATAATGGCCTCCAGCTCCAACCAGGTTGCTGCAAAAGACATTATTTTGTTCCTTTTTATGGCTAAGTAGTATTCCACGGTGAATACATATCACATTTTCTTTATTCACACATTAGTCAATGGGCAGTCAGATTGGTTCCATACCTCTACAACTGTGAATTGGGCTGCAATAAACATACATGTGTATAAGTGTCTTTTTCATATAGTGATTTCTTTTCCTTTGGGTAGATACCCTGTAGGGGGAGTGTTGGACAGAATGGTATTTCTACTGTTTTTTTTTTTTTTTTTTTTTTTGAGATGGAGTCTTGCTCTGTCACCCAGGCTGGAGTGCAGTGGTGTGATCTAGGCTCACTGCAACCTCCGCCTCCCAGGTTCAAGGCCTCAGCCTCCCGAGTAGCTGGGATTAGGCACCCTCTACCACACCCGGCTAATTTTTGTATTTTTAGTAGAGATGGGGTTTCACCATGTTGGCAAGGGTGGTCTCAAACTCCTGACCTCAAGTGATCTGCCTGCCTCAGCCTCCCAAAGTGCTGGGATTACAGGTGTGAGCACCTTGCACAGCCTTCTACTGTTAGTTCTTTAAGGAGTCTTCACACTATTTTTCATAGAGCTTGTACTAATTTACATTACCACCAGCAGTGGCAAGCGATTCCCCTTTCACCAGATTCACACTCTTATTAGTAATAAAGTATCCATTGTTTGACGATTTCCCTGATGACTTATTTATTCCAAGCACTTCATGTCGGTTCACCACTTGTATATCTTCTTTTGCAAAATGTCTACTCCTGTTTCATTTGTTCACTTTTTTGATGGAATTTATTTTTTCCTGCTTGTTTGAGTTCCTATAGATTGATTACCAGTCCTTTGTCGATGTATAGTTTGTAAAATATTTTCCCCATTTTGTGGTTGTTGTGTCCTCGATTTATTTCTTCATTTTTGCTGTGCTTTTTGATTCCATCAGGTCCCATTTATTTATGTTTTTTGTTGTGACGGTTCTGGGTTTTAGTCATGAATTTGAGATGATTCTCCCCTGTTTGCTGGAGTGCAGGTATTGATGTCAGCTCACTGCAAGTCTGACCTCTGTGTTCATCACCATCCTCCTGCCTCAGCCTCCGAGGTAGCTGGGACTCTCCTCATGGCACCCGCTTTCACCACGCCTCTGGCTAATTTTTTTTTTTTTTTTTAATTTTAGAGACAGGGAGCCACCTTTGTTAGCCAGGATGGTTCGACCTCCCTGACCTCGTGATCCACCCACCTCGGCCTCCCAAAGTGCTGGGATTACAGGCGTGAGCCACCGCAGTAATGAATTCTTTGCCTAGGCCAATGTCAGAAGAGGTTTTCCAAGGTTATCTTCTATTTCCAGTTTTGGGTCTTAGATTTAAGTCTTTGATCCATCTTGAGTTGACTTTTGTATAAGGTGACAGATAGGAATCCAGTTTCATATTTCTTCATGTGGCTAGCCAGTTTTCCCAGCACCATTTATTAAATAGGGTATCCTTTCCTAAGTTACTTTTTTGTATGCTTTATTGAAGATCAGGTTGGTTGTAAAGATTTGGCTTTATTTCTGAGTCCTCTGTCCTGTTCCATTGTCTACATGCCAACTTCTATACCAGTACCATGTTGCTTTGGTAACTACAGCCTTGTAGTATAACTGGAAATCCAGTAATGTGATGCCTCCAGATTTGTTCTTTTTGCTTACAATTACCTTTGGCTATCTGAACTCTTTTTTGGTTCCATATGAATTTTAGGATTTTTTTCTAATTCTGTAAAAAAATGATGTTGGTAGTTTGACAGCGACTGAATTGAATCTGTAGACTGGCACAATATCGATTCTTCCAATCCATGAGCATGGGTTGTGTTTCTATTTGTCTGTGTCATCCGTGACTTCTTTCAACAGTGTTTTGTAGTTCTCCTTATAGAGATCTTTCACCTCCTTTGAGTAAGTATATTCCTAGGTATTTTATATTTTATTGCAACTGTTGTAAAGGGGATTGAGTTCTTGATTTGATTCTTGGCTTGGTCATTGGTGTACAGCAGTGCTACGGATTTGTAAACATTGATTTTGTAACCTGAGACTTTACTGAATTTGTTTCTCGAATCTAAGAGTCTTCAGGGTTTTCTAGGCACATAATCATGATAGTCTACTTCCTCTTTTCCAATTTGGATGCCGTTTATTTCTTTCTCTTGTCTGACTGCTCTGGCTAGGACTTCCAGGACTATGTTAAATAGAAGGGGTAAAAATGGGCATTGCTGTCTTGTTCCAGTTCTCAGGGGGAATGTTTTCAACTTTTTCCCTTTCAGTATGATGTTGGCTATGGGTTTGTCAGATATGGTTTTACTAATTTAAGGTAAAAGTCCCTTCTACACCTAGTTTGTTGAGGGTTTTTATCATAAAGCAATGCTGGATTTTATCAAATGCTTTTTCTTTGTCTACTGAGATGGTCATATGGTTTTTGTTTTTGATTCTGTTTATGTGATGTATCACACTTATTGACTTGTGTATGTTAAATCATCCCTGGATCCCTGGGATGAGACCTACTTGATCATGGTGGATTGTCTTTTTTAGGTCCCGCTGGATTCAGTTAGCTAGTGTTTTCTTGAGGTTTTCTGAATCTATGTTCATCAGGGATACTGGTCTGTAGTTTTCTTTTACATTTTTATTTATTTATTTATTACTTGAGTTTTTGGTCTAATGTCCTTTCCTGGTTTTGGTATCAGAGTGATACTGGCTTCATAGAATGATTTAGGGAGGATTCCCTCTTTCTCAGTCTTTTGGAATTGGTACCAATTCTTCTTTACTGTTTGGTAGAATTCAGCTGTGAATCCATGTGGTCCTGGACTTTTTTTGTTGGCAAGTTTTGTTGTTGCTGTTTTTTTTTTTTTTTTTTTAAACTGATTCAATCTTGCTGCTTATCAGTCTGTTCAGGGTTTAATGATGGCGGAAATTTCTAAAGGTTTGCTTGGTGCTCTGCAGAGTAAACCTGGTGTTCAACAACAACAATATTCAAAATGGGAAGTGCAGATAAAAATTCCAAGCAACAATGAATGGTTTTCTATTATTAAAAATTGCATCAATAAGTAGGGTAAATTTTAGCTAAATCAAACCAAGATCCTATCTTGAATTTGTATACCAGCATTTCTGTCATTTCTCCTCCTTACTTATATAACAGATGTTATAATAGAGACAAAAAAGATGGCAACAGAAAACCAAGTCAAAAAAGCATTATCAACTTTATTAGAAGACTCAACAGCTCTTCCCCCGCCTCGCCCAGTCTCAAAGCACTGAGACAAGGTAATATAAATATTTGTACACACACACACACACACACACACACACTCTCACACACGCACATTTTTCTAACATGAATTTGAAAGAAAACAAGTCAAGACAGCACAACAGCCATGCCAGATCTCAGGAGCCTCAAGCCAGCAGCACTCCTACAGTACAGGGTAGCCAGAATTCATTTTGCTACTAGGGAGAAAAGAGAGCACCTACAGTGTTGTTACTCAAATAATCTTTCCCTGCCTCAGACTGTTTAGGAGGCTAAAGGAGGCTATTAAAATTCTCTTTGCTAAGCTTTAATACGCTAGTAAATAGATATTATTTTCATATTGGAAAAACTTCAACAATATGCTAACATACTATAAAAGCAAATGTTATACTTAATGTGAGAAAAGCACCTAGCACCTCCTCCCACTCTGAAAAATTAAAACCTTAAAAAAATGTGTTTTTCCTTTATTATAGACTATTCCTTAGAATCTCCTTTAACTTAGAGAACATCAGCATCCAGACATTTTACCATAGTATCTGGATCCCTTCTTACAAATAGATCACTTGTTTGTATTAAAATAATCCCAATACTAAGAGAAAAATTAGGTTACAGGCCACAAAAGAAAATAAAAGTGGAACAATTAATCATAACAAATAATCAGCTGTGCAAACCACCACTGAACCTTTCCCAGGGTTTTTCCTTATCACTTCACGAAAATAGCTTAAGCACCGCTGTCCTGTATCATTAGATTTGGAATCAAATCTAACATAAAAGGCAACCTTTATCTCTTCTGGTTCTTGCAAATAGCAGAGGATAAAAATCACAGAGTTTTAGAGTAGAGAGAAATGTTAGCAATTATCAATCCAATGCTTTCATTGTATAAATAAGGAAATGATGTGCAAGGTTGCATGATTTATTTAAGGACACTGAATGAATACCAAAGCTGAAACTCAGACCCATTTTCTGATTCTTAGTCAGATGAGTGTTCTTCACACTGGCCCCTCTCCTTCAGAAATGCATATTTTCCAACAATTTTATAAAATGATTTTTTTTTCCCCTGACAGGTTCTCACTCTTTCACCCAGGCTGGGTGCAGTGGTGCAACTGTAACTCACTGCAGCCTTGCACTCCTGGGCTCAAGCAATCCTCCTGCCTCAGTCTCCCCAGTAGCTAGAATTACAGGCACATGCCAACCACATCCGGCTGGTTTTAAAATTTTTCTTTTGTAGTGATGAGATCTGGCTATGTTCACGAGCCTGGTTTTGAACCCTTGGCCTCAAGTGATCCTCCCGCCTTCGCTTCCCAGTGTTGGGATTACAGGCGTGGACCCCTGCTCCCGGCCAAAATGACTTTTTAAAAAGTCATCAATGTTTTGCCAATCTTTTAAAGTATACTGATTGTGAGTAACTACTCTCAAAGACAATTTCATAAAATGTTCACACATTCATTCACTCGACAAATAATTCTGAGAGATTACTATGCATAGGGCACACTGTACTCTGTTCCATGGGGTCAGAAAGATGGAACAGACACGATTCTGACTGACCTTGAGACGCTTCAGTTGGATGGATGACAAGTTAGGACAGACATATAGAATCTGTAATTTGAGCAAAAGCTAAGAAATGCTTTTACTAAATTTTGATAAAAGGGTATAATCATATGCATATCTTGACACAAAAGAGAACATGTGGTTTTCGTGTTGCACTTTTTTTTGAGACAGGGCCTTGCTCTGTCACCCAGGCTGAAGTGCAGTGGCACGATCACACTGCTCACTGCAGGCTCAAACTCCTGGGTTCAATCAATCCTCCCACCTCAGCCTCCCGAGTACATGGGACTATAGGCACACACCACCACCACCACCACACTGGGCTAATTTTTGTATTTTTTTGTAGAGACAGGGTTTTGCCATGTTGCCCTGGCTGGTCTCAAACTCCAGAGCTCAAGTGATCCACCCGCCTCAGCCTGCCAAAGTGCTGGGATTACAGGCATGAACCACTGCGCCCAGCCTTCATGTAATCTTAGTAGTTTCTTATTTATGTAGGAATCCTGTAAATAATTACATATTTGTGGAATAAGGTTTATTCTAAAGAAAATGAACTAAGTGCTTAAACTGTATAACATAATTTGAAGTTTTGGATACTGCCTTGAGTCTTCCAAGTTACTATAATTATTTTTCATTATATTTTGTCTCCTTATGTAAAAATGTATATTTATAATTCAACTAATTTAGCAAATATTTTAATGTTTTTACATTACAGTGGGGTCACAAAAAACTGTCTAAAAGAACAGACCACAAGCCAGCAAATAAATGAACATCTCAGACCAAATGTTTTAAAATGGGTTTGAGTTCCACTGGTCAATATAGAACAGAGTAAAAATTAGTGTAACTCCTAACACCTGAGATAGAAATGTTAAGTTATAGCAATCTGGTGTGATTGATCATAAAATCAAAATTAATTTCCACAAAATATGTTAGTCACATTAAACCATCACATTAATATACCCTCTCGGCACTTACAGCACCATGTATACACCAAGCTCCCTCACAAGCACCTTATAGCCTTTGGAATCTCTGTTCCTTCCACTGAAGATGCTTCTGCCCAGGTCTTTGTCTTTGTCTGAATGTCACCTCCTCGGAGAGACCCTTCCAAGTCACTATCACATCACCTGATTTTATTTTCTGTATGTACTTCTCCTACATTTAAACCTTGTTCACCTGTCTGGTTTCTGCTTAATCCCCACTAGAAGATAAGCTTGCCGAGCACAGGCACCTTTTTAGTCATGTTCAGTACAGCAACCTTAGTGTGTGGTAGAATCTGACAGGGACTCAGAAACATTTGTTGAATGAATTAATGATGCCTAGAAAGTCAATAAATATTACATCAGGAATATTAAAGTCCATAATAAAACTTTAAAGAAACTCTTTCAAAAAAAGAATGTGCTCAGACCACTCATTTATTGATTTGGCAGCTCATCTAGCAAAATGCTACTACAAGTACACTCTCCTCATAGACCACCTGAAATTCAATAGTTTAAAAAATAAAAATAAAAACATGGTCTAGCAAATACTTCTTTTTATAAGTCAGGGCCATAAGTGACCAAGAACAGCTTCTGGTTTGTGATGTTCTTGGCCATTTAAAGAGCACTGAGTTCTATTTTACTTATTGTAATAATGATTCCCCCAAGATTAGCACAGGTTCTCAAATAATAAATTTAGAACTGTCTTCTATTTAATGAATGTGAAATCTGAGAACATTCTGAATGGAAATTCTAGATCCAAACTATAAATCAAACCAAAAACAATTAGGATCTTGGTAAGGAGGGGGAAAGGTTAGTTAATATCTCAATTAAAATTTGCTCAGCAGCCTACAAGTAGACATAAATCTTTGTTTTTTTGTTGTTCTGTTGTTTAGACAGGGTCCCCCGTTCTGTCACCCAGGCTGGACTGCAGTGGTCTGGTAACAATTCACTGTAACCTCAAACTCCTGGGCACAAGCACTCTTCTTGCCTCAGCCTTCTGAGTAGCTGGAACTACAGGCACAGGCCACAGAGCCTGGCTAATTTTTAATTTTTTTTGTAGAGATGGGGCCTCATTATCTTGCCTGGGCTAGACTAGAACTCCTGAGCTCACACACCTGGCCAACATAAATTTTTAAGAAACCTAGCCACTCCAAATCAGCTCCTAAGGACACTGAATCTGTTAACTTTGAAAAATAAGACTAACCATGTTAGGAATCCTGTTGAGATTCCAGCTTCTCTTAATTTCTGAATATGAAGTCAATTCCACTGTCTGTCACAATGGAATAAGAAAACATGTTATTTCAGGAAAACTGGTGAATCGTATGTCTGTTAGCCAAGCATTTACTATGTACCAAGGTCATAAAATAAGTGTAGTTTACTTAGATTTACCCACGTGCTACCAATATATCTGCTCATTATTCCCTCTTGCATTTCAGTCTTTCCTTCTGAGTTCAATTTCCTTCTCTCTTAAGTACATCTTTTAAAAGAATGTATGGTGGTAGCCAACTCAGTTTTTATTTGTCCAAAAAAGTCATTTCATCTTTACTCTTAAAGTTCAGCTGGGTAAAAATTTAAGGTTGGCAGTTATCTTTACTCAGTATTTTATAATTTGATTGTCTTTAGGATTCCATCATCGCTACTGAGTAGTTAAATGTGGCTCTTTTATGACCAATCATCTATTTTTTTCTACTGTCTATTAAGATATTCTCTTTATATTTGATTTTCCGCCATTTCACGATAATGTGCCTAGGTGCAGAATTTTTGCCTATCTCCCTTGGAGTTTCATTGTGCTTCCTAAAGCTGACAATTCATGCCTTGTATCAAATCTCAGCCAGTATGTATTTAAACTGATAGCAGCTGAGAACTATCCCTATTCTTTCTGTAACTCCAATTAGATTCATTTTGAATCTCATTCTATTTTCCATATCTTTGAACTTCTCTTTTGCATTTTTCATCTCAGAGAAAAGAGACTCAGAGAAAACAAACGAGTACTACATATGTTAATTTTCTAAACCGTTCTTCAAAACACATCTATTGCTGAACTTGTCCATTAAGTTTCTAAATTTCAATGACTTTTTTTTTTTCCTTTGTTGGTTGTTTTGCTACAACTTACTGACGTTTTTTTCCTAGGTTCTGTCATTTTGGGTTACAGGCTAATACTGGAAAACTTTAATCTGGAGGAATCTGAGAAGCTTGTACTGATAGCACATTTCTTCAGAAAGGCCATGTATTTTCCTCTGCTCCACCTGAGGCACCTCTAGCTCAGGATCATTTTAATTTCTTATCTCTGGGTTTCCCAGACCACACAGGTGGACAAATTCAAATAGCAAACCTGTATTTTAAAAGGGTTATGGTATAAATTTTCAGGGAAGACTTCTATTTGGATCTAAGGCTAAGAAAGACAAGCCTTTATCACTATACTTTGCTGGTGGGTGGATTTTTCCCCCAGTCTACCCTTTCACTAAGAGTATAAAGTCTTTAAGAGTTATAGCTCTATACAGGGATCCTCAGCTCCATTTCCTCGCCCTGAAAAATCCAGCCTTTTCTCGAGAAGATCCAATACAACACAAAGCTCTGGAGTGTGGTTTGAACAAAGGCCCTTACTTAGGGCAGCTCTGGCATTAGCTTGATAACCATTCATTTTTCTCTTCAGTTGCCCTGGGGAAATCCCTCACATCCTTGAGCTTGCAGGGAAAACATGTAAAGGAATGTTACGGCCATTTGTAGACATTTCACAGAATTTTTCAGGTTATCTAATCCATTATATTGCCAGAAGTCTCTGAGAATAACCTTTAAAACAATAATTTCAATCTTCAAAAGCTTTAAACCAGTATTGCTTACCCCTTCTGTGTTTCCATAGCAATACACAAAATAAGTATGTACTTATTTTACTCCACCTTGTCACTGTGGTTTACTTATCTATTTCTCTGCCCTGATTTTAACTGACATTTCTAGTACTCAACAATACAAGGTAATGCATAAACAAAAACTTATTACCTCAGTAATTCCTGCTTTGGCTACAACAGGGAAATAAGAATTAGCAGACTGCTTAGCTTCGCTATAATTTTGAAGATGAGAATCAAGGGCAGTGACATGGTTTTCACTATCCTCTCTATATTTTTAAGAGAATAAAGGCTAGCAAAGATTTTGATGAATGCTCTAAACAGGAGAGTAAGAATGGAAACTTGCTGGTTGATCTTGTGACACATGTGACAGTAACTCAGTAGCAATGAGGATACACTTATATGTGTTTTAGAGGCAAAACTGACAGGTATCTGATTTGACATGAAGGATGAAAGAGGGACTGACTCTAAGGCTAAAGAGAACGAACTATAGCAAAGAGATCAAAGTTATAAGAAGTTAACATTAATAAAGAACTATTTAAAACTTGGCACATATATTAAAAAGCTGAATGCAACTGACTATATCACCCCCAGTTACAAATTTTTCATTTTACTTCATTTGATGAGTACCAGGAAGTCCAATTGTTGCAATGTATCCAGGATCTCTACTATTTTGGCCATAATCTTCTTTTCCAGCCCTATCTTTCATTATTTCTTTACCTTCCCTAATCCAGTCAAACAAAATTACTCATTTATTAATGATTTTCTGCAACTGCCCAAACTCTTCTCTCCTTTGTTCCTTGTGTTCCTGCAGTTGGCAACCCCTATAAATATTCAGATTCTACCCTATCCTTCAAGTTCTAGCTCATCTGCCACTTCTTCCATGAAGCTTACTTGGAACAACCTTCTTGAGAAGAGTATCTGTCCTAAATCAACTCTGCAGCATCCCGAAAACCCACCACAGTGTCTTGCACAAAGAAGAAATTAAATAGCAACTGATAAATGAGCACTAGGCCCAGGATAGCAGAGAAGAAATTTAATTCTTATAAGGGAAACTGGGCTTGAACTCTGATATCCATTTCAAATCTAAGGTTTTGTGATTCTATAAAACCTTTATTAAAAATCATCTTAAGATACATCTAAAGTGCATATCACCATTTTTTAATGGGTAAACATTTACTGAACACCCTCCACGTACCAGATACGGCGCTAGGTAGGCTTAAATGTGATTCCCTTTGAATCCTAACAAAACTCCATAAAGCAGTCATTCTTTATTTTACAGATGAGGAAAGGAGATTCAGGCAATTGTCCTAATACAATGCTATACAAGTGGCAGAATGAAGGCATAAACTTCATCTTTTAACTTAGTAAGCCTATTGCTCTTGTACCAACATCACAGCTGCCAAGTGATTTAGAATATAATTTAATTTCCTCACTTAAGTAAACAAAGAAAAATATGTTGAAAATATTATGAACACAAATGAATCAAGTATGGATAGCAAATAACAAGTTATTCTATTATACTTGCAACATTTTTCAGCAAAGCAAAACAATTCTCCCAAGGTTCAATTCAATTCAACAAACATTTATTGTGAAAGGCACTAACAGAATTCTAAATGAAAAAGGCTAAGGATAATATGAAAGTAGAAGGTCTACCTCTGTATGTATGAGAGTTCATGGTGCCATGAAGATTTTACAAGACTAGAATCAAGTTATTCCCCATTTTTCATTAAAAAGCCCCTTTGAAGAGGAAAAATATAATCTAATATTGACATAAAATTCACAAAATGTTGACACTGCCTATATTAAATTGTATCAAATCATAGTTATACCAGTATCTATATTTTTTAAAGTTTCCTGGACCATTCACAATGGGAAAGGCAAAGTGAATACAGTAGAATATTTTCAAATAACTAAAAAATAAACTAGAAATGGATTTTAAGTCATCAGTATTATTCTGTCAGGTAGCAATAGAAAGAGTGCAATACACAGCTTAAGTTCAGCAAAACAATGTAACTGAAGATGGTAAGCTCTCACTACATAAAAAACCAGGACAGTAGGAGATGCAGCACGGTCCATCAGAGCACCCACTTTTCACTGTCATTCTACCACCAAGAATCTTTGTGATTTTTAAATAACTGACCTATTTGTAAAACTAAAGACTTGATGTAAATACTCTCTATGGTCCTTTTCAGATTAGCAACATTCAAACAATTATCAATTAATAACAAAAAAATTTATTACTATTTGGACATTAGCTTTAACATATACACTATTTAGAGCGGATAGAAAGTTGAATCATTAAGGAAATAAAAAGGAAGAAAAATCGTTCTGATACCACAAATACAAAATAGGATAGTTAGAGAGTAAATTGCTTTGGTCAAAATCCCTAAGAGCGGTCAAAAATAAATATTAAATAATCTGGCTTGAATTTATTCAGCCTTACCTATCTACACAATTCTACACAAACAGAATATTAAGCTAGTTAAATTCAAAGTATTTACTATTTGTTTACTGTAGGGATAAGGAATAAAATTAACCACGTAGATTATTATTGTTATTTATTAAATGACAGTGAGGATCCTCTCCTTTATGACATTACTAGCAATGATAGCAAGGAATGCCTAATGGAAAACACAGAAGACTGCTTGAAACTTTTCATCTGTACAAACCACAGAAAATAGCAAATTCTTGTCTTCTATCACATGTGAATACCAGGCATTTGAACACCACTCTTGTGTCCAACTTCTCAAACACAACGAAAGACAAAGGACCCTAAAACATCCCTACCCACGAAGTGCAGATAGTCTAGTCTCATGTCACCAAATGAGAGCAACTATTTCAGACTCTTCACTGACTTTCACATTGCTGCCACGTCTTAAGAAATAATCACCAATACACACAATTCTGGTCTTCTTATCCTAGTCATTTATCTATCTATCCAACCATCCATTCATTCCAACAAACATTTACTGGATTCTAATCATGTTAGGTGTAACATCAACACCAAGAGATCTAGCTCAGAGATCAGCAAATGTTTTCTGTTAAGAATATTATAGGTAGTATTTCAGGCTTTTTTGGCCCATGTTCTCTGCCCACACTCTTCTTCCTCTTTTTGTTTTTTTCCTCTTTTTTTGGTAATGGCTTTTTACATTTTATGAAAAATGTAAAAAGGGGTCTTACAAAACAGGCCATAATTTGGACTTAGCCAAGTATCAATGACTTAATGGATGCTCAAATTTTTTTTTTTTTTTTTTTTGAGACAGAGTCTTGCTCCGTCGCCCACGCTGGAGTGCAGTGGCACGATCTTGGCTCACTGCAACCTCCGCCTCTCGGGTCCACGCCGTTCTCCTGCCTCAGCCTCCCGAGTAGCTGGGACTACAGGCGCCCGCCACCAGGCCTGGCTAATTTTTTGTATTTTTAGTAGAGACGAGGTTTCACTGTTTGCCAGGATGGTCTCGATCTCCTGACCTTGTGATCCGCCCGCCTCGGCCTCCCAAAGTGCTGGGATTACAGGCGTGAGCCACCGTGCCCGGCTCAAATATTTTTAAATAAACTTTAAGTTGACAAGATTTAGTTCCTGCCCTCAAAAAAGGGTCACAATGTATTACAGGAAGGAACAAGTAAAATAGAAGTTCAATACCAAATAACATTTTCTATGAAGGAGGTATGCACAAGACAGTAATAGGTTAATGTTCAGTAAGTGGTAACATGTGCTAAGCACAAATATTCTAAGTGTTTAAACATACATTAATTTACTCCCACAAGAACAACCCTATGAAGTTCTTTTATAATTCCCATTTTACATATGAGAAAACAGAGACAGAGATATTTAGTAAATTGTCCAAGAAGATGTAATCAGCAGAGTGAAGCTAAAGTTTTAACCTGGACCACAGGCCTCTGGAGCAAGCTCTGCATTTAACCCCATTTGCTAGGAAGCTAATGGGGCAGAGTAGAGGTGCAGTATCTAAACCCTATAGGAAAGTCAGGGAAGCCTTCCCTGAGAAGTAGAAACAAGTGAAAGCAGTAATATGAGGGTAGAAAAGTATAGAAAAAGTAGAACATTGGAAGAAAAAGAGGTGTGACAAGGATGATAAATGCAGGAAACACCAATAAGACAGACTGAAAAGAAGAGGCAAAGAAGTGACAGAAGAAGAGGCTGGAAAGATAGACAAGGACAACATTATGAAGGTCCTCATATTTAAGTTGCAACTTCAACTTAAAGTTAGTCCTTAAAGCTGTGTGGTTTTAGGAGCTTTAAGCAAGAGGGATGTAATAAAAATTTAAAAATTTTTGGTTGGGCACGGTAGGTCACGCCTGTAATCCCAGCACTTTAGGAGGCCGAGGCGGGCAGATCACAAGGTCAGGAGATCAAGATCATCCTGGCTAATACAGTGAAACCCCATCTCTACTAAAAAATACAAAAAATTAGCTGGGCGTGGTGGCGGGTGCCTGTAGTCCCAGCTACTCCGGAGGCTGAGGCAGGAGAATGGCGTGAACCTGGGGAGGTGGAGCTTGCAGTGAGCCGGGATGGCACCACTGCACTCTAGCCTGGGCGACAGAGCAAGACTCCGTCTCAGGGAAAAAAAAAAAATTATTTCGTTTACTTAAGTAACAGTATGAATATAGATTTGAGGGAGTAAGTATGAAAATAGTGAGGGGGCCAGTCCATGAACCCCAGGCAAGAGTAGGAGCTAGAATTAGAGTACTAGCCACGAGAATAGAAAAGAACTAGGTATGAACTATGTAAAGAAGGAAGCCTTGGTACTACGTAACATGTGCAACTGAGTGAAGGAGATGAACAGGGAAATATGAGTACAGGAGAAAGTGTGGCCTGAAAGGGAGAAGAATGAGTTTGGATATGTTTAACGTGATGCGCCTATGGGAGAAGTTCAACAGACAGCAGAATTTATAAGTCTGGAATAAAAAGGAAAGGTCTCTATTGTTAAATCAAGTTTAGCCTAAAGCTGCCTCATTACGTATTTTAAGTTCAGCTAAAGGTTTTTCTGTACATGGTGAACTATAACAAGTGGGGGTGTAACCAGACCGTAGCCAATCACCGACTTTTGGCCAATCAAATGTAGCCAACCATTTGAACCATGTTCAAATGAGGTAAATGCTGAGGTGTAACCAATCCAGCTGTTCCTGTATCTCGTTCCCATTTTCTATACATCACTTTCCTTTTTTTGTCCATAAATCTTCTTCCATCACGTGGCTGCGCTGGAGTCTCTGAGCCTACTCTGGCTGGGAAGGCTGCCCAATTGGCAAATCATCAGTTGCTCAATTAAATTCCTTTAAATTTAATTCAGCTCAGGTTTTTCTTTTATCACTATCTTCTTCCTGATCAAATATTCCTTAACACACCGTCTCACTCCAGAATGATTCTCAGATGTCAGGCAACCCTCATTTCACTTTTCAATTGTCACCCAGTTAACTCTATCACACCTGGGGCTGTATCACAAGCCTTGGTTACTCATATTTGGCTCAGAATAAGACTCTTCAAATATTTTAGAGTTTGGCTCTTTCGTCAATATCCAAATACATTATGTACATTTTAAGTTAAGACTGGTCTATAAATGGACCTTTGGAGAACTGTATCTGTTCATTTAAACCAGTCACAAATGAAGACTAAACACTCCACCCTCTTCCTATGGGGATGTAATCTTTTAAGACACTTAGCATTTAAGATACTTAGCTTTGGTGGAGAGGAGGCAGCCAGGACATTACACCATTTATACGAATGGCATTGAAAATATGATTTAGTGTTACCAGGCCCTTTAAAAGCACTTAATAGATATGACTCCTGTGTGTTCCTACTTGATTGCTACAATACAGCATAGTAACAAACATATGAACACTTAATAAATGCCTTTGGCATGAGGACTGCTTGAAATCTAAGCTGATAATTTAGCACAATTATTATAATTTCACGGAAAGTGTTGGAAAGAAGGAAAATCTTACTTTTTATGCTTAGTTAGGACTTTTTAAAAAATGAGACTATTCAAAGACCATGCAAAGAAAGTTACTTCAGTGAAAAGGTAAGAAAAGTCAAAGGTTCACAAAAGCCTAAATCGAAATCATTTCAAAACAAAGGAAAGCAAAATTGATTTGTAACACACCATGACACAAAGTAAGGGCCATGTAAAAGCCCAATGTTGCCTATCGTTTTAAAGGTAACTGTCATAATACTGTTCATACCTTTAAGTAATTCTCGCTGACACTGATACAGAATGACTGACTATAGAAATTGTGTGAGAGCCTAACATGCTCACTAGTGGGAAGTGTTGAGTTATTTTTCCACATTCGCCAAATGAATAGACTAGCTACAAAAACTAAAAGTCTGAAAAAAAAAAAAAAACCTACATGACAGTAATAGCAATAAGATCTCTCTTTAAAAAAAAAAAAAAATCAAGCTCAAACACCAAGCATATTTGGTACCTATCATGTCCACTTTTATTTTCACAGGATCTGGAGAGGTAAGCTTTATTATTTCTGATATCACACATTTACAATATGTTTTTGTTTTTGTTTTCCAAGACAGAGTCTCGCTCTGTCACACAGGCTGGAGTGCGCAATCTCAGCTCACTGCAAACTCCGCTTCCCGGGTTCAAGCGATTCTCCTGCCTCAACCTCCAGACTAGCTGAGATTGCAGGCACCTGGCTAATTTTTGTATTTTTAGTAAAAACGGGGTTTCAACACGTTGGTCAGGCTGGTCTCGATCTCCCGACCTCAGGTGATCCACCCACCTCGGCCTCCCAAAGTGCTGGGATTACAGGCATGAGCCACTGTGCCCGGCCAACAATATGGTTTTAAATATAAACCATTTTGTCAAATCAGAGTTCTTATCCTGTGTTTCCAAACATAGTTTCCACAAATCACTTTTTTCTCAATCTAGACAAGTAAACCTGTTTGCTAATCCTTCCACCGTCTGTCCCCACCCAACTCCCATCAATATTTATTCCCTCTGGAACATTTGTTTTGTTGTTTTTTTTTTTGAGACTGAATCTCGCTCTGAAGCCCAGGCTGGAGTGCAGTGGTGCGATGTTGGCTCACTGCAATCTCCACCTCTGAGGTTCAAGCAGTTCTCCTATCTCAGTCTCCAGAGTAGTTGGGATTACAGGTGTGAGCCACCATGCCCAGCCCCCTCTGGAACATTTAAGCTGCAGTTCCCTCTACTAAGAATCGTATTTTTCCTCTGTTCTAAGTCATATCTCTTCTCA
Source organism: Papio anubis (assembly GCF_008728515.1). Classification (NCBI taxonomy): domain Eukaryota; kingdom Metazoa; phylum Chordata; class Mammalia; order Primates; family Cercopithecidae; genus Papio; species Papio anubis. The sequence continues at coordinate 193,848,311 of NC_044976.1, forward strand.
CCTTTAAAATATTCCTCAAGCTCATATAACTAAATTATCAAGTACTTCTATATTAACTGGGTTGCAACAGTAGGTTACACATTATTCTCTTAACTCTGTGACATATTCTGTCATGGGGGGACACATCAGTAAGAAAAATGATTCTTTTTCATAAACGTACATTTGATAACTTGTAACAGCTCTTGTCTGTATCATAGGGCAGAGGTCAGTTGCATTACTTCATAAAACAAAGGACTGAATTTCTTTATCCAGGTTAAACCTTTTTTATATTCATGTTGCTATAGCTCATCAGTTAACAACATTTGTTACATACCACTACCCATGATTCTGCATATTCTACACACAATGTGTGTTCATTTAACATTGTCAGGCTTATGCTATAAGCACTGTGTACCATTATAATCAGGGGGGATTAGAAGGAAACAGAAGAACATGGACACACCAATCCTGTTCCAAAAGCATTTGAATATCTTTAACATGTGTAATTATGTATTCCCCTTAATTTACCTAATTACAATCAAATGAAAAAATATCTTTCAGATGCTCATTTTATTTGCAAAGTGTTTTGCTTAAAGAATCATACTCAAAGACACAAATACATACCCATGTGAAATAGAGGTCTTGAAAACCAAATTTAAAATTAAATTCTATTAAAATCAAATTTTATTACATTTAATAGAATTTTATTAAATTCTATTAAAACAGATACATGAAGGAGGATAGCCAATTAAAGTTCGCAAAATGTCTGGCGTATTATAAGCACTGAAACATTTGCTGAAACGTGAGCTAAGTCAACGTATCTTTCTTTAGAAGACTTGTCAGGACAGGTAAAAATAAAGTTCCCAGATAATCTGAACAGATTCAATTCCACAACTCAGGAATTAGCTGATTTTACCTGACCTTTAGTTCCTAAACTGTGTTGAATGATAAATGTAACATTATCTTCATCGTTGAAGCCTAATCAGACTATGCTGAGCCCTAAAATTTCCTGAAGTAAAATTTATGGACAAGTGACAAACACCCTAGATCTAGAGAAAGGACAAACTCAAGTCATTTAACCACTATCTATGAAATCCCTACCACGTGCCAGGTGCTGGAGATACAGCAGTGAGTAAAGCAGACAAGGTCCCATCCCTCTTGGGAGTTTTCAGTCTCAGAGATACATAGTAACAAATTATGATAAATGCTATAAGCAAAAGAACAGAATCTCACAAGACCATATGTCAACAATCACTTTTTCTATAGAAACAGTCTTTGTGTTGAGATGTGAAGAATGAAATGGAAATTGACTAAGCAGAGAAGTAAAAGGTCCCTGTGAAAGCATGGTACCTGTGAGAATCTGAACAGAAGTCTCGGTGGCTAAAGTGCAGAGGGGAAAAATAAGAGAGGAGGTGGAGAAGTAGGCCTGGGGAATGTTAGTCTTCATCCTAAGAGTAGCAGGAAATAATGTTATGGAGGAGAATGACATGACTGGATTTGTGTTTTCATAAGATACGGTACCCTAGCTTCAGTGTACAGAACAAATTTAACAAGGATATGGAAGGCTACTATTGTGCTGCAAGGGGGAGATGATCCTACTCAGACTAAGATAGCAGAGAATATGGATTTGAAAATTATTGAAGGATGTCAAATAGGCCTTAGTATAGTAAGAATTTGGGAAGTGAGGGAGAGGGGGTATTGAGAATTACTCCTAAGTCTTTAACTTGGAAAACTGGAATAAAAAAGGTGATGCTATTCACTGACACGTGGGACACCAGAGGTGGGCATGTGGCATCAGCGAGTAGTAACTGAGGCCACCGGGATACTTACAATTGCTAGGTTGTAGAATGAAAAGAAATGGAAGCCAAGGACTGAGCTTTCACAAACTCTGACATCTATGGACAACAAAGGTAGCTGGGGTGAGGTGGCTCATGTCTGTAATCCAAGGCTTTGGGAGGCTGAGGTTTGAGGTCAGGAGTTCAAGACTGGCCTATGCTTTTTTTTTTTTTTTTTAATTAGCCAGGTATGGTTGACAGGTAAAAATGGAGTTCCCAGACATTCTGAATAGATTCAATTCCAGCTCAGGAATTGGCTTGGTTTTACCTGATCTTTAGTTCCTAAACTGTGTCAAATGAACATAGTTACTTAGGAGGTCAAGGCAGGTAGATCACGTAAGCCCAGGAGTTTGAGGTTGCAGTGAGCTATGATTGCGCCACTGCACTCCAGCCTAGGCAGGAGAGCAAGATCCCAACTCTTAAAAAACAAACAAAACCCCAAAGTAGTCAAAGCAGGAGTTACCAGAGAGATGAGAGGAAAACCGAAAGAGCAATGACCTCACAGTTTCCAGGGAGAAAAAGGTTTCAGAAAGAGTTGGTGGTTAAGAGTATCAAACACCACTGAGAGGTCAAATAAGAACAGGTCTGAAAGAATGCCCATTGGATTTCATGACCTGAGGGTCACTGATGATCTTAAGAATACTTCCCAGAATAGTGAATTATTCCATGGCTTAGACTGGCAGTAGAATGCAACAATAGCACATTCTACTCACTCATTGAACTCCTTTCTTCTTTTCCTTTTCTTTTTTCTGCCCATCCTCTCTTGCTCTGCACTCTCTTCTGACTTCAACATGGCTTCCTTTCTCATCTTTTTTGTTCTATCTACTCATTTCTTTCCTCTCCATACTTACTGATTTTCTCCTTTGCCTTTCCCACCCTTATTTTATGACAATATGGAACTGAAAATACTTCATTTTTAATTGAATACTTCCATTCTTCCTGTTCTTAATTGTAACACTTTATAATTCAGAATGGCTGAGGACAGTGGTGGTGGTGGCAAAATTTAATTGCTTTTACTTATACGAAAGCTTCAGAATAACTTAAGGAGTGGGTCAATGGTTTGAACAGGAAATAACGTACTAAAAAAATCGAACTCTTCTTCTATAAGAATATAGTCCCCTCTTATCTGTGGGGGACACATTCCAAGACCCCCAAGTGAAACTGGGGCTAGTACTGAACCCTATATAACACTATGTTTTTCCTATATATACATACCTATGATTAAGTTTAATTTATAAATTAGGCATAGTAAGATTAAAAATAAGAATAAAAAATAGAAGTTATAATAATATGTCAGTATCACTACTCTTTGCACCTTCGGGCCACTATAAGTAAAATAAAGATTACCTGAACATAGCACTGCAATACAATGATCAGCCAATCTGATAACCTAGGCGGCTACTGAATGACTGACAGGTGGGTAGTGTATATAGCATGAGATATACTGAACAAAGGAATGAGTCACATCCCCCACAGAACAGAGTGGGATGCCACGAGATTTCATCTCACTACTCAGAACAGCATGCAACTTAAAACTTACAAATTATTTCTGGGATTTTCCATTTAATATTTTTGGATAGCAGTTGACTGTGGGAAGCTGAAACCACAGAAAGAGAAACAGCAGATAAAGGGGGACTACTGTTGTCTTCTAGTATAAGTTAAATCTTTTGCTCTTAGATCGCTAACTGCTGGATATAATGTGGCACAAACCACCATCTCTGTTATAAAATCTTAAGTTATTAAACAAGATTCAGCTAAAGTACTTTTTCTTGAATATTTCCAGGGCACAAGATATTCTTATACAGAAACTCAGAATGGAAAATAGCTAAGACATAAGTGGTGTTTCACAGAACCATCCATCAGTCTTTTTTAGGATGTAGCAGTCTTCCAGGTATCACTTAACCAATCATTATTCTTACCCCATCTTTTTGGACTGGGGGTGGTAGAATTTAAAACTTACCGTTACTAAGACAGGGTGATAGTAAGCATAGTATTTTGGGATGTCTTTTTTTTCCTTGCCCTACACCTTCAGAGTTCTGCCGGGTGACTCAAATGTAAAGATCCCATAATCTTGCCTGTGTGCTCAAGCAAACACTAACACTTTTAAAAGTGGGAATGAAAAATCTGAACTGTCGAATTAGAAACAGTATGTAGTCCCATCTTCAATTTCAGAAAGAACAAGTAGAGATATCGGGGCCATTGTGGCCTTCTGTAGTCATACTGAAGAATAATGTACATTTAAAGTTTTAATACAGCTTTTTAAAAAGCCAAAAACTAAATGTCTTCTGTAAGAAAACACTATTGTTCTCATCATAGTTCCACTATCAATAATTACTACAGCTGGTCACAGGGGCTCACACCTGTAATCCCAATACTTTGAGAGGGCAAGGTTGGGGGATCACTTGACCCAGGAGTTCAAGACCACTCTCGGCAACATACTGGGAACTCCATCACTACAAAGAAAAGAAAAATCAAATCCAGGCATGATGGTGCGAGCCTGTAGTCTCAGTTACTGGGGGAAGGCTGAGGTGGGAGGACTGCTTGATCCTGGGAGGTCAAGGGTGCAGTGAGCTGTGATTGTGCACTGCAGCCTGGAGTGAGAGCCTTTCTCAAAAAAAAAAAAAAAATTACATTCATTTGACTAAGTAAGATTAGCAGCCCAAGAGTTCATCAGCTGCAATTCATTCACTGCAAATCTCAGGACTAAAAGTAGTATGTTTCAGAAGAGTATCTTTCTAAAAGACAATGAAAAAGGTGGAAAACAAGAAAGAGTTGTAAAGGAAAATGAGAGGGTTGTCAATATTCTTAGATGGAAACGCTGTCATTAATGAAAGGCAACAACAATTTTCACAAGAACTGGATTTATAAGAAAGCATAACTTTACTCTAATTCATGGTTTGTCCAGAAAACTGAATATATGAGCAAATGACAACCAAACTATTTTAACTCCCAACTCTTTCGGAAACACAGTGAGTCTACAAAGAAGTAAGTCTACTAATCAGCAAAGGCATTAACTGTGTTAAAATTCAGAGTAATTTTGGTCTGTATTTACTAGGGCAAAATATAGACCAAATACATAGCAAAATTAATCTAAAAACAAGGACAATAAAATAACAGAAATAGGTAACTACCTATTTAAAATGAAACCTGCCTCACAGACCCACATGTTCTATAGAAATTTGTCAGAAATGGTATATTCCAGGCAATACTCAAAAGACCTGGAAGAGGAGGAAAGGAAGATATTAGGAAAAGGAATTATCTGAAATAACCAAGTGGATTTCTGTCACTAGTTTTATAGTCAGATTCTTCATAGGTTCATTCTCTACTTAGGCCTATTAAAATAGAACTCCTTAAATTTCACCTAAAGCAACAGGGTGGAAGCAACAGCAAAATATTACATGCTAGAGATTAGAGCTTTAATAATTAAGGGAAAGGATGGGTACATTAACTAATAAAAAAAAAAAGTCAAAAAGTTCTGCATAAAGTAACCTTCTTAATATGAGCAATGAAACACACAAAAAGAAAATATCAACCTTATTACTCTTCAAATATTATAAGGAATAAGAAAATCTAGCTGGGGAAAATCATATTTTCAGTTAGTAACTGGTGGTCATTCAGAATAAACCGAGAGTTTGCTCTACAATTACTACCCTTGTTTTTTCACATAGAGATTAATCATAAACAATGTACTCCTGGTTCAGGCTCAATTATTCAGGAAGAAAATAAAACACATTTATTTTAAACTGTGGCTTTTATATATATATCTTTGTCAAACTCTAATTTCTTTCACTCTTACATTTTGAAATCCCTTATTTTTCTGTCTTAAGCAATGTGAAGCTGATAGCAGAGGGGAAAGACCACAAGCTCAAGTTCTTGTCCATACACTACTCATTACATGGTTATCCTAGCTTTTCATACAGAAGCCCATGAGAGCTTCCAGTTACTTTCCCAACAACTGCCACACTTCTGCCAGACATAATAGGGAAGGCATAAAAGGTACTGGCCTGAGGCCAAGAGAAAGAAAATTCTTTGTGGCTAAAAGGGCCCCAGAAACGTCCCAGGCTGCTGCTCCAGATGGGGCAAGTTGTAAGCATTGGCAATTTCCACAGGGTGTTAAGCCTGCAGGTGCACAGAGGGCAAGAGTTGAGGCTTGGGAGTCCCTGTCTAGATTTCAGAGGATGTATGGAAACTCCAGGCAGGAGTCTGCTGCAGGAGCAGAGGCCTCATGCAGAACCTCTACCAGGGCAGTGTGGAGGGGAAATGTGGGGTTGGAGCCTCCACACAGAGTCCCCACTGGGGCAGTGCCTACTGGAGCTGTGACAAGAGGGCCACCGTCTTCCAGACTCCAGAATGGTAGATCTACTGACAGCTTGCTCTGTGTGCCTGGAAAAGCCACGTGCACTCAATGACAGCCTGTAAAAACAGCTGAGGGGCTGTACTCTGTAGACCTACAGAGGCAGAGATGCCCCAGGACCTGGGAGTCCACCCCTTGCATCAGTGCTGCCCGGATGTGAGACACAAAGTCAAAGATAATTTTGGAACTTTAAGATTTAATGACTGCCCTGCTGGGTTTTGGACTTGCATGGGGCCTGTAGCCCCTGTCTTTTTGTTGATTTCTCCCTTTCAGAATGGGTGTATTTACCCAATGCCTGTACCTGCGTTATCTTGGAAGCAACTAACTTGTTTTTGATTTCACAGGTTCATAAGCAGAAGAGACTTACCTTGTCTCAGATAAGACTTTGGATTGTGGACTTTTGAGTTAATGCTGAAATAAGATTCTGGGGGACTACTGAGAAGGGATGATTGTATTTTGCAATGTGAGAAGGACATGAGAGATTGGGGAGGAGCCAGGGCAGAATGACATGGTTTGGATTTGTGTCCCCACCCAAATCTCATGTCAAATTGTAATCCTTAAATGTTGGATGAGGCGCCTGGAGGGAGGTGACTAGATCATGGGGGTAAGTCTTCCCCCTTGCTATTCTTCTAATAGTGAGTTCTCACAAGATCTGGTTGTTGTTTAAAAGTGTCTAGCCCCTCCCACTTCTCTCTCTTCCTCCTGCTCTGGTCATATAAGACCTGCTTGCTTCCCCTTTGCTTTCTGTCATGATTAAGTTTCTTTAGGCCTCCCCCGCCATGCTTCTACAGCCTGCGGAACTGTGAGCCAATTAAACCTCTTTTCTTTATAAATTACTCAGTCTCAGGAAGTTCTTTACAGCAATGCAAGAACTGACTAATACAGTTCTGAATATGGTTATTTTTTTTTTTAAATCCTAATGTGTGGGAACATACTTACAAAACCAGAGGAAGAAAATTCCCAGCCAAAAAAAAAAACGGGGGCATTGTCAAAAAAAAAAAAAAGGGCAATATTTACTATTTTGACATTTTGCAGAATAATGAAAACAATTCACTAAAAAAAGCATTTATTCCTGATAAGCAAATATAAGAACACAGAAAATAAATTTATTAATGGCAAGTATTCCTAGCCTTACAAAAAACTGTATACTGTTCATTCTAACATACTGTGGACATGCTTTCATTTCTGTGGACAGCAAACCTGTTCTGTAAAAAGTCAGAAAGCAAACATTTTAGTGTTTGTGGGACACATGGTCTCTGCCACAACTATTCAACTCTGCTGTTGCAGCGTAAGAGCAGCTATAGATACTACAGAGACAATGCATAAACAAATGGGTGTGGTTATATCCCAATAAAAGTTTATGAATATTGACATTTCAATTTCATATAATAATGTCATGAAATATTATGCTTTTATTTTTCCCCCACTAAAAAATGTAGAAATCATTCTTAGCTCAAGGGCCATACAAAAACAGGAAACACGAATTTGACCTGAGGACCACTGTTTGCCTATTCCTACATTATTTCCAATGTTTGTGGAAATAAAAATTTATAAATGTCTATAAAAATATTTTCTTTCTTGATGATTCACTAATTCACCACTTCCAGTTCTAAACCTTCCACAGAAACTCTCTGAGGCCTTCATTTCATCAGATTCCTTCCTTCCTTACACATCCCTCTCCCCAGGGAACAGCTTCAATGTTTTAAATCAAAATCTACTCATGTCAGAAAATAAGCCACCCATCTCGAGTTTTTACACATCCTACTTCCTTGAAATATTGTAAAGCTCCAAATCTTTTCATGCTCAATCTTTCAATAAATATAGAAGTTTGACCAATCTTATTATGCCTTTTCTCTTTCAACCGCCATTTAAATTTAATTCTATACAATGAGACCCTGTGAAGTCTTGGCGGTTCGGGTGTCTTGTTGAAAAAGCAAGTTTTAGACACGAATACATTTAATGTTTAAAATCTCTCCAGCAATTTTCCAAACGACTTCTAAGGAAACTCAGGAAAAGAGTTTTAGTTTATTGTTTTAAATGGCTTCTCTCCCACTTTCCCAGTTAGGTGTTCTTTTTTATTTTTATTCTTTTTAAAATTTAATATTTATTTGTCTAATGACTATTATTGTAATATCATTATTAGGATAATAACTGAAAATGTTTTAAGGACTTGATACCTCTTTAAATCTAAAGCCACAAGGTTTTAAAATGTTAAATTATTTAAATAATTAAAACAATGTTAGCATAAATTCAACTTATCACAATATTTGAAATGTGTTAATACTGACTTGGAAAGGTATAATCACAAACCTGGAAAATGTCAAGAAATAATTCATTTCATAAAGTGACCATGTATGTGGGGAACTGTACAAATGTGTAGTCTCTGGTGTAGAGCTTTCAGATTAGCATAGAGAAACATTCAGGAGTTAGTGAAAAACCATGTGGTAAGGGCAGAAATGTGTTGGGCACGAGATGGAGCATTCAACAGAGAATGAAATTTCACTCTCCATCTCTCCCTATCCACAAACAAGTGTTTAAATGCACCCATATTAAAACTGCTCCCAGTAAATTCAGGATAACAGTAACAGCAAAAATGCCACAGTTCAGCAATCTGTGTTTGACTGTGAAGTGATTTCTCCTGAAGACAGATGCCACCCCAAGGAACAAAAGCAATCCAATGTATGACCAGAGGCAGAGGCAAAAGCAAGAAAATATTAGAACTACAAGTCTGACTCTCTCTGTGTCTCTCTCTCTCTGTCTCTTCTCTCTCTCCACTGAGATTCCTAGCTACATCTTTAGAACATCCTGCGCAGACAACAAGAATGGTAATTTCCTACATAATACACAGCAAGAAGCTCTTTGCCTTTTATTTTGCTGCCAAGTACATAAACCAAAGGCTTCTTGCAGACTGCTGTACCCAAAGAACAAAACAACAAGGAATAGTTCCTGAAAAGCAACATTCAGGGTCCATAAAGAGTCAAAACATTTCCTCAAGTAGTTAACATGCCTTTGTTTTTTTTTTAACTTCAGCTATGCTAGTCCGGTTTTAATGTAGAAATTCTTAGGACCAAAAACGTTGAATGTGCTATGTATTTTTATTTGAAGAACATACAGGGAAAAAAATAGGAATACTAAAAATCTTATCATGAAATTTTCAAAATAAAATGTTACTACTGTTCCTACAAAGGAATGACTTCTTTAATCCTTTTAATGTTGTTTTTAACACCACTGAATCACCTCTATAATCCTAAAAGGGCAGACCCACAAACTCAGGGGGAGTTCAAGGTGGTCACTAAATGTTAAGTCACAAATTGCCCACCATTAGTTCAATGTCAGAAAAAAAAGAAGACATACCTTGTCCTAAGTTCAACTCTTGCAAGCTCTTTTTCTTTTTTTTGAGACAGAGACTCGCACTGTTGTCCAGGCTGGAGTGCAGTGGCGGGATCTCGGCTCACTGCAACCTCTGTCACCCAGGTTTAAGCGATTCTCCTGTCTCGGTCTCCCAATTAGCTGGGATTTACAGGTGTGTGCCACCACACCCGGCTAATTTTTGTATTTTTAGTAGAGATAGGGTTTCGCTATGTTGGCCAGGCTGGTCTCAAACTCCTGATCTCAGGTGATCTGCCCACCTTGGCCTCCCAAAGTGCTGGGATTATAGGCGTGAGCCACTGCGCCCAGCCCAACTCTTGCTCTTCACCATATTAAAATAAGTTTTAATTTCAAAACAATACTAAAAAAGAAATACTATTCCTTCTCCTCCTCTGTCATTCTCTTTCCATCTATCTGCCATCCTTCAACTCTACCACAAACCACTTACTGTCTGATTTCTTTCAAAGAATACAAATAAATAAAACCTTGTCCCAATCTCTAGTCAAATCAGCTATTTATTCTTTGCTGTAAACTAAGGAGGTCTCTATTTCAATAGACTTGCTAACCTGACAATGTTTTTCTCAATGGTTAGCAGTAGGCAAACATCTAGAACCATACACTCCTTTGCAAACATAATTGACGTTTGTCAGCATTATTAAAACAACTTTACAATTAGCAGGTTAATTTCAAGTTTGTAGAAAATGAAATTTCAATTCTTTCTCTCTTACATTTTAAGTTTGGTTCTACATGGGTTACTTCTTTTTTAAAATTTCCCACTTAAAGCTTGTTTGTAAAATAACGCAAGACAACAAACCTATAGTAAAGCCATCTCCATAACACTAAAGAGCCAACATCCTATAAGTAGGAGCAGATTAGCAAGAATTTCTGATCATTACATGAACTGCTCTTAGCAATTAAATTTATTCCCATCTACCTGTCTTGTTACACAAAGGGAGGAAAAACTATAGTGAATGTAAATCAAAGTTATTACTTTAAAAATATAGGATTTTTAAGATATAGGATTAAAAGACAGAGAATAGAGAACAACAACAGTAAAATCTCTGGATCTTTCCACTTGCCCTGGATTCCTGGGTTGCAGCTTCTCTAACAGCTCATTTTCCCTTCTTGTGAGGTTTTACTACTTGGTGTGCACTGCTCTCCACTTCCATTTCCACCCCTGTAGGTTTTCAAAAGGAGATAAAGCAACTGTGTAAGAATGCCTAAAGACATCAAAGACCCAAAGCTTCACTGGTTGTGTGTGGCATAGGAGGAAGAGGAGGAAAACGTGAGGTAATGAGGATCTACTGTATTTACCTTATGTGCAGGGTATGTGGACAACAATAGAAACCATGTAGGGGGCACTTTTGGTCAAAAAAGAACATGGCAGCCTAATGGGAGGCCTTTGTTCCTCAAAAGGGTCTCCTTTCCCCCTTTTGTGCTTCACTTAATTCATGGCATCTGAGCTGCTCTTGAACTTGACAGACTGCGAGAAAGAAAGGGGGAGTCAGACACACAAAAAGAAAGGAAAAGGAAAGACTTCAAAGAGAATTAATTTGAAAAAATTAGTTCTACTGCCAGTTTTTTGATGAAGTTTTAGAATTTTAAGGGAGTTGGAAAGTAATGAACTGTTGAAATAAATTTAATTTCCCAGAAATTGTGATGAATAATAAAGTAGATAAAAAAGGTACAAAATATAATTATGTCCTAATAATCTAATAGATTTTTTCCCTGCTACATGTATTTCTTGAAATAATAGTAAGAAAATGTCTGATATTCAACAGATTACATGAAAGGTAACATTCTACAAGCAGAACCAGTAAGTAACTAAGTGATTTCCCAGCTTAAGGGAATTTTACTTGAGTCACACTGAAGAACACCACAGAACCACCAGCGCCACCTGCAGGGTAAACACAAATTAGCAGTTTACCACACTGGTATTTCAAAGCCTAAGATTTTTAAAAAGACAGTACGCCGGGAGCGGTGGCTCACGCCTGTAATCCCTGCACTTTCGGAGGCCGAGGCGGGCGGATCACGAGGTCAGGAGATAAAGACCATCCTGGCTAACACGGTGAAACCCTGTTTCTACTAAAAATACAAAAAAATTAGCCGGGCGTGGTGGCGGGCGCCTGTAGTCCCAGCTACTCGGGAGGCTGAAGCAGGAGAATGGCGTGAACCCGACAAGCGGAGCTTGCAGTGAGCCGAGATGAGGCCACTGCACCCCAGCCTGGGCTGGAGCCACACATCGTCTCAAAAAAAAAAAAAAAGACACAGTAACTGTGATACTTTCACAATGAAGAATTTAAAAATGTTTTAAAGCAGTAAATAACTTCAGGTAGAGAACAAAGCTCTAGGAATCTCTGGCCAATTTTATGTATTTATGAATATAAAAATAGAATTGCAGAAAGATTGGTAGCTATGTACTAATACAAAGGAATGCTTCAAAATCTTAAAAGAGCTAGTTATAAGTAATATCACTGTCTCATGGTTTTAGGTTTTTTTTTCCTGATTGTAAAACATTACAATACAATCAAACAAGTCTGAAATACAGGAAATTATCCTATTCCCATCAGATTTAGTATTTATTCCCCCAGGTCTCTCTTCTATGCATGTCTTGCGTATATAGTTTGGTATCACATGCCATACCTACTAGTTTTTGGGTTTGTTTTTTTCTTCCTTTTTTTTTTTTTTTTTTTTTTTTTTTTTTTGAGACGGAGTCTCGCTCTGCCGCCCAGGCTGGAGTGCAGTGGCCGGATCTCAGCTCACTGCAAGCTCCGCCTCCCGGGTTCACGCCATTCTCCTGTCTCAGCCTCCCGAGTAGCTGGGACTACAGGCGCCCGCCACCTCGCCCGGCTAGTTTTTTGTATTTTTTAGTAGAGACGGGGTTTCACCGTGTTAGCCAGGGTGGTCTCGATCTCCTGACCTCGTGATCCACCCGTCTCGGCCTCCCAAAGTGCTGGGATTACAGGCTTGAGCCACCGCGCCCGGCCTTTTTCTTCCTTTTTACAGCTTCCTTCCCCACACCCCATTTAATATATTTGATAGCTCCTTTTATATCAGTACACATTACACCTTGATTTTTTGGTGGTGTATAGTATTTTACTTCAAGGATATACTAATGATTTGTGATCAATATTTATACTATTAACACAGGTATTGGATTGTTTCTAATTTTTCCACTTTACAAACAAAGCTTCAAGAAACAGCACTTTTCATATCTTTCCTTACTGGTGTAAAAACGTCTGTAAACAAATGGCTAGAGACAGAATTCCTAAGTGAAATAATACGAACATTTTGCGGTGGCTCACGCCTGTAATCTCAGCACTCTGGGAGACCGAGGCAGGCGGATCATGAGGTCAGGAGATCAAGACCATCCTGGCCAACACGGTAAAACCCCATCTCTACTAAAAATACAAAATTAGCTGGGTGTGGTAGCGCGTGCCTTAATCCCTGCTACTTGGGAGGCGGTGGCAGAAGAACCGCTTGAACCCAGGAGGCGGAGATTGCAGTGAGCCGAGATCACACCACTGCACTCCAGCCTGGTGACAGAGCAAGACTCCATCTCAAACAAAAACAAAAACAAAAAAATTAATAGTATTACCAAATTGTGCCAAAGTACCTGCCCAATATTATGTGACAGTGGCTGTTTCCCTTGATCCCAGACAACAATCTTTTAAACATTTGACATTCTGATACTGATTTTAATAATTCCAGAACATCTGCACATACCTTCCTTCAAATTGAGACTATTTACTGATGAAAAGATTTTGTAAAAGCACTACTTTTAAACCACCAATTATTATTTTATAGCCATATCTCAATTTCACCTTATGATACAATTATTACCTAACCTGATTACACCCATCACAATGCATTCAGAAAGCACTGGATATTTCCAAATCCACCTTCAGAAGACAATTTGGTACCATTAAGGAGATTTAAAGGGTATGCTCCAGGTCTCAAAGGCAACTATAAAAAAGGCAGAACCTATGGCACGTGTTTACCTATGTAACAAACCTGCATGTCCTGCACATGTGTCCTGAAACTTAAAATAAATAAATAAAAAAGGCAGAATCATATAAACGCAAACTCTTCCCAAGAGAACTATTGTGAAGGTAGAGCTTTCAACTGGATTTATGTGCATAAGCATGCAAGTGTGTCAGTTATATTTGTTTAAAAGTAAGTGCAACCATTCTAATCACACCTTGTACACACAAGTTGTAGAAGTATACAGGTCTGTGGATTTAACAGTGTAGCCAGCTGTAGGCTTAGCGGCTTAGCATTGACATAAATTGAAGTTCGAGTTTTAATACCTAAGGTAGGGTTTCTCAACCTCAGTACTACTGACATTTTGGACCAGATAATTCTTTGCAGTGAGGGGAGGAGACTGACTTTGTGCACTCTAGGATGTTTAGCAGCATAACTGGCCTCTAATCACTAGATGCCATCAGCACCATTCTTCAGGTTGTGACAATCAAAAATGTCTCCAGTCACTGTCAAATGTTGGGGGGGGGTGGCGGAGGGTACGACAAGAGATTGTCCCTGTTTGAGAACCACAACCCCAATGGTACTCCTCAAATGAGCTATATATACATTCACTACTGCATGCACTGTCTCACAAGTTTGATTTTTTAAAATATACAAATATTTAAATACTTAAAAGATTTATCTAATTTTCTTTAACCTTCACCACACGCCGCTGCCATTAGTGAATTTGGCAGCATCTACATTGTTTGGGTTTAGACACAGGCTAAATCAATGACTCTAAATAACCTAATTACTAACTTAAATTACCAGCTAACAATGACATTTCATAATGGTTTAATAGAAGAAATGCTAAACTTGTTAGGCAAAAACTTAAGTTATTTTATCATTGTGAACTGTCCTGTTAATTCTCTCTAAAATGTATCTTGAATCCACTGTTTCTCTGCATCTTCCACAACCTTTGCCTCAGTCACTATCTCTCATATATACTCAGACCCTTTAAACTGTTCTCTCAGCTTCTACTCTCGACTCCACCAAGCTACTCATTCCACTAATACTTACTGAATGCCTGTTATATACAGCATTCCACATCCTGAGAATAGATCAGTACACAACTCTCTTACATAATTCTTTATCTGGTGAAATTTATATTCTAGTATAAAAGTCAGAGGACTGTAAGTGGTCTGGAGAAAAATAAAGTAGGGAAGGACTGGCAGGGATGGGGTCTGGTATGGAATCACCAGTAGTATAAAGACCTGAAGGAGGTTAGGAAGTGAACCACATGGGCATCTGTGAGAAAAGCATCCTAGGCAAACAAGACAGCAAGTGTAAAGGCCCTGAGGTGGGAGCATGTCTCTGAGATTTACTCCGAGTGAAATGTGAAACCACGGGAAGATTTGGAGCAGGAGAGACATGCTCTAACATTTTAAAGGAAAAAAACTGGTAACTGTCTAGAATAGGCTGTAGGTATGAGTGCCTGGGCCACGATAAATTTTTTAAAATAATTTTTTTTAAAGAAAAAAGATTAAAAAAGAATAGGCTGTAGGGCTGGAAGGGTGGAAGCTGAGACTAGCTAATTCATATGAGATTTATATCAAGGTGGAGACTGTGGAGCTAAGAAGTGGCTGAACTTTGGATATATTATTAATCACAGTGATATTTTAAAAACACAAACAGGACTGTGTCACTCTTCAGAAGCCCTTCAATTGTCATTTTCTTCTCAATGTACTTTATATAAAATACAAAATCCAATATGGTCTAAAAGGCTCTATATGATCTGGTTCCTCCTTAACTCTCCAGGTTCATCTTACTCCTCAGTAATCAAAATACGTTCTGGTCACACTGACCTTTGAGGTCATCTAATACCCCAAATTCCTTTCCACTTGGGGGCCTTGGTGCATACTGCTCGCTCTGCTTAGAATGCTCTTCTCCATCCACTCTTTGCCCTACCTACATGCTCTCATATGTCAGTTCTCAGCTTAAAATTCACTTCCTCTTAATCACATGGGGCAGCATGAAACAAAGAAAAAAAAAAAACCACTTCCTTAAAGAGACCTTTCCTGACATACCACAATAAATTAGCTTTACTCCCTTTCCCCACTATCTTCTCTTAAAGTACTTCAAAGTAGTTTTCCTTGATAGGAGCTATCCAAATTTGTAATTCCAACATTGGTTTACTATATATAGTGGTTAATATTTGTCTCTATAGACCATAAAGTATAAAGAGCAGAGATCACTTTTGTTTCACTTACCATCATAACCCAGGATTGGCCACAATACCTGGCAAATAACAATTACAAAAAATAACAAGTAATAGAGCTTTCATCCCAGCTCTGCCACATACGACCTAGTCACATCTGTTCTCAGGATTTCAACATATCTTCCCTCCCTTTTATTCTTAAGGCTCTATGAAGGTCACAAGAACTAGAGTAAATGAGACAAAAAAGTAGGAAATCACAAGGAGTCTTAAGAATAGTTTGTCTGAAACAGTCAGGGAGTTAAGTAGGAGAGATGAATGAGGGAAGGCCTTGACTGTTGGGTTATGAAATCTGGACTTTATTCAGCAGCCAAATGGAGAGGCATTGATGCCTTTGAGCAGAAAAATACACCAATCAGAACGGTGTTTTTGGAAGTTTGTATCTATCTGTGATGCGTAACTCACTGACGAGGCTAAATGCAAAAATCTGAATTAGAGGCCAACAGGTGAATAGGGCCTTGACAATTTTTTTTTTTTTCTTGAGTCGGAGTTTCGCTCTTGTTGCCCAGGCTGGAGTGCAATGGCCCGATCTCGGTGCACTGCAACCTCCACCTCCTGGGTTCAAGCAATTCTGTCTCAACCCCCTGAGTAGCTGGGATTACAGGTGCATGCCACCACGCCCGGCTAATTTTTGTATTTTTAGTAGAAATGGGGTTTCATCACATTGGTCAGACTGGTCTCAAACTCCTGACCTCAGGTGATCCGCCCAACCTCGGCCTCCCAAAGTGCTGGGATTACAGGTGTGAGCCACCGCACTCGGCCGACATGTCTTTTAAAATAGCTGGATATACAAAAATATAATTGTTCTCACATTTTTATTAATAAAGGTTTTTAGTGTTATGTGATAGCTATACTAAACTTACATTTGTTTTAGTTATGTTTATGAAGAAAACAAAAAAGTGATCCAACAATGGAAAATACTTTCATTTTCTCATTCATTACTGACAATGCAACCAGATTAATCTTCCAAAAGTATGGCTCAGATCATATTACTCAAAAAACTTCAGTGGCTCCCCACTGTCTACTGAATTAAGTCCAAATACCTTAGCCTGATATTTAAGACTCTACATACACTGGCCCCAATTTATGTACTTTTCTCTCCTATATTCTAGCCAAATTGAACTACTTTTGCTCCAAACATGGCCAGCTTTTTCTGCCTCTACCAGACCTTGCTTCACACTGCTTCTTTCTTTCTTAAATGCAATCCCACCCTCCACCCTTAACCCACCTGTCAAAATCCTACCTTCTTTATTGAGGGCCCAGCTCCCCTGTTACTGCCACTCTAAGCATCTTTCTTCAACCCACCTCAAGTACAAAATCCATCCCCAGGGGCTTTGTAACTCACCACATTCTACATTGAATGATTTTTCTTCATATATTTGATCTCCTCAATTAAATTATAAACAACTTCTAGCTCCCTCTGTGAAACTATGATGGTATGTATGTACACAGAAGCAAGCAACTATATTTATAACTTCAACTGTTTAAGAACTTATTCCCTTTGAGGGCAGATACGGTTTCTGATTCATCTTTTGTTTCCCGCAATTCCTTGAACAAAGTACATTGAATAAATAAGCATTGAATAAAACACTCAAAAATTTTAAATCAAATATAAAATTTGCCCTTATCTCTGAGGTCTGATTCGTTGAGTTGAGCCCCGCTAAAAGAAAGAAGCACCAGGCATCATGGTGGATGCCTCTAGTCCAGTTACTTGGGAGGCTGAGGTGGGAGGATCACTTAAGCCCAGGAGCCTGAGGCTGCAGTATGCTATGACTGCACCCGTGAGTAGCCACGGCACCACAGCCTGGACAACATAGTGAGAACCCATATCAAAAAAAAAAAAAAAAAACCAAAACATTTATTGAACACCTGCACTGTAGGTTAGCTGCTGTGCTAAGACTGTAGAGATTAAAAGTAAGTATAAAACACCACCCCTGTCCCAAGAAGCTTCCATCCAATATTCTTAGGTACACGAAACATATTTTCAAAGCAATCAGAAAAATACAAAAGAGTTATCAAACATAATCAAGGCTGGGCACAGTGGCTCATGCCTGTAATCCCAGCACTTTGGGAGGCTGAGGCAGGCGGATCACTTGAAGACAGGAGTTCAAGACCAGCCTGGGCAACATGGTGAAACCTCATCTCTACCGAAAATACAAAAATTAGCCAGGCATGATGGCACATGCCTATAATCCCAGCTACTCGAGAGGCTGAGGTATGAGAATCACCTGAACCTGGGAAGGGAAGGTTACAGTGAGCCAAGCCAAGATCATGCCACTGCACTCCAGCCTGGGCAACAGAGCGAGACTCTGTCTTAAAAAAAAAAAAAAAAAACACACACACACAAAAAAATCAAATCCTAAATTGAATATGAATTTCCAAAGAGCTGGCACAGATAACAAGTGCCATGGGAAATTGAATGGAGAGAGAAGCTTGGTTAGAGGGCAGGAAGAGGCAAGATTGCCTAAACATTCCTAAAACAATGTGTTCCCTACACATAGCTCTATCTATCCCTACATCTTGCTTTTAAAAAGAAAAATAACCCATGCAGAGGACCACATCTCCAATCTATAAATGTTCATGCTCACTGGTCCTATTATCTTATGCAAGAATCCTCTGCTAGTACACACATGAAAAATCCAGAAATCTAAAAGCACAAAAATAGTTTTCCAAAATAAAGAATCATTTTCTACATCTTTCCTGTCATGCAGTGGCAGGGGAGGGCAGATCTCAAAGGTGACCATTTAAAAAAACCTAATAAAATTCTAAAAATAAACTGTAACTAGTCCTTATAGACCCTGCTCAACTCATTTTAACAATTACCTCTTTCAAAATCAGTAATCAGACAAATTTTTGATATGTTATGGTTGACTGGGAACCACTCTCCTAGTCAAATATTTCAAATCAGACAAGACATTTATAAATCAAATGAGAAATACTATAGAATAGTGGTTTAAAATTGAGACCCTGAAGCCAGCTGGCATGGGTTCATAATCCCAGCTAAGTATTAAGTTTCCTCTGGGCTTCAGTTTACTAATTTCTAAAAAGAGTTTAAAAAAAATAGTTAATTCATAGTATTGTCATGAAGAGCTAATGCATTAAAATTTTAAGTATACTAATCTAGCATACAGTGAGCAACCAAAAAACTGCTACCTACTCTTATCCAAAGTAATTAAGGGTACAGTTCAGTCAAGACTACTCAGGCAATAATATAGTAGTAAACAAAAAGTGTCAGCTTCAAAAGTGAAAACCGAACAATTTTTCTATACAGGAAATTAGCATCAAAAGAAATGTAGAACATGTATATGTAGAAACTCTGTATGACAGAGCTTTGGCAATGCAGGAAAGCTGAGGAAAGAGTGAAAAATTTAACAAATCATGTTAAGAGAATTAGAAATCCATATACCTAAACAATTAGATCCTTGTCTCATACTATACACAAAAATCAGTTCCAGGTAGATTAATGATCAAAAGGTAAAAAAGCAAACTTTAAGAAAACATACGAGAATCTGAAGATCCAGAAGAGAAAGCTTTTTTAATAACACATAAAAAGTACAAACCATAAAGGAAAAGGCTGATAAATCCAATAGTATTAAAATTAAAAACTTTTTTCATTAAGAGTCCATTTAAAAATACAAAGACAAACCACAGCCCAGGAAAAGATATTAGAACATATATCACCAACCAAAAAAGGATAAGAATTTAAAAATTCCTACAAATCAATGAAAGATGCAACAATTTTTTTAATGAGCAAAATATATTAACTGGCAATTCACAGAAGAAACACAATGATCAATAAGCATATGAAAAGACTTAATCTCATTAATGATAAAGAAAACACGAATTACACCCTTTATGAGATGCCATTTCATGTCCAATGAGGCTGGCAAAATTACACTATCTTGGCAAAGATGTGGTGCAGTAAGAACTACACCAGTAGCAAGAATATAAATTGATGTAGTCACTCTCGCAGTATCTAATAAAGCTAAAGATGTGCACACCTTACATACAACAATTCCACTTCTAGGCTTACATATGTACTGTACTTTTGTCCATACACTCCCTCTTACACACACACACACACACACACACACTCCTTAATAAAACTCTAACATGTATGTACAAGGAGATATATACTGGATTATTCTGAGCAGCATTGCTTGTAAGTGCCAAGAACTGGAAAGAGTCAAAATGTCCATCAGAAGAAAAACTACTAAATCAACTGTGGCATATTTATTCAACAAAATACCACACGGTCATGAAATTGAATTGCAGTAGATGGTTTATTAAACTGGTTGCAGTTACTCCCTTCCCTGTATCCAGGCTATTTTGCAGTGTGCCTCTGCTGCTGCTCCCATCAAGAGCTGCATCCCTCAAATCTGGGATGGTCTCCCAATAGAATGCAATAAATATGATGTTACTAGCCTAAGTCTCAAAAGGCCTTATACTCTTCCACTCCCTCGTTTATAACACTGCTCAGCTGCCAGGTGAACAAGATCAGGCCAGCCTCCTTTGGGATAAAACCACGTGAAGCAGAAATAAACTGTCTCTGCTGAAGCATCTTAGCCTACACAAACTTCAGCCAACACAGCAGCTGGTCATAGATACATGAGCAAGCCTGGTTAAGATCAGCAGAATCACCTAGCTGACCCAACAGTCACATGAGCAATAAAAACAGGGGTTAGCAAACTACAGCCTGTGTGCAAGATGTGGTATGATGCCTATTTTTGTATGGTCCACAAGCCAAGAATAGTTTTTACAGAAGAACATTTGCAAAAGTTTTGATAAAAAACACTAAACTTGGACCCCAATTAGGCAAAATGTTGTCCTCCCCAAATAATTCTATTCTTCTCATTAGCAGACCTGTATTGCAAGAGTTTTTACTCAATTACTATTCTATTTGTTTATATTTTGAATTTTCTAGATTTAAAATATATGGTAATTTGTTCTCTCTCTTGTTATATGAGCATCTACACAGTATCCATGATTTTGCCTCTTGGCCTACAAAGCCTGAAATATTTACTATCTGCCCCTTCAAAGAAAAGATTTGCCAACCTCTGACTAACAGCTTACACAGGTCCTCCTGTGTACACATGTGTATTCAGACACACACACACACACACACATATATCTATATCTATATCTCACTGACTGATAGACAAACAGACCTGGCCATTAGGTATGTGCTGGATATTAGTAAAGAAGAAAGCAAAATAAATTAACGCAATTATAATTTTTTGCAATTTATAAGTGCTATGAAGGAAATAAAGGATCAAGTTCGATAATAACTGATTGTCAAACAATTTCTAAGGATCACATACAGTGTGGCACATTCAGAAGGGAAGAAATATGAAGAAACTTGCTGAATCTTGTGTCTTTCAGTCACTCCCTCCAAAATATGGAGATGTTCACAAGCTATAACAAACAGCACAAAATGAAGCAAAATGTTACCTATAGTCACTTCTGAAGTCACAATATAACTAGAGGTAAGGATATTCATTCATCTGGAGCTATAACATATTGTTTAAAAAGTCAAGACATGAGAATCAACTTGCCTATGTTTACATCTCAGCTGTGACACACATGACAATCACAGCTTAGTTTGTAACGCTGGGCAAGTTATTTTACCTAAATCTCCAGACTCCTCTTTTGTAAAATGGAAGTTAAAAACATCTACTTCTAGCCTGGGCAACATAGTGAGACCCCGTCTCTATAGAAAATAAAATTTTTAAAAAAAAAATTAGCCAGGCACGATGGCACGCACCTGTAGTCCCAGCTACTCAGGAGGCTAAGGAGGAAGAATCACTTGAGCTCAGGAGGTTGAGGGTGAAGTGAGCCATGATCATACCACTGCACTCCAGCCTGGGAGACAGAGCAAGACCCTGTCTTAAAAAAAAAAAAAAAGAAAAAAGAAAAAAAACCTGCCTCCAAGACTTGAGTATTAAATAAGATAATACAGTTTAGCAGTGCCAGGCACATCACCAGTGTTCATTAAATGTTGGCCATTATTATTACTTCTAGTTGCCAAACTCTTGTCTAAATAGATCCCTTAATATTTCCTACAATGCAGTCACTTATAATCTACATTTCCCATTTTCTTCAATACCCCTTTGCCTCAAATAGTTTTGTTTTGTTTTGTTTTGTTTTTTGAGACGGAGTCTCGCTCTGTCGCCCAGGCTGGAGTGCAGTGATGCAATCTCGGCTCACTGCAAGCTCCGCCTCCCGGGTTCAAGCCATTCTCCTGCCTCAGCCTCCCAAGTAGCTGGGACTACAGGTGCCTGCCACCACGCCCGGCTAATTTTTTGTATTTTTAGTACAGACGAGGTTTCACTGTGTTAGCCAGGATGGTCTCAATCTCCTAACCTCGTGATCCGCCCGCCTCAGCCTCCCAAAGTGCTGGGATTACAGGCGTGAGCCACCGCGCCCGGCCCCCTCAAAAAGTTTTAATAAAAGTTTCATTTCACTTCTCAGCAAATTTCTTTAGATTTAAAGCTACCATGTATGTTCAGTCCTATATGGTTCCAACATTTTCAACTGAAAATCAATGTCAGGGCTCAGAAGAAAGACATTTCTGGGGAAAGAATTATAGTAACTGCCATTAGGCAAAAAATACCATCCACTTCTCATCATTTGGACATAGGTGTATGTGTTACTGTGGTGCTCTTCCTTGTTTTTACTTTTCACAGAGCAAACAAAATACAGCCAATGCCTAAAAAAAAAATAAGTTATCCTCATGCTCACATGAACATCTGCTGGTCTTTCTGTTTAAATCAAAGAAAAAGTAGTGCCAATGTCAGATTTTAAAGTGAGAGACCATTTGATGCCCAGAATGAGACCGGATTCCTCAGCACTACCTATTCTTGTACAAAACAATAAATGGTTCCCTGCAGGACACAGTCTACAGCTCACCTACCCAACTTAATAACAATCTTATCACCAACAGTACCTTGAGCAATAGATAGCATCAAGAAGTGGCTCTGTTGTAAATTTGGGAACAAAATTAAAGGTCCTAGGGAGACATTTTCCACAAGCACATCCAGACAGTGAAAAGGGACAGTCACATTCAGACAGGATTTTACTGCTTTATAAGTATCTCTCTCCCTGAAGCAACTCAAAATTATGACTGCCTCAAAATAAAGATTTGTGTAGCTATAACCAGTGCACCCAGACTCTGATATATCGACAGGCATTCACTCAGGTTCTTCAGAGCAGGAAAGTCATTGTACTGCTATATCCCAAAGAGTTTTCCAAATACAACAACCGAGGAGGAAAAGAAAATAAATTACTCCCCCTTATTCAAAGGCAACACATCCAAAGACTATCATTTTGTAACTTTTCAGGTGGCTTAAGTGAGATGATACAGTATAAACTCACTAAGCTGAAGATTCTGAGATCTGAATTCTACTCTCAGCTGCATGACTTTCGGTTAGTCACTTAACCTCAGTTATGCTCAAGTTGAAATTCAAGGTTATTTAGTGTGAACATCCTCACCAATTCTTCATCTAAAAAGTTATGTTATCTCCACCACCTAGTCTCCTGCTTCAACAACAACAGTTATTATCATTTCTATATCAGTTAGGACCCTATCAATCTCAAAGAACAGAAAACCCAACAAACTCAGCAAAAAAAAAAAAAAAATTATTGTCTCAAGTAACTGGAATAGCCAGTAGAGTTCATTTCAGACACTCAGGCAATGCCTTCGCAACCTGATACTTCTCCCTTTTCCCTCTCTCTTCTCTTCTACCCCCAACACACTCGACTTGCCACTCTTCCTATTTTCTTATTCTCAGGCTTCCCATAATGGCCAGATAAGTTGATAAGTTGATAACTAGAACCACTCTCATCCTTCATCAGCCCCTAGGTTTAAGCACAAAGAATCTTTCTCCTACAGCTCAAACAAAAGCAAAAGCTGTAACTGGCTTCGCTAGAGTAATGTGCCCACCTTGAACCAACCATGTGACTGGGGGAACACAATCCTGAATCCTGAAGCAAAGTAAACACCACCCAGTAGGCATGGACTAAAAGTGGGAAAGGATTGAGTCCCTCCAAGCAAAAACACAGATGTTCTCTACACCTTCTCTTATCCAAGGTAAATGCCTCCCTATTCCCATTTCCTCCTCCCATCTGCATTATTTTCTTTTAAAACCTAATCATCCCCTTAAAACCCTCACCTTGATGTTTGGCACATCATCCATATTCTTCAAATAGGTGAGAAATTACTTTCTCTTTCTCATCTGCTAAATCTAGTCAGTCACCGATTCTCAAAGATTCCACCTCCTTATGGTTCTTTTTTTCCAATCCTCTTCCTCTCCAACTGTGACTCCTTTAGTTCAGGCCTCTGAATCACTCTTGTATGGATTCTTGTGGCTATGCCAACCCATTTCCCTGCCTCCAGTCTCATACCACTCTAATCTATGCTTCATACCATCACTGTCATCTTTCTGAAGTTCAAGTCTACTCTTACTTTCCTTTCTTCATATTCTTTAATGTATGCTTGTTTTCAGCAATATAAAAACTATATTATTTTTAACCATCCTCATGTAGTAATTCAATCATGCTAACCACTTGCAATTTCCAAAATGCTGTAAGCTGTTTCACACCTCTCTCCTTTTGTTCCCATTGCCCTAAATACTGGAATTTACTTAGGCTAATCTATAGATTCATGGGTTCCACCTACTCTAAAACACTTGGGAGAACAAGATTCAGCTAGGCGTTTCTACTCTTAGGAAACCTTTCCTGAGGTACCTAGTAGGACTTCTTGCTTTGTGCCCACACTATACCAACAGAGTTTCTCTTACAGCATCTATGAAACTTTATTGCATTTACCTATTTGAGTACCTATTGAATGAGACTTGTTTCATTCCTATGGTACTCAAAAGCAAACATGCATTAAAGTCATTTGAAAAGCTCTGTAAAAATACAGATGCCTGAACTTATACCACACCAAATACACCAAACAAGAATCTCCTAGATTTGGGGCCAGGCACGTACACTGCGAAAAAGCTTCACAAACAGATGATAATCTGCCTAAGAAAACCAATTTCCACTAAATATATCTGGCACTTCAAATTGTTCCTGGCAGTAGAAAAACAATAAATGTTGTAGAATGAATAAACAGGCAAATGAAGAGTAAGTCTTACATATTGCTATTAATGACAGTCAACAAAAATTACCTAATGGAAGAAAATGAATGCTAACATACCATTTTTGAGCATTCTAGCTAAATATTTTTTCAAGACTTTGGGGCAGGGGGATAGAGAAATGGACAAATGAAGAAATTACCTGAATCACCTTTTTCTCTGATAATGAGAACTAAACATTATCCTATAAGTTCAACTGCTAAAGTCAGGGTTGATAAATGTTTCTGATTACAGCATCAAGATACTCTACGGTTATGAGTCAGACTCTGAACAGTACTTGCTGATTGTTAACAATGAACAAAATTAATACTGCCTCTTGCATGAACATTTTATGCAGTAAGAATTAAGATACATGTGAAGCATGACTATGACATGAATTAAACTTAGGCAATACACAAAGAAACAGAATTATCCCTACATCAAAATTCAATTTAGTGAATATTTTCTGCCCACCTTCAGGGCCAGACACTAGTTTAGTTGTGCTAGTAAGGTGAACAAGAGGCAAGTGGCTGGCCTCAGGATGCTAAGAAACAAATATTAATACATTGCAGCTAAAGCACATTAGTAACACTGATCGAACCTACATTAAATAGAATTGAGACTCCCAAATGTTTTATCTGTATTCCATCATAACTTTTAAGTTAGACTAATATTATTTTACAAAGGTTTTTTAAAAGAAACTGAGGCATTTGCCTGGTTTGAAAGAGCACTATCCAAAGTTTTCCTCTTCAAAAACTGTATAAAGTGTGAACAGGCTTTACAAAACAAAAAGTGCCAGTGAAGCAATTTAATTCACCATATAATACAGGAGTCTGAAATATTCTACCCAAGGACCCAAACCAGCCAAAAGAGCTTCCACTCTACATTCTAGTCAAAAAACAAACCAATAAAAACTCCTACATGGAGCTAGAGTCTGAGTATTCCTGAAGTTGCCTCTTTTTCCTGCCTGTATTAGAAAAGAAAGGAGCAAATAGAAAAAAATGAAATACGTATTAGAGCAAAGAGACACAAAAACTTTCCCTCAGCCAGTATTTCTGTTCTTTTCTCCACAAAGACAGGCAAACCTGGCACCAAATTAAAATGGGGTGTGGGGGAAGGAGGACCTAAGAGAAACTTTCTTTCTTAAAAAATAAAAAATTCTGGCTGGACATGGTAGCTCAGGCTTATAATCCCAGTACTTTGGGAGGTCAAGGCCAGTGGATCACTTGAGCTCAACAGTTCGAGGCCAGCCTGGGCAACATGGTGAAACCCTGTCTCTACCAAAAATGCAAAAAATTAACCAGGCGTGGTGGCAGGCGCCTGTGGTCCCAGCTATTACGGAGGCTGAGGTGGGAAGATCACTTGAGCCTGGGAGGCAGAAGTTGCAGTGAGCCGAGATAGCACCACTGCACTCCAGCCTGGGCGACAGAGTAAGACCAAAAAAAAAAAACCACACACACAAAAAGACCCACTAACCAATTATAATCCCAAGTTCCACTCTCGTGGGGCGGGGGGCTAGAAAAATAAAGAATGAAACATAATAGTAGGAAAAAATGACACCTTGTTCTACAAGAGAGTTAGTAAATGATTACAGGATTCACAGAGGCTCCAAGTTTTGTTTCTGACCATGAAGTACAAACTCTTGGGCTGATGAAAGATAAAAACATAATTCAAACCATTAAAAGCAAGAGCAGTAGGCTTTCCTTTGAAGTGAAACTTTTGCCCTCTTAAGTGAAACTGTCCCTTGATAATTAGGTTTGTCCAAGTTTCACAAGTATTTCATCAGCAAATTCATCACAGTATGCTCTTTGGGCCACCTCATTTTAAAATAGGCATTGTAATAAACACATATTTTGATAAAAGAAGGCCATTTTTTAAAGAACCCAAGGGTCCAATTAGATTATGTAAATCTCAGTTAGAAGTACACATCAATCAGTCAACAGTGTTCAAAGCTTCTGGCAAAATGGTGGTCAGCACAGTCTTTGGGCACAGAAATATCAGAAATGCTACCTTAGACGGATACATGTTTTCTTCCCAGTGTCATTACACATAAAATCCAAAGCTATAAACTAGTCATCCATGTTAACCTGTTATAAACAAGAAGTTATCAAAGTCAGTTATGTATTCTTACAATAATTTAAAGATTTTCTAATGACCAGAATTACTTTAATTCATTTCACCACTGTGGGACAGTTATGAACATTCTTTGGTTTGGAGTTTGCAACAAAGTAAAAAGCCAGATATAATAAAAGCTATACCTTAACTATATAATTATTCAGAATATAGATAATAATTGGTTTGTGTTCTCAAATTATCAACAATAGAGTTTAATAGGGTGCTGGTTCCCTTTCAGTGAAAAAAATAAAAAATTAACATTAAAAACAGATTTGGGCTGGGAGCGGTGGCTCACGCATGTAATCCCAGGACTTTAAAATATTTCAAACAAGTATTTTAGTGGTGACTCCTTCTTCACATGAAACCTGGACTGTTGGTCAAATATACTCTCCGTTTGGTCTGCTGGTCAAATAGACTCTCTGTTGGTCTGTTCAGATAATCCTAATAGCAAATAGGATGGCCCTCTTTTGTAAAAGCTTCTTAAAGGAATTCTTCTATGAGTTAACAGGTAAGGAAACACATTTTAAAAACATGGGGGCAACTCCAAGACCTCAGAAAAGAAATACATTTGATTTAAATAATCATATAAAGAAGAGACTGGGGGTGGTGGCGCATGCCTGTAATCCCAGCACTTTGGGAGGCCGAGGCAGGTGGATCACTTGAGGTCAGGCGTTCGAGACCAGGCTGGCCAAAACGGTGAAACCTGGTCTCTACTAAAAAAAATTTAAAAAATAATAAATAAATAAATACACACACACACACACACACACACACACAAAATTAGCCAAGCATGGTGGCATGCACCTGTAATTCCAGCTACTCGGGAGGCTGAGGCAAGAGAATCGCTTGAACCCGGGAGGCAGAGGTTGCAATAAGGCAAGATCATGCCACTGCACTCCAGCCTGCACGACAGAATGAGGCTCCATTTACAAAAAAAAAAAAAAAAAAAAAGGTATAAAGAAGAAACAAAAAATACAGTGAGTTGAATTATTTTACGTTATCCATTATAAAACCTGTAATATCATATGTTCAGTGACGACAAAAATGATAGTGTTTTCATTTACTTTGTAAAGCCTACTACGTAAAGAAACCTAAACATAGCCCATATAGTCACACAAACAAGATCAGCGTGTGACATCAGAAGTTCCAAGAAGTATGAGTCTTTTAATAGAAAAATGCTGTTTTCCTAGTACTCGATACATAGAGACCATGAGGGAAAGTCAAAAGTAAAAATTTCCCAGTAACATACTAAAACTACCTCTACAAACACTTAAGTATTTGATTTCCCTCCATGCTCAGCAAAATAAAATATGAATTTGACAAATACTGGGCCTAATTAGTTGAGGTACAAATGAATTCAAGAGTAGCTTAATTTTATTTATTTATTATTTATTTATTTATTTATGACAAGGTCTCCGTCTGTCACCCAGACTGGAATGCAGTGGCATGATTTCAGCTGACTGCAGCCTTGACCTCCTGGGCTCAATCAATCCTCCCACCTCAGCCTCCTGAGTAGCTGGGACCACAGGCGCATGCTACCACACTGGCTAATTTCCGTATTTTTTCGTAGAGACAGGGTTTCAAATGTTGAGCAGGCTGGTCTCACACTCCTAGGCTCAAGCGATCCACCTGCCTCTGCCTCCTAAAGTGCTGGGATTACAGGCATGAGCCACCACACCTGATCCAAGATTAGCTTTAAAGCTAAAATACCTCATGTTCTACTCATATGAGATGTTCTTATAATACACCTCACAAAAAGAAAATTTCACTGTTACTAACCAAAACTGTTGTTACTTAAACCTTTACTGTTCTCTTGAGGAACACAATTCTGAAACTACTAAAATAATTCGCTTTTAGAATTTTGCTTTTAGAATTCCAGCAAAATAAAGTCTTTTAGACTTTCAGAATTCCAGCAAAATAAAGTCTGTGTATATGTGTTCCTTTATGCTCCTAAATTGAGCATAATTATGGAAGGTAACAAAATTTGAAGAAATAAAATAATTTATAATTAAGAAGACAATGTTATTAAAATCTATTTTTAAAAACAATGCTCTAGTACATCAGAAAATTGAAATGTTTAGGATATGTTTCTTCTGTTTACCAGATTACTAGAAACCACTTTTCAGAGTCAGTTTGATCCACTTTGTTGATAAGAAAATACCTCCAGGGTCCACTAAAGGTTTAGCTATGTCAAAGTTTAAAGAAAACCAACAAACCATATTGCTACCTTTGTAATTTGTATATATCAAAGTAGTATTCTGAGGGGAATGTCAACAATAAACGAATTCTCTCAAAACACAAGATTACTTTTTTTTTTTTCTTTTTTGAGACGGAGTCTCGCTCTGTCGCCCAGGCTGGAGTACAGTGGCACGATCTTGGCTCACTGCAAGCTCTGCCTCCCGGGTTCATACCATTCTCCTGCCTCAGCCTCCCGAGCAGCTGGGACTACAGGCGCCCACCACCACACCCAGCTAATTTTTTTGTATTTTTAGTAGAGACGGGGTTTCACCATGTTAGCCAGGATGGTCTCGATCTCCTGACCTCGTGATCCGCCCGCCTCAGCCTCCCAAAGTGCTGGGATTACAGGCGTGAGCCACTGCACCCGGCCAAGATTACTTTTTTTCTCTAATGTTCCTGTGGCAACATCCTCAAGAATAAAAATGTTATCAGGCATCATTTTCCATTCTTACCTAAAATTTAAACACTATAAATTAAATTGAGAAATATTTGTAACATTCTAACTACATAAAATTAGAACAAAAAGCAAAGTAATCATAAGCCAAAAAACACTGTTTTTTTTCTATCTGATCCATGACAGATGTTCCCCAAACATCTACAACAATTCTAACAACCAGAATTCTAACAACTTAAACAATTCTAACAATCAAAATTAAAGATGAGTGTCCATCCATTTATTCTTCATCTCATATTTTTTTCTCTTATTTTCTGGAAGGAAAATGCCAGAACAGATTGTCCAGAATGACAGAAAAGGTCAAAATATTGCTAATGTAAGTTTTATGTTAGAAAATATACTGAAAAACATAACATACAAAAGAATTTGATACTACAGATACTGCTCCTTTTCATTGAAGATTTTACATTATTCTATGCAAACAAGAATAAAATGTCAATTACAAAAATAAACAAACTCCTGTTAATGAAATAAGTATCTACCATCTGACAGCAAGAAGTGGGCAAAGGTAACACCATCTTGCAAATAATTTCATTATTTCATTGCTCATCACAGTGCTCCACTGCACACATAAGGCCCATCCTCACTGTAGGTGAGTCAGCATGAACTCTAATGACTGTCACTTCAGTCATTCACACCAATGGCCACCAGATCTTGAAATTTATCCCACAGGACAGTTCCTCTTCTAAAACTTTAAACTCTCCCAATGCTACCTCACTCAATACTCCCAGATGTCTGACTCTTTTATTCCCATTAAAGAGCTGTTCTGCAATTCATCTATACATCCTGCTCTTCCACTTTCCCCTACACCGTCAATTCTCTCCTGTCTTCACTTCCTTCTAAATTCTACTGAGACCACAGGGTCCATAAATGACATTCCTGTCAATACTTTCCACTCCCTTGCTTCCCTGTCCTTCTGTTCCACATCCTAACAAAGACCCTAGTCTGGAAGGCTGCCATCTCCATTCCTACTTCTACACCTTGACCAGCCAAGCACTATTAGAAAAACAAAAAGGCAGCATAACCCTACACTGCCTAGCAACTTTCCTCATAAATCTCTCTTTAGAACCCAGATTTCAATGGGATGAGAAGGGAATGAAAGTTACATACTAGAGGCAGGGAGTTTAGAAGAGCTTACAAAGAAGTATGGAGACAAGGGGAAGCAAAAGGCTGGTATCTAGAGGAAACAAAGAAAGGAGAAGTTTGAGAATGCTGAAGTTTAAGAGGGCTGGTTACTAGGGAAAGTTTGGAGATGAGAAGATAAAGGATGCCAAACATTCCTATAGAGGCAGAAAAAAATGGATAGGATCCATTGCTTCAGATTTTAAGAAAATAATGTATGTGTTTCAGTAAGAAGAATTAATTGAAAAGGTTTTTTCACCCCAGGTACTTATCTCCAGTGCAATCCAGAGTTTAACTTTTCTCATAATAAAAGCCAAAACTCTGAAATGAGACAATGTGGGTTTAAATTCTAGTTCTACTTTCTCATCATGTGCTCCTAGACAAGTTATTTTCTCTTTCTGTACCTCAGTTTCCTCATCTGTAAAATGGGGATAATTATAATACCTACATAATAAAGTTGTTATGAAAATTAAAGGAGTTAATATATGGGAAATACTAAGCACTTGGAATAGCAACTGGCACATAATAAGCACTGCATATTAAATGTTACCTATTATTGTAGTTAAAAGACCGAAATGCTCTTACATGCTCTTGTGTTTATTCAGTACTACAAGGAATATATTCCCCTCAACCCCCTTATCCCAACCTAATTCCTATTATCCCTCAGTTCTGGGGATCTTCTTTGAAAAGTCTTCCCCAACTCGTCTCCTACTCTTCCTCTCCCTCCTCCCCACAAACTACTGGGTTAAGTGAACCTATTCTATTACTTCCACAGCATACAGGATTTATATCCTTCACAGCATTTATCACAGGGTATTATAATTTTCAGTTGACTCATCTGTTCCTGCTCCTTGCTTCCCTTTCCCTACTGAACTGTGAGTTCTTTCAGGATAGGAGCTACCTTTTCTATTTAAAGTTGAGGGGCTGTTAAAAATAAGTCAAGTAATGTATGTAAATCAGTGTAAAAGAGTACCTGATGGAAATTAGACGATAAAGCCTTAGATGATTGTTTTGTGCTTTCTTGCAAAGTACAACAAAGCAAAGCAAATTCATCCACTAAGTTCATCTACTAACTTGCTGTCTTGTCTATCATGAATAAATGTGATGCAGTTAAACAAGTAAACATAACTACCCACTGAGTTCTTAAAGGGCACTGTACTCAAAAGAATAAACATACATCAATTTTCTGTAATGTTTTTTTAAATTCAGAACATTACTCACACAACTAAGTCTTTCCAAAATAAATCTGATAATGGGTTAAAAGCAGTAAAACTGCTGTATACTCTGTAAAGAAAAATAAATTAACTTCTAACTACACACGTCTTTTCACAAACCAAAAGTCATTCTATTATTAGAAAAAGATACTTCCTCCTTACTGGTTACAAGAATCTGACTAGTGTCCATCGTTGTTTTATCTCTCTGCATGCAACCTTAAAAAAGTTAAACACAGCAAAATTTAAACATTCAAAAACTGGACGGTTTGATTGCATGGTATAAATATTCTACCTGTACTTTTTGTTTAATATTTAAGCATACCTTTTCAAAAGTACATGTGTAAAACATGTAGAAAAGTCAAGCTAGGTTTCCTTGTCTTTTCCAGTAAGTCATAAAGACATATTCCGCTTACCTTACTGACCAACAGAATTCCTACCCCAAAGTTAACAGTATGGAATACTATGTACACTGGATCATTGTATTATAGACAGAATTAAAGAAAAAAAAAACTATAAACAGGTCAACGTTCCAATTACTAAGAAGATAGAAGCCTAGCAAGTACTACATAGCTCAAAACTGAAAGTCAAATGGGGATGGATATTTTCAGAAGATTTGAAACAACAACAACAAAAAGAATCTTTGGATGAAGAAAAAGTTGGGTAAAGAGGAAATTTAGGTAAAGATTAAAATATATGCCGTTTTATAAGAATCCTTTACAAATTCAAACATTTTAAAATTCGGAGATATAAAAATTGTATCACAGGCTGGGTGTGGCAGGTCACACTTGTAATCCCACAGCACTTTGGGAGGTCGAGGTAGGAGGATCACTTGAGGCCAGAAGTTTGAGACTAGCCTGGGCAACCATCTCTACAAAAAACAAAATAAAACAAAATTATCCAGGCATGGTGGCACATGCCTATGGTCTCAGTTATTTGAGAAGCTGAGGCAGGAAGACCACTTAAGCCCAGGAGGTTGAGAATGCAGTGAGCCTTGATCTCACCTCTGCACTTCATCCTGGGTGACAGAGTGAGAACCTGTTTTTAACAAAAAAAAAAAAAAAAAAAAAAATTCAATCACATATATATATAAAACCTGATTTACTTACAAAATTATATTTAGCATTAAACTCTATAGCACATGGTTCATAGTTACCAATTTATTTATATCCTAAAGCAACTAAAAGTATAAACTATTCAATTTTGAGAAATCTAGCAACACTTCATTTTTGTTAGCCCATGAGAGACAAAATTCTGACAGAAGAAATTAACAACATAAAAGCAAAAAAGAAATCAAAGATATGGTTTCCCATTCTTCCATATAGTGCTAGTAGATACAAGAATCACTAAATTTCTATTTTTAAAAGGCCACTAAACAAAGAGGGGAGTCTTGGGACTTCATCTTCTATTTTATTCTTTCACTCTTTATTACACAAATTTTAGGTATATGCTCCCCGCACAACTCTTCTCATTAGGAAGGCACCACAAGGAATGGCTTCAAGTGCAGGCTATGGAAATTAAGAGTATAGAGTCTGTACACTGGCACTACACGTAGTAGCTGGATGATCTTGGACAAGCTATTTCAGCAATCCAAACCTGTTTCCTCATCTATAAAATAGAAGAAATAAAGGTACCTATCCTCGTAAGATTGCTATGAAGAAGATACCCAATTAATGCTAGTTAGCATTAGTGTTTTATTTTCCTTAACGCAACACCAGCAGTTCAGTCTAAATCCTGTTGCTCACCACGTAGAAGGCCAATCACTGACACAACTATTATTGCCAAGAAAGAAGGCTTTAACTGGGTGCTACAGCTGACGAGATCAGTCTCTAATCTATCTCCCTGACAGACTAAAATCAGGGATTTATACAGCTGGGAAGATATGTAACTATGTATGGGAAAACAGGAACTCGGGAGGGATAAGGAAGCAATCATGATGAATGAAGGGCCTGGAGTCACATCATCTGGATGCCATGATCTGGGCAAGTTCAGTTCTTTGATACTTTTTGAGAGCCTGGGGGTCCTTTCCTGAGGGAGGAACTCAGGTAAAGCAAATGTAAGTTTCAAGCTTTAAGACCAGAAGGGCCAATTTCTGTTTATCAAAAGAAAAAAAAAAAAAACTGTCTACGGGACTACTGGGTCAGTTTCATTTTGATGATTGTTAAAATACAGTATTACTCCTTCCATAAAGTATATAGATATATAATAGCTCATTTAAGAGTTCCATTTAGGTTATTTCCAAATTTTGCCTCTTTAACATGAAGGACAGACGAGTACCTTTGTTCACAGTTTGTCCAAACTTAAGGAATTTCCTTAAGGTATATGTTTTAAGTCACTACAAAAAGACTGCACAGGTTTACACTTCCATTAACAGATATGAGTGCCCAATTCACTGCATTTATGTCAGTCAGCACAGAAAATCATCATTATTTTCATTTCTTACAATTTGATTTTAAACGTTTCTCAGTGTTAATTTATACTTCTTAGATTATCTGTGAAGCTAACCATTTTCTAAGTTCACTAAAAAATTTTTTAAGAATAATTTCATTCAATACTTAAGAAAAGACCTAAAGAGAAAAGTAAAACACACAGAAATCGGAAACAAGGAATATAGAAGATTAAATGGGCATAAATTTTGAATGTAAATATGTAAAGTTATTCAACTGAGGCATAAAGTTGGCACTAAGACTCCTGGTGGCTAAAGCAAAGAAGAAAATGTTCTAAAGTTTGCTTTGGGAGGAAAAGGGGGACAGCAACATTTGATTCCTCAAGAAAAGCAAAACCTTTTTCAGGTATTTAGGATTTGAAAGAAATCTCCCAGGTGGGTCTTCATGAAAAAAAAATTCAAAGTGACTTA
This sequence comes from Papio anubis, assembly GCF_008728515.1. Classification (NCBI taxonomy): domain Eukaryota; kingdom Metazoa; phylum Chordata; class Mammalia; order Primates; family Cercopithecidae; genus Papio; species Papio anubis. The sequence continues at coordinate 193,883,202 of NC_044976.1, forward strand.
AGGACAACCTTTTCAACAACAATAAATCTGATAGAAGGGTTCATTTGTTGTTAAATGTACTACCATTATTATCATTACTTCTATTTTTGTACATGAATCTTAGATATTACAATATGGTTTCACTGACATCAAATTCTTCTCAATAACCTCGCCTTTTTTTAGATTTGTAAGCAGAAATAAACTTAGATTTTCAGAAAGTATTTTTTGGTCTGTCCATTCAGTAAGGACTGAGTATGAAAAACACAGTTTCTTGTTCAGACTGAATGACTACCATAAACAATAAAATCCTATCACAATTTTTTTTTTTTTTTGAGGCTGAGTCTCCCTCTGTCACCCAGGCTGGAGTGCAGTGACACAATCTCGGCTCACTGCAAGCTCTGCCTCCCGGGTTCACACCATTCTCCTGCCTCATCCTCCCGAGTAGCTAGGACTACAGGCACCCACCACCATGCCCGGCTAACTTTTTGTATTTTTAGTAGAGACGGGGTTTCACCGTGTTGGTCAGGATGGTCTTGATTTCCTGACCTCGTGATCCACCTGCCTCGGCCTCCCAAAGTGCTGGGATTACAGGTGTGAGCCACCGCGCCCAGCCCTATCACAATTTTTAGAAATTATTTGAGTCGAGCCAGGCACAGTGGCTCACGCCTGTAACTCCAACACTTTGGGATGCCAAAGCAGAAGGCTTAAGCCCAGGAGTTTGAGACTAGCCTGGGCAATATAGCGAAACTGTGTCTCTACAAAAAAAAATTTTTTGTTAATTAGCCGGGCCAGGCACGGTGGCTCACACCTATAATCCTAGCACTTCAGGAGGCCGAGGAGGGCAGATCACCTGAGGTCAGGAGTTGGAGACCAGCCGGACCAATGTGGAGAAACCCCGTCTCTACTAAAAATACAAAATTAGCCGGGTGTGGTGGCACGTGCCTGTAATCCCAACTACTCGGGAGCCTAAGGCAGGAGAATCACTTGAACCGGGCAGGCGGAGATTGCAGTGAGCTGAGATCGCACCACCCATTGCACTCCAGCCTGGGAAACAAGACCAAACCTCCGTCTCAAAAAAAAAAAAAAAAAAAAAAAAAAGAAATTAGCCGGGCATGGTAGTGTGCACCTGTGGTCCCAGCTACTCAGGAGGCTGAGGTGGGAGGATCACTTGAGCCCAAGGAGATCAAGGCTGCAGTGAGCCGTGATCATGGCACTTGCACTCCAGCCTGGGTGACAGAGTGAGACCCTGTCTCAAACAACAAAAAAAAAGAAATCTGAGTCACACAATAGCTTTTAGCCATTTTAACAATCATTCTAAAAATTGTTACTCAAAATTTCATTTTTAGGGTTGATCTTCTGGAGTTTCCCATAAGGTAACATATTAAGATCCTTAAAAGAAAGTTTCACTGAAGGGCACAGATTTTTTTTAAAGTTTTATTTCTGCTTTGCAAGAATATGCTCCTATTTGCCTCTCAGACTTTTTATTTTTTCTAACATTCACTACTGTTCCTGTCATAGTTGTGTTGCTTCCTAAAAGATGTTGCTAGAAGACAGTTACGTAGTATTAAGATCCCTCTCTCCAGAAACTGAAGTTGATAAAAAGGGGAGGCTTTCCTGATTTTACCTGCACTCCCCATATACAGGCTTCCAAGGCCCAAGATCTTATCCTAGAGAAGAACTTTTTAAGGAAGGTATCATATCTCCCATACATGTTCCACCAATTTAACATACATTTAGATCAGCAGTTCTCTAATTTTTGGGTGTCAGGGCTCCTGTATGCTCTTAAAGCTTACTGAAGGCACTGGGGTAGGCAGATTTCTAAGATGGCCATCCAATGATTCACGAACTCCTGCTATTTGTACCCTTGTGTAGCCCGTTCCCCTTGAGTGTGGGGTGGACCAAGTGACTTGCTTCTAATAAACAGAATGCCGAAAAAGGGATGAGATGTCACTTCTGCGATTAGGTTACAAAAGCTGTGACTCCGTCTTGCTAATACTCCTTTCCAGCTAGAACACTATCTGGCTCTTTTCATGTGCTTGCTCTGAAGCAAGCCGGAGAAGCCCACATAGCAAGAAACGGAGAGCAGCCAACTGCCAAAAAGAAACTAGGGTCCTCGGTTCGACCACCAGTAAGGAACTGAGTCCAGTCAACAACTGTGTGAGTGAGCTTGGGAGCATATGCTTCCCCAGTTGAAGCTTCAGATGAGGCTGTAGCTCTGACCAATATCTTAATTAGTCTTATGAGGACCCAATTGAGCCATGCCCAGATTCCTGACCCACAAAAACTCTCTCCTTTTACAAGCTACCCTCTAATCTAAAATGTACCCCCAATTCCAAAGTTTCTGAGTTCACATTCTCACTCCGCTCCAGCCAATCGACTCTGTAAGCCTTTTACTACAGGAAGGACTTTTTGCTATCTCAGGTGTCCTGTGCTCAGGATTCTCAGAGACAGGATGAGTAGGAGATTGGCAATATGATTTAGAGTATAGGCAGACACGGTACAGTCTACTCTTGGTCCGTTATCCATATTTGTGAAGGGCAATATGGATAACAGGGAAAAAAAACACAAATATGGATAACAGGGAAAAAAACACAAACGGTTCTATGTAACAGCTGCTGAAATCTGGGTCCTGTACTATATTTATCAGTATGTTTGTGATAGTGGTTATGATGCTAATTACATGGGACATGTTATAATGAAGGCTGTCAATTGTGAAACTTAATTCAAGAAAACAGTTTAGGCCAGGCATGGTGGCTCAAGCCTGTAATCCCAGCATTTTGGGAGGCCGAGGCAGGTGGATCACCTGAGGCTAGGAGTTCATGACAGCCTGGCCAACATGGCAAAACCCCGTCTCTAATAAAAACACAAAAAATAGCCGGGCATGGTAGTGGTAGCGCACGCCTGTAATCCCAGCTACTGGGGAGGCTGAGGCAAAAGAATCACTTGAACCTGGGAGGCGGAGGCTGCAGTAAGCCAAGATCGCGCCACTGCACTCCAGACTGGGCGACAAGAGCAAGACTCCGTCTCAAAAAAAATAAAAATTTAAAAAATTAATTTATACCTATTCATATTTACTTTTTCACTTTGAGAGTTCCAAGTCATTAAAAGGTTTGAAGATAAGAAATAGCTTACATAAACTGACAGATTCCAATGTGCCAGCAATGTGCTCAACAATTTATATACATTATCTCACTAAATCCTAAACAGCTACATGAGGAAGGACTTTTACAGTTAACTTCTCAGAGCCGAGATTTTCTTAAGTGCCTAAAACAATGCCTAATACAATAAGCACTGAAATATTTGTTGAAGGAATAAAGCTACTGGTCAGTTATTGAAACATTAACCTGTCAGATTCCTAGACCAGTATTCTTAATTACCATGCAATAACATCCCAAGTTAAAATATACAACAGAGACATGAGTAGAAAGAGATGAGCATACAGTTATATAGTGGCACTAAATAACCGTAGATTCTGTCTCAATTAGTAGATACTTGCTGAAAATTCAACTGAGCTAAATAAAGATAGAATTCATTTTGAGAAACAAAGGAAATAAGAAAGAAAGAGAAGTGAGAGAGGCAGGTGAAAGGAGCGGGGAGGGAGAGAGGGAGAATGAGAATACACGTATGTCTGTATACACTATGTATGATTAACAGTTTTTTGAATTTTGCCCATACATATACAGATACAGCATTTACCCTATGCAAAAGGAGACATTATAAACACATTACTATATCTGAAGTATCATTTTCATAGCAAGGCTGTGAGTTACAAACTCTGGAAGATTCTTCATTTCTTGTCACTTTGCTAGTAAAAACAACATCTCACAATATGGAAAGTTTCACCCATATAAACAGGTTAAGTTGTGACTCCTGATTTGGGCTAATTTTACATGAAAGGTAAATAGGTAAAATTATGCCATGGAAGAAAGGATATATTTGCTTCTCTCAACTATCTCAGGGCAAAATCTTGTCAATTCTATAGCTGGATCATCCTGTGAGATGTGCTCAAACACTTAGTGTTTCAATGCGTCACCATGGTGAGAAAGCTGGTCTTAGAGTCTTTCTGTGATTTGGGTTTCTTACACCATCTGTTTTTCAAGTACTAGCTTTATAGCTTTGCAGAATTATCAAGGGCAATCGGCTCTTCTATGTGTCTGTAACAGGAAACACACACACTTTCCAAACGTATCCACTTCCTCTTGGTTCTCTTCTATCCTCTGCTCATAGTGCTGAAATTTTCATGCACAGTATTTATGTTTTGACTGTCACTAAACAGGCTGAACAACTCAGAACTGATTGTAGCCTTGCAAACTTTGAAAAACAAAAGTATTAATATTGGTGCTTCTTAAACCATAATTAATGTGCACAATTACTTAATAAAAGTGTAAGTGAACAAGCAGCACTTGGATGCCTCATCATCTTTAAAAATATTTTAGCACCCAACAGGTAACTTAGGTCCAAAATCCTGATAAAAGCAATTGGCAATAACAAAGCATTTCTACCATAAATATCGTCCTTAACCAAAGCATTGTTTTAGGCACTTAAGAAAACCTAGGCTCTGAGAACTCTAAAAATCCTTCCTCATATAGCTGTGTTTGTGATTAAATTAGATAATGTATTCTTCCTTTAGTCAACTAGAGTTAGCATTAAAACTGGAATCAAAACTCTTAAATTATTTTTAACACCACCACTTTCCAGTTATGTTAACTTTTTGAAATTACCTAACTTCCTTGTACCTGTTTTGTACACCTATAAAACACATAACAATGATGCCTACATCATAATGTGGATGTGAAGATTAAATGAGACAATTCATGTAAAACATTAAAACAGTGCTTAGCATACCAAATGGGCTTAATAGCTGTTAATTAATATGGCTAATATTATAAACAAGCAAGGACAGTGATAAAAATAAACTGGAAAACTTGTTATTTTATATTGTGCAGAACCATTCCATCTTAAGCTAATACAAGTTGTATGCCGATTAATTCTTCATCACATGCAACAAATCGTGCTGCCAACTTCTTTATCCACTGAAAAATTGCTTTCAAATTCTCAAAACAGCATCACTTCACTAGGTGAAGTAACATTTTGCTGGCATCACTGTTTATAGCCCAGTAGTAGCTAGAATCAAGGTTCCTGATTAATTCCTTCCTCTTACAACAAAATATTTAGTTATTTCACCTGGCTCTAAAAAAAAAAAGATTCTACAGACCTCTTTTGAGTCATGCCCTTAAGAAGACAAATAGGTTATAATAAGAGAAGACATAATTCCGCTAAGGGTATTGCTTTACAATGGCAAACAAGAGGAAGATGTGTAAAATAGGAGAGGAGACCTATCTCTTGGGTGAGAACTTTTTCAGACAATTTCTTTATTGTTATTTATTTATTTACTTATTTTTTTGAGACGGAGTTTCGCTCTTGCTGCCCACGCTGGAGTGCAATGGTGCGATCTCAGCTCATGGCAAACTCCGCCTCCCGGGTTCAAGCGATTCTCCTGCCTTGGCCTCCTGAGTAGCTGGGATTACAGACATGCACCACCACATCAGGCTAATTTCGTATTTGTAGTAGAGACAGAGTTTCTCCATGTTGGTCAGGCTAGTCTCAAACTCCCAACCTCAGGTGATCCACCCGACTCGGCCTCCCAAAGTGCTTGGATTACAGGCGTGAGCCACCGCGCTCGAACTTTTCAGACAATTTCACTATACAACAAGGAGTCCCCAAAGCAAAAGTTTCAGAGAAGTTGGGTTCTGAATGGATTTCCACATAGAAATAATGTTGAAAAACCTCTAGAGAAGGGCTTCAAACCAACTGTAAAAGGTGAACTTCATTGGGACACCAAAGGTATATATTAAAGATGTTTGTGCAGAAGCACAAGGAAAAGTGCATTAAAACAATAGATTTTCAGTTATCTAGGAAACACTTATCTTGGAAGAAACTAACAGTTTCCACACAAGCTTAGTCCTGTGTGTTAAATCAGGAACAGCAGGAATCCCTTCTCTACCTGCTTCATTATCTTAAATATTTTTTCCACCTTTAAAGTAGTAAAATTACCCACAAGTATATAAAAAACACTTCCTCAATTACCTCTAAAACAATGGCCAGTATTCAACTCTACTCTTTTCTCTAATATTTTAATTTTTTCATTGCCCTACCAAAACATAACATTTTGTAACTCTTCATCCTTTTGTTTTATATCGAACTTAAAAGGTTTTGTCTTTACAGCAGAGGCTTTTAGTCAGGGTTCATATCTTCACAGTCCTTATTCTACATGAATCGACTATTCATACACTTTGACTACTGGGGTATTTGTTATTTACTACTAATGTCTAAGAGAACTTGATATAGTAAGAAAAATTATCCCTCTATGTGCCATATAGGCTAATACTTTTCTACCATATATTGTTAATTTTATTTGTAGAGTCTTTCAGAAGGTAGAACCGTAAATATTTTATACAGTTAAATCTACCAATCTTTTCCTTTTATGGCATTTGAGTTGTGTCATATCAAAAAGCCTTTCCATAAAGTCTTACTCATAGCTTAAAGACAAAAAAAAAAAAAATCTTTCCATCCCTAAAACTAAATTATTTGTATTTTTGTCTTAGTATTTTTCTGAGTTTTTCTTTGAACAGTCAAATCTTTAATCTATCCACCATTCTTTTTTGTGTATGGTGTAAAGTACAACCCTGACATACATTTTCTTCTTTTTTTCAAATGGATGGCCAACTGTTCCAACACCATCTGGCCCTTCTACCTACAATGTCAATTTCAATCATTCCAAGCACCTAAACTGTTTGCATTTAAGTAATCACTTTTCAAGTATATTGTTCAAGGGGCTATGTATTCTTCTTTTAGCATTCCCAGCACCTGCTAGAATGAGCATAAAAGTGAGGGTTGGGGTAGGAGTATCAAATTTGACTACAATGTCAAAATATAACCACTAAGCCACCAAAGCAGTTTACAATGTGCATGTGTACCTGCGGTATGAATTAAAATTACCCCTTGAACTGCTGCCCATGGACAGCACTTTCAGGTATGTTCTTTTACTCTTGTAAAGCAGTGGCATCTATACCAGATAAGCACTGTATTTATTATAACTAGGAGTTAACTATGTCTTGATAACATGGCAAATAAGGACATGGGGAGTGAAGATTCACAAATATTCCAAATTTAAACTGTATCTCTTTATTTAAAAATACTTTTAAAGTAGACTATTCAATCTAGTGTTCTCTTTCTGTCAGCTGACAAATGGTATGTCAGAAAAAGAACACTAGGTTAAATGACTGAATGACTGAAATTAACATTTTTGGTAGCAGGGACAGGTAGTGTTGGGACAGTTGGCTGTTCATTTGGGAGGAGAAAGTCTTGTCAGGGTTACACCTTACACCATACAAAAAAAAAGAATGGTGGAGAAAAGATTAAAGATTTTTAGAGTGTGTGCCCGGATTCAGAATAGGAAAGGGGAGCCTAAAGAACAAAACTTTTCAGGATGTGCCCTGCACTGTTTAGGGTAAAGTACACTGTAGCCAGCCATCTAGACTAGTCTCCCTGAACAACATGAAAATCTTATCGCTCTACCTTCAATGATGTGTACCAACAAATATAATTTCAAACCCAACGCAACCCAGTATTTACTCTGAAAACATTTCTTGATAACCTACACTATGCCAATAACCTTGTACTAACTGTGAACAAAACAGGTATTTATGGAAGATTGCCTAAAGAATATGCAGTATCTCCATTCTTCTAATTATTCCAAAATCTTTTCCCGTTTTAGGTCAGACCATTTTGAATAGTCCTCACCCAATATCCTCATCTCCCACCATTTAACTGCCTTAATGAAGGTGGTCTGGTATGATGCATTTGGCCTATAGAGAGGCATTCTGAAATTGGTTAGTGTGTCCACAGTAGGAAGGCTATTGAGGGCACCGTTTATTACATTACATAGGGTCCTGTTTATAAGGCCTCTGAGGAGAAGTCTCCTTCTGATCTTAGTACCAGGAATTGTTGTGCTTTTCTTAAAAGTTTGTTTTCAAGTTTTATGGGCATAAATTGACCAAGTTTTCCTTGTTTGCATCATCTGCTAAGAAGTTTACAGAAGTATTTGGGCCCTATTGGAAGTAAATATTAGATTTTTATATTAAGTCTTTTATATTTTTATTTTGCATTTCTTGCTATATAGTTTATGAATCTCTATAAACCACGTTAAATTTTTAAGGGGGAAACAAAATGAAACAAATAAATAAATGGATAAAATTTACATTAATGCATCTCAAAAAAATTTTTTTTAATTTAAGGGATCAGAAAAAAGGTCACACAAGAAGTCAAGGGAGAAGGATTTTAAGAACATACAGGCTGGGCGTGGTGGCTCACACCTGTAATCTCAGCACTTTGGGAGACCAAGGCGGGCAGATCACTTCAGGTCAGGAGTTCGAGACCAGCCTGGCCAACACAGTGAAACCCCATCTGCGCTAAGAATGCAAAAAAATTAGCCGGGCATGGTGTCACACACCTATAATCCTAGCTACTCGGGAGGCTGAAGCAGAATTGCTTGAACCCTGGAAGCGGAGGTTGAAGTGAGCCGAGATCACGCCACTGCACTCCTGCCTGGGCGACAGAGCAACACTCTGCCAAAAACAAAACAAAACAAACAAAAAAATACGTATATGGATTTAAAAAAAAAAAAACCAGTAACTCAATTAACTGGAAGAATGGGGGAAGGGGAATTAAGGACAAAAGAGGAAAGAAAAATGGAAGAATGCCCCCAAATAATGTATTTGCAGAAATTAGACAAATGGTAGTACAAAATGACTTTGTGTAAACCTAGTCAAGCTTACCATGTAAGTCACAAAATATTTACAAACACTTCTTATTCCACAGACATCACTCAAAATGGTAAAAATAACATACTGACAGTTGAAAAAGAAAATACAAAAATTACTTGATAAAAATTGCCAAAGCGTACCAGAAAAACAAAAAGCAAGACCAACAGGACTGTTACTGTAACCTGTTTCTTTTCTGAGCTCTTTCCTCACCCATCCCAAATAGTAGGAAAAAAACTTATGTATGCAACAATCTGAATCTATTAACCTCTCAACATTCTAAATAATCCAGCAGAAAGTCTAGGTAGGCGTTTACACTCCACAACACACACAAGTATGTTCTCACTAGATAGCCTCTCTCCATTAAGGTCACTGTCATCTTCCCTCACCACCGAGACTTTACAACGCTGTCACTGCTGTATGTTAACCCTAGTTCACAAGTATTATCACCATCGAGCCATCTCTACTCAGAAGTTAAATACTTTCCTCCTTATTGTCAGCTTCCTTAAATTTCTTGCTCCCCATGTCCCAGATAACTCCAAGCTTGTCAGGAGGTTAGGTGAAATCCAGCACTGAAAATATTTCAGGATTAGTCTTATGATTTCCAAGTCCTTGTGTAGAAAATAAACCCCTAGACTGCTAAAACTGTATTATCTTTCCATTTCTCCTTTATCCCTACCTCTCATATATTTGACTTAAAAATTAAAATGCCTTTAGAGAAAGCAGAGTTAAAAAAAAAAAAATGCTCACTCCAGTTCTCTGCTAAGAGAAACATTTTTGTGCAAGAGTAGGGTATGACTCTCCAGGACCACAGTGCCACAGCTGACCCATCCCTGCCCAGACTCTGCAACCATCCCCTCTCTATAAATGAACAGCTAATAGTGGGCTGCAAGTAAAACATGTGACTACCAACAGGTAGACTGATTCAAGCTCCACGTGCATCCCTAAGCTACTTCTCCAAAGAGGTATAGGAATTAGCTGCCGGGAAGGAGGTGGGTCAGGTACACATGGAAAGAGAATATTTAAGAAGTCATAAATTTTCAGGAAAACTACAAATATTCTGAAATGGCCAAAACAGGAAAAATAAATCATTGTCGTACATTTGAAAACAATGATTTATTTTTGTTTTCAATGATAAAATATTTTATATTTAATAAAATTTAGTAAGATTTAATTTAATAAAAATTTATGTCAGCCGGGCGTGGTGGCTCAGGCCTGTAATCTCAGCACTTTGGAAGTCTGAGGCAGGTGAATCAAGAGGTCAGGAGTTCAAGACCAGCCTAGCCAAGATGGTGAAACCCCATCTCTACTAAAAACACAAAAATTGGCCAGACATGGTGGCAGGTGCCTGTAATCCCAGCTCCTCAGGAGGCTGAGGCAGAGAATGGCTTGAACCCGGGAGGTGGAGGCTGCAGTGAGCTGAGATTACACCACTGCACTCCAGCCTGGGCAACACAGCAAGAGTCTATCAAAAAAAAAAAAAGATGTCCAACTTAAGAGTAAAAACATTAAAATTAAAGCAATGAGGTGTTTTTCATCAACATAGGAAAAATTTAAAAGACTAATAGTTAACAGTGCTGGAGAAACTGACACCATTAAATACTGTAGATAAAAAATATAGAGTGGTACTAAAAGCAACCTGACAACATGTACAAAATTTTTAAATGTGTATATTCTGTTAAAGAAAGTTTTTGGGAGACTACTATTTTGGACTAGCCTCCTCCACTAGGTTCCAGCAGAAGAGCCCAAACCAGTATTTGGTTTTCTGTTCCTATATCAATTCACTTAGGATTACGGCTTCCGGCTCCATCCATGTTGCTGCAAAGAACATAATTTCATTAAAATGTTTATTTAAATGGGTGAACTAAAGAATAGAGAGCCATGGGGGAAAAACGGCAAGTATATAACAGGATATGCACTATGACTCCTTTTTTAAAAACTATGTGTACATGCATGACAAAAGCATGCACATCTAAACGTGGACATCTGCCTACAACACATGGGAACAAATCCCAGGAAATGGGCTCAATCACCAAACCAGTCTCGTACTGGTCCTGATAGCATTATGTAACTAGCATTATGTAACTACTAAGATGTGATTCCAACAGCATAACCAGGCAATGGTTTTGCCACTATAGTCTAATCGCCTGAAATCATACCATGATTTTTTCCAGCAACACTCATAAATTGGTAATTTATCTTAGACTATAGTGATGTTGAAGATGTCACTCATAACATGAGAGCTTTTTCAACAATTCCTTTCTAAATAATGATGATTGGCGTATGAGTGTTCATGTATAAAACAGTCTGCCAAAACAGCATTCTCCTTGGCCAGAGCATGAAGGAGCAAGCACTCGGCGGGAGGGAAAGCACTATGAAGAGGAAGGTGAGGGGACTTAGCAATGAATGTAGTGTAAAAGAAAAATTGAGAAACAAACAGCATTAACAATTCAATAAGGTGATGCAGGGCATGATTAAACAAGGTGTGTATGACTGGAAACCAACGCCATGAAATAGCTGACTTCTCATTAGACACAATAATCAACTGTTATGTTTCCTCAACTGAAAGCTACAGCCTTAGTTTAGTAACAGCTTGGTAGGGGGGAAAGGAAGTGGTTGGTAAAAAGTGGTAAACAAATCCACCTTTTTGCATAATTTGCTTGCATATTAAGTCACAACTCATTTGAGAACATTGAAATATCTTAAATTATGTTTTTATCAAAATAACATGTAAACAAAGTAAATCCTAATTTTCTATTTCACCAACTGGGTGACAAAAAAATATAAATGCTGCTCCAGATGAAAATTATCCCAAGGTTAACATGTGCAATTAGCTTCAGTTTCACATTTATTTGTTTTAACAGACAGGGTATTGCTCTGCCATCCTGGCTGGAGTACAGTAGCACAATCACAGTTCATCACAGCCTGGAACTCCTGGGCTCAAGAGGTCCTCCTGCTTCCGCATCCGGGGTAGTTAGGACTATAGGCAAGTACTACCACGCTTGGCTAGTATTTTAAATTTTTTTGCAGAGAGAGGGTCTCGCTATGTTGCCCAGGCCAGTCTCAAGCTCATGGTCTCAAGCAATCCTCCCACCCCAGCCTCCCAAAGTGCTGGCATTACAGGCATGAGCCGCCATGCCTACCCTAAAATACAATTCTTAACAAAAACCCAAAATGTTCAGAATTTATGGGTTTCCAGGATCAGCAGTTTGCATACAACCAACTTCAAAAACATAGTCAGCACCTAGAAATCCTGAAAGCTAAGTTAACATTAGATCTGATAATCAATTGTCTGTGTCTCCAAAATGCAATACAGAGATAAGAATGCACACTTGATTCTAGCACACACAATCTGGACCTGGGAACTGTACAAAGCACCGAGGTTAAACTCAGCATAACAGCTGCTAAATCTATAGATCCTAACAGTGGAAATTCTGCAATCCCAATTCCACTTGATATATTTTTCATCATTCTACTGGCTTGAAGCAGAAATTAATGGGTAAGAGCCTGATGATCTTAACTGCCTACTGCCATTATCAAAACAGAAACCTAGGTGTGTCACTTAGCCTCTTTAAGCCTCGGTTTCCTAACCTAAAAGATGGGGTAACAATATACACCCCCATGGGGGCCACTGTAATTAACATAAATGCGTGTAAAGCACTTAGTACAATAACTGGCACAAAAACTTGATAAATTTTATCGCTGTTGTTACTAGGAATCAATGTATTTATTGAAAAGTATGGATTATCATCCATAATTTCCAACTGTGGACTTGTCACTAAAAAGTACAAAGATCATGCAAATAGCCTCATAATATGAAAATCATCTTCGGCTCTTCAGCTAAATCTCATTCTTACCGAATCAGCTATGCTGAACTTTGGTTCTTTGAAAGTTCTGTGTTTTCATTAGTTTCAAGAATTGTATGTGCAGTCATGCATCACTTAACGGCGGTATGTCATTAGACGTTTTTGTCATTGTGTGATCACAGAATGTACTTACATAAACCCAAATGGTATAAGCCTACTATATACCTAAACTATATGGTATAGCCTGTTGCTCCTAGACTATAAACCTGTACAGCATATTATTCTACTGTTGTACTGCAAGCATCCTAACACAATGGTAAGTATTTGTGTATTTAAAAATATCTAGGCCAGGCACAGTGGCTCACATCTGTAATCCCAGCACTTTGGGAGGCCAAGCCAAGAGGACTGCTTGAGTCCAGGAGTTCAAGACCAGCCTGGGCAACATGGCAAAACCCCGTCTCTATTAAAAAAAAAAAATTAGCTGGACATGGGTACGTGTGCCTGTGGTACCAGCTCCTCAGGAGGTTGAGGTGGGATGATCACCTGAGCCCTGGAAGGTAGAAGCTGCAGTCAGCTGTGACTACACCACTGCACTCCAGCCTGGGTGACAGAGCGAGATCCTATTTAAAAAAAAAAAAAAATCATTAATTAAATAATTAAAAAATAAAAATATTTAAACATAGAAAAAGTACAGTTAAAAACATGGTATAAAAGATTTTAAAATGGTACACCTGTAGAGGGCATTACCTGAATGGGCTTGCAAGACTGGAAGTTGCTTTGGGTGAGTCAATGAATGAAGAGTCAGTGAATGTGAAGGCCTATGGCATTACTGTACACTTTAAAAACACTATATACTTAGGCTACACTAAATTTATAAGAAAAACATGTCTGTGTTCAATAATAAATTAACTAGCTTACTGTAACTTTTTTTTTTTTTTTTTTTTTGAGATGGAGTCTCACACTCTGTCACCCAGGCTGGAGTGCAGTGGCACGATCTCAGCTCACTGCAACCTTCACTTCCCAGGTTCAAGCAATTCTCCTGCCTCAGCCTCCCAAAGAGCTGGGATTATGGGCGTGTGCCACCACACCCAGCTAATTTTTGTATTTTTTGTAAAGGCGGGGTTTCACCACGTTGGCCAGGCTGGCCTTGAACGCCTGACCTTAGGTGATCCACCCACCTCAGCCTCCCAAAGTGCTGGGATTACAGGCCCGAACCACTGCGCCGGGCCTACTGTAACTTTACTTTATAAGCTTTAAAAATGTTAAAAACTTTTTGAGTCTTATAGTAACAGTTTCAAACATATTGTATAGCTGTATTAAAAAATGTTTTCCTTATATCCTTATTCTATAAGCTATTTTCTATTTAAATTTTTTAATTTTTTACCTTTTAAATGTTTTTGTTAATAACTAAGACACAAACACACACATCAGCCTAGGCCTACACAGGGTCAGGATCATCACAATGTTACTAGGAGATAGGAATGTTTCAGTTCTGTTATAATCTTATGGGACTGCCATTGTATACTGGTCCATAGACTGAGAAGTCATTATGCAGTACGTGATTGCACAGCTGACCCTTGAACAAAATGGGTATGAACTGTGTGGGTCCACTTAAATCAGGTTTTTTCAATCACATGCAAATTAAAAATACAGAATTCATGGCATGCAAACAGTTCATATTCACAGGGGCTCTGAGGCCCAGGGCCCAGGCACACTTTTCACATACTCGGGTTCCACAGGGCCTACTGCAGGACTTAAGCATGTGCAGATTTTGATATTGGTGTGGGGAGGGGCGGGCATGGGTGGGGAATCCTGGAACCAATCCCCTTGTGGTATGCCCCTGTGTATAATGAGGGATGTCTGAGATGTCTGCATAGTGTTCCCCTTGCTCAGAACATGTTCAATTCCACTTCTCACTCCCAGGCCTTGAACTGATAAATTCCTATTCATCTTTCACATCTAAGTGTAAACATGATATCCTCAGAGAGCCCCTTCCCAAATCCTCTTGTCCAGATTAGCAGTCCCCACCTTATGCTCCTGGAGTACTTCAAACCTCCCATATTCTACTCATTAAACTATGACCAGTGTTATTTAATATATGATTTCTCCAATAGACCAATATACACTTTGAGAGGACAGAGATGGTATCTTATTCATTATTCTATCACCTGTGCTCAGTATATTATAAGGAGCAGAAGCTCTATAAATATTTGTTGAATTAAATGAATGAAAAAACTGGCCATATTGGTTCATCATAATCCAGTTTTTATTCACACTGAATACCACAATTCTTGATAAGCTTACTACCTTTGTTCATTCGCATTCTAATAGGATGTTTCAAGTTTAAAGTCTAAATCCCATCTTAAAATTTAGCTCTCCTACTAGGACAGAACCAAGCTTATCATGTTCTATATATTTAATAAATGCTCAGGTAAGCCGAACTGATCAAAATACCTATTATATTTACTGATCTTCACCCAAAAGATGTTTTTGAATAATTCCAGTTTAAAAAGAAAAAAAAAAAAAAGTATGAAAACTATTTATCTAGCTCAGTCCATAATTTTACCAGTAAGAATCCTACGGGTTGGAAAAGTTTAGTGATTTATTCAGGATCAGAAAGCTATTATAGTTCATGCTAAAAGCAGAATAAGGAACCAAGTCTCCTAATTCTCAGTCTGTCTTTCCAGTATAGGGCCGTTCTGGTGCATTAATTGAAAACCATTATTCAAGGTATGTTAAGCAATAAATAATCTTGAAGTGCAACAAGTAATCATTTAATGTTATCAAATCACCTCTAGAGCTTTTTTAAAGTACGGATTTTCAGACCTCTACTGTATTAGAAATTGGGCCTTCTCATGTTGAAAAAGTTCCAACGGTGATTCTTGTCCCAACAAAGATTGAGAACCACTAATTCCATCAACCAAGCATTCATTATTTGTTAAATGTCTAGGCCTACTCTGTCCCTACCAGTATGTTCCTGCACTCAAAGCTCTTAGGACAAGATTTACTTACATAATCAATTACAGAAGAAAATAGGACTGTGTATAACGAAGTGCTGAATTGGGTAACTGAACACAAATTAAGTGCTAATTTCAGAGAAAGTATGACAGGAGCTCAGATTTGACAGATGGCTATTTGTGGAGATAAAGAAATGGACAGACAGGTCCCTTAAGATAAACAAGGACAAAAGTTTTCAAGTTATGACCAGCAGAAGTCCTAAGGATCCTGTGAAAGTGCCTCAAGAGCTACTGTGGAAAGGAGGCAGAAAATGCTTTCTTGCTCCAATGTCCAATTTTAATAAGAACAGCTCCACTTTTGCCTTTAAAAAAGAACACCAAACTTTCAAGTTTGAAATCCCTTATTTTACAAATGTAATTTTTAAAAAATGCATGGTGAAGTAACTTGTCCTAAAGTTACAAAGCTAATTAGTGATAGAGAAGCCAGGTCTCTGAATACCCAGTACTTTTTTTCACTCTACCATACCTTACACCATGGCCTTCCAATGGAGGAAAAAGTGTGAGTAAAGGTTCACACACAACGTCCCACACACACTGACCTGACTAAAACACTGGGTGCACTTTCAGGTCATGTGTCTCAAACTGGGATTGAGGTTGCGAGGATGGTAATGGGAGAAAGTCTCAGGCAAGTCTCAGGATAAATTATAGCCATCCTCCCAAGACAGATCTTCAAATTTTAGGGAGATTTCTTAAAAAATTAAAATCTGATAATATGCTGTATTTGTGGTAGAAATGGAGAATAAGGGAACTTCCTTGGTGGAATTGTTGAGTCATGCTATTTAAGGAAGTAGTAAAGATAAGAATGCATAGGCAAGGGTGGGGGCTAGATAACAGAATGCCCTGAAATCAAGGGAAGTCTGTATTTGCTTCAATGCAACACCTCCATCGTATAAAATTTTCAGAAGAGTACTAGAAGTATTCATTACTCCTAAGATGCTAGCTGCTCCAAAAAATGAACAGCCTACAGTCAGGTGCCCCACAGAATCCATCAGTTGCTAAAGCTTCTGCTTCTCTACAGCAGCACAAGTAATAAAATTCCTGATTTTACTCCTGTGCTCATGTAAGAAAAACTATTAGAGAGTTACTTTAAAAATGCTTCTGCTATCAATTTGTTACTCCCCACAGCATCCCTCTAACACTGGTATTATCACCATCGTATTGCTGAAGGAAATATCCTTAGAAGACAGTGCCAAAGCCAAAATGAGATATCTAGAATTTACAATGTTCAGATTCAATACTCAGTCCACACGCACAGTGGCATGAGCATCTCAAACCTAGTATTAATGTTTATCAAACATTTAATTCACTAAAAAATTTTCAATTTTCACAAGGAATCTACAACCTAATAAGACCCACCCACCCAAACATGTCTCACATGACATGCCAAAGTGAATCCACTGACTTACTCCCCAAACGGCTCCTTCTCCCAATATCGCTACATCTGCTTATGGTACTACTCTTTTCTGGATAACCTAAATTCAAAACCTTGATCATCTCTTTGCATCTAATTAGTTGCTAAACACTTTAAGGGCTCTGATCATGGCACTGTCCATAACAACAAAAAAAAATTTAAAAAAAAATTCAGTGACTTCCTGCTGCCTAGCAAATAAAATCCAAACTCTTACACCAACACAAAGGATTCAGAGCTCTCCACAATAGAGCCCCAAAGTGCCTTAATACACAGCCTAAATAACAGCTAACCTGGAAGTCTTGCTGTTACCCACACTTAACGCTTATAAAACACATGACCTTGAGAAAGTCACTTAATCTGAGTTTTATTTTACTCAACTATAAAATGGGTATAGTAACGCTTGCCTGAAAGGACTGAGGTAATGAAAATGAGAATGTGGCTATAAATTTTAAAGTACTATAAAAATACAGACACTATCATTATGTCATGGTTATGGTAATGTTATTTATACCTGCCTTGCTCCAGAAAGGATGTAAGGTGGCCCACATAAAACAAGATAAAAACAGTTTAAAGATGGAAACAATAAAAGAAATACAAAACAAATGTATGGACAAAAAACGGATCTACTAATCAGGCTAACAGAAATGTAAACATAATTGCCTATGCATGTGCTTTTCAGGTTAATAATTTGACCTAAACATTGTAGTTTGATTTGAAAAGGAAACTAAGTCAATTAGACAATTCAGTGTCCATAAGACTAAAACAAACAGTTTCTACTGTAAAGACCAGGCAAGAATTTCTCCCAAAGGTCCTTATTCCATGTAATGTAACTGGACAATATCCTCAACACCTTTATCATGGCTTATTTCATAAATCATTAGACTGAAAGTCTCTTGAGGTCAATTAATTTTTAAATTATGTTTGTATCTCTAGTAGCACCTACAGTAATTAGTTAATAAACCAAATACCTCTATATAATGGTTTCTAAGGATCTAATCTCTCCCTTCCTGTTTCAAACCATCTTGCACACCACCACATCACCCCTATCATTTTTATCACATCAGTCCCTATTTCAAAATCCTCCAACAGCTTTCCTGCACATAGAACAAATGCTTCCTCATTCTTTACCTATACATCACAATGTTGAACACAACCTCCCCTGCAATGGCCTTCCCTGTATTCCCATTCCTCTAAATTCTTTTTGCCCTTTAAAGCTTGGTTTAAAAGTCTCACCTTCTACACAAAGCCTTCTCTGACTGACAGCAATGGGGCAGGAGGAGAGACTGGGAGGTGGGAGACAGTCAGAAGTCTTGTGTTCTTATCTGTTATTGAATAGTTAAGTGACTGCGGGCAAGTCACTAAATCATTCTGAGAATATTTCCTCATCTGTGAAGCAAAAGCTTTAGGAAAGATTATATCTAAATTACCTTCCAGCTATAATATATTCTAGGATGCTCTGGCTCTTTCAAACTTGGACACACCCTGATCTATTCTCTGATCTTCATTATCTGTTACATATTTTAATATGTAATTACATACATTGTTTTTCAATTTTTCCTGCTTAAGTAAACATACCAACTCCTCCGCAGCAGTCATATTTCCTTGTTATCCCCAAAGACTACAGGCATAGGACCAGGTACATAGCAGATACCCTTTATAAACTAGGATGGTAACTATCTTAAAACATTAATTATAATATTGCTTGCTGCGATACGAATCAGCCAAAAAAGGTTGTATTTTTCATTAAGCAGATCACTAAAATAAGCGTACTAAAACAAGACAACACCTAAGTCACTTATCCATATAAAAATATACTCCCTTTAGGCATCAGTGCAACTCCATTAAGGTGATCATACGTTTAAGCACAAATGAGTCTTTTAACACACAGCATATTGTTCATTTTCCAGCCATTCCTGTTTATATCTTCTATTGCAAAGAGAAAGTTCAATAGAGGGGGGAAACCCTGCCATAATAATTATTACTATTTTATTGATTTAATTTCATATACCATTTCTATATTCCCACATAAAAAATATAAAGTTACAAAGAATTATGAAAAATAATGTGATAAATTGCACTTGCTATGACTTTCAATATTGAAGACTTAGTAAAGCTACTACAAACACTTAGCTTTGTGCAATGTGAACACTGGCTTTTAAAAAAAAGTTAGTATAATGTATCCTCTCCGGATAAATGTCCAGGAGTTCCAGTAGTTTAAAAGAAATCTGGGCCAGGTGTGGTAGCTCATGCCTGTAGTCCCAGCACTTTGGGAGGCCACAGTAGGACTGCTTAAGCTCAGGAGTTTGAGACTAGCCTAGGCAACACAGCAAGACCCCGTCCCTTAAAAAATTAAAAATAAGATAAAATAAATAAATAAAAGATAATCTGATAAATCTAGAGGTTTGCCGATTCCTCTTTTGCTCAATTACTAGTCCTGTCAGCAAAATGTAGGCAACACTGAAAACTTGAGTATTTGCTTAATTGGAAAAAAAAAAGTAAATAAATAAATAAAACCCAAAACAAAAGAGCTCTATTAGTCATTGAGTATACAAACATATCAGTGCTCAAAAAATTCACACCCCATAGTAAAAACACAACAGAACCCCGTAACCATATGCACTCTATGCAAGGAGCATCTTCAAATCAGGGTCCACTCATGCTATTTTTGTTTCCATTGTTATTACTGCTGAAACAGTTTATAAGAGCTCATCACCTGTTTAGAACACAGAAATACTTCGGTACAAACAAACGAATTTATTTCTAAGAAGAATTAAAATCTACAGTTATTCAACTACCTTTACTTATGAAATATCAATAATGCACAAAAATGTCCAGCAAAAGATGCATAAGGAAACTGCTATTCTCTGTGAACCTTAATTATTATCCCTTTCAACCACTCAAAAAGATATTTACATCCTTTAAGCAACACAGTAAGAATTAAGCAAAATGGTGACCCAAAGTTATCCCCAAAAAAGGAAAAGGAAAAAATTCATGCAGAAAGGGTACAGAAATTGAAAGCACATATGTCACTGAATCAAATCGACAACTTTCAACTCTAATGCCCAAGAAATAGTAAGTACGTTTGTTCAGACATTTAGCATTTAAGGAGGGATCAGAAAGAAGAACATGGGTGACCAAAAGGGGGCATGTTTTATCTGTGACTTGGTCTGTTCCCTAAACACAAATTATTTGAATAGTTCTAAATTCAAATGCAATCACTTTCACTAGGAAAAACACATTCCTGCTTAAAATCAGGCTTCATAGCAAGTCTTTACTAATCACAAAAACTGTGTAATTAACACAATTATATAAAGGCAAATTAATGAGTCACACAACATTATTTTTAATGGTGCTTGAAAGACTAATGCAAAGATTACAACTACGGGGTTTCAACATTAAAAAACAAAACAAAAATAGCCGGTAACAGCAAGGCAATCACTACTACATAATATTACAGTCTTTTAAGTACAAAGGAAACATTCATGAAAATGAGTGACCAACTTAAAAAACACAAACAAATTCAAGATGAAGGAATACAGATTCAAGAAACAGGTCAAATATTTCAATTTTTAATAGGAAATACTTAACATTCAAATTTCCACTTCTGTTATTTTAGAACCACCTGCCTAAGATATTCAAGGCTCTATTAAATATCTTCGGTGGCTTGAGAAGAGCAATGTAACATTTTGAGCCCTGAACTTACTCCAAAATCCACTAACCAGATGAATGGCAGATTGACAATTATTTCAAACTAAGGCAGCAATGAAACACGTTATATTTACACTGCTTTATACTACCTATTGATGCAGAGAATAGTAAATTTAAAATATGGCAGAACACTACACCTGAATTCATTTAAACCCGAATAATAGCCACTATTTATTTTTTCCTTGTCTACTGGGATTTTTGACAATGACAAAATGAAAGGAATTACAAACTAATTTGAGGGAAGAGGTTAAAAATTACTCTTACAGTAATGGTTTGGAAGCAGAACAGTCCTTTAGAAATCAAAAACAGTTGGTCAGCGGTCACATGAATTTTCAAGACCTTGATTCAAAAGTATCATTATAATTAATAGGTGGGAGAATTAAGAAAGTGACAATGAGCCGGGTGTGGTGGCTCACACCTGTAATCCAGCACTTTGGGAGGCCGAGGCGGGTGAATCACTTGAGGTCAGGAGTTCGAGACCAGCCTGGCCAACATGGTGAAACCCCACCTTTACAAAAAATACAAAAATTAACCGGGCGTCATGGTGCATGCCTGTAGTACCAGCTACTCAGGAGGCTGAGGCAGGAGAATCGCTTGAACCCAGGAGGCAGAGGTTGCAGTGAGCTGAGATCGCACCACTGCACTCCAGCCTGGGAGACAGAGCAAGACTCTGTCTGGGAAAAAAAACAAAAAAAAAAAGAAGAAAGTGACAATGGATTTCCTAGAAATACGCAGGAAGCTACTTGACAGATGTAAAAGGAGACAGGCAGGTTATAAACTCATGTGGGTTCAAAAGGAACCTAAAATACTCTATCAAATTTGGATCACAAATTCAAGTTAGAAATAAAGCACAATTTTATCACATTCTTTGGAATTTGAATCATCACCTTAAAATAAACTAATTAAAAATAGAGAAATGTCTTACAAGAAAATCTATTAATATGTCAAAAATTCTAAGTGCAACCACTATGTTGCAATGGAACAATTTTAAAAATCACTAATCAATCAAAAGAAAATGAACAAACTAGTCCAAACTAAGATAAATCCAAAAAGAATTCTAAATTTTAAAAATACTGTTTTCAAAGCACATGCTTTCTTGTAAGTATTCTACCTTATTTTCAACATTATCATTTCCACCTAAAAGAACACATAGCCCTCATTACTCACTGAAATGGATTCCAAGGCAAATGATCGCTCCACTAGCCTAAGCCATGCTCTGATTAAGAAACACAGTTTCTTACAAACGTTTAGGGGACCACAACAAACATATCTAAAATAAGTATTTATACGGGTCACTTCTATGATTATATTTATCTAAAACCCAAATACTCCATTTGAGAATTTTGAGGAAATGAATTTTTACAATAGCATTAAAAGTGAACCAAAATATAAGGCCAGTAAACAACATCCATCCTTTTCTGTATTACAAAAACTGTAACAGTGAAATTTTGTTTGTAAAATCCAATGTACGGTTTATCATTTTGTATAAAATAACTACAGCCTCAGTAGTGGTTAAATTGCAGCTATAAAGGAAATTGTCCCGAGATAAATGGTTTCCCTATGAGAAAGCTTCACTGCTACACTTCACCTCAGGACAATAAATCAAATTAACTGCACCTTGTCCTCTGTCCAATGACATCATCAGTTTGACCACATCTTGGGAATCGGGTGCAAAAACATATGCTATTTAAGGCATGAAATTATATTACTGCTTTTTGTCCATCCAACCTCATACTTCAGGTCTCTGAAGCAGTCATTCACCTAAAGGTTCTCTTAAAAGCTACAGATTTTTTTTTTTCCTGCTGCATTCAGGGCCTGCCTACTGTGAGTGAAAGAAGAAAAATGGTGAGAACTGGTTATCTGAAATTAGCTTGCGTTTAGTCCATCAAACCTAGAATTTTGTTACACATTAAGCTGAAGACCAATGTCCCACAAAATACATAGCTAGCCACTCACCAAAATGTCTTAACATAATTTCAAAGGTTTAACACATTAGTGTTAAACCCCAGTCCTCTAATACTTCCCTCAACTATGCAGTGGTAAACATCCACCAATGAGAGACAACACCAGTCACACTCACACTCACACACACCCCGACACAAAATAAAAATGTTAAAGAAAATTTTACCCCAGGAAAGACCAAAAATCAAAATTACTGTTTCCTCTAAACAGTAAAAGTTAATCTGCCTCTCACAGGCCAACTGTCCTAAGTCTAGATAAAACATAAAATCAATTCTGACAACTTAAAGAAGAGGGGCGGGTGTGCTGGGAGGAGAATAAGTTCCAAGATCAGGGTAAACACAATGCCTGTGTTTATTCTTCTTTTTTCACTCATTTAACCATGACACAAATACTCAAAGAAAACATAACCCCATTTTTGTTTTCAGTAATGCTACAATTAAAATAAGCAAGTCTATGACAATGATAGCAAAAAATTTACGTCAGCTCCATTTTAAATTAGAATGAAGATGTTCGAAAGGGAGCACCACAGCAAGAAATTATGAAAGTGTTAATTGGAATTTCTAATATTTAGCTACTCCACAACTCTTAGAGGAAAAGAAAAATGTCTCAGTTTCACAAATACTGCAGATCTTTACAAAGCCTTAAAGTATTTAACATGGGGGTGGGGAGCAAGCGGGGTACCTATCCCCAAAACTAAGTGATTTGGATTAAACCG
This sequence comes from Papio anubis, assembly GCF_008728515.1. Classification (NCBI taxonomy): domain Eukaryota; kingdom Metazoa; phylum Chordata; class Mammalia; order Primates; family Cercopithecidae; genus Papio; species Papio anubis. Next base: position 193,906,622 of record NC_044976.1, read on the forward strand.
AAATAAATTTCATAAGCTCTGAAAATGAAATACAGGACAGATTTTTTCCCCCTAGGCCCAATACTACTGCAAACTATAAGAAAGTCTTTTTAAGAGAAAACAAACCATATCAGAGTTGATACTTAGCTAGGAGCTGTTTTAATGCTAGTAAAGCCCCAAGAGAGTTTGTTTTGCCCGCGGAGGAGGGGAAAGTGTGTGGAAGTTGGTGGAGGTAGTCATTTTGGTTATTAGTAAATAAATCAAGCAGCACAGAACATGAGGCCTAGGCAACTGCTAGAGGAGCCAAGGCCTAGCTTTCCCCCTGTCTTCCCAGCACGGCCTGGGTTTGATCTCAGAGCCCTGTGGATTGCCAAGGAAAAAAAAAGAATCATATCGAACCACAAAAGCACATGGGGCGAATGTAAAATATAAACACGGCGTTGGGCTGTGAGTGGCTGTTATTAAAGGTCTGAATTACTAAACATGAGAGGCGGGGAAAGCCAGGCGGCCATTTCAATAATATAAACCTCCCCGAATTAGACATTATTCAAATGAGAAGAGGTTCGGCTAAGCAAAGAGTAAAGACGACCCAGCACCCAGCGAGAAAACACCGCCACAGAAGAAGGGAGGGGGATCCCCGTCCCTCCCCACCGACTCCCAACAGGAGAGAGGAAATCGAGATCAACTTGTCAGGCCAGCCCATTCTGGGGCAGGAGGGCAGCCCTTTACATCCAAGTTCTCGGGAGGCCTCTGGGAGCTTCTAGGGCCTCGGAGCGAGAGGCCCCGGAGGGCCACCCGCCCCGTGCGTCCCGGTCAGGCGCAAGGGGTGTGGGGAGCGGCGTGGGGGGGGGGGGCAGCGGGGAGGGGCAAAGGGAGACGGAGGTCAGACCACGCCAGGCACCTCCAGCCCAACTCGCCCGCGAAGCCCCGGCGGACGACGCAAAGGGGCTGCCGGCCGCCGGCCAGGGGCGCGCGGACCGCCCCAGAGGACATCCCCTGGGAAGGAACTTGCCCCAAGGACTCCTTCCAACCCAGTCCACCCCCTAGGGGGGCGACGCAGACCCCTGCGCGGGTTCCCCACCCCCGCCGCCCCAGGCCACCTCTTAGCGCCCACGACCGCTCACCCCTACCCACCTAGAGAGCAGGCCTGGCTTGGGTCAGGCCACCACACCGGGGACCACTGGGGCGCGGCCGAGGTGCCTGGGGCCGTGACCCCCGGGCTCAGCCCCGCTTGGACCCCCATGCGGTGGCGGGGCGCGGGCAGGGAGTTCTCCCCGCGCGCACCCCCGGTTGCCCTGAGGGCCGCCCCCCGAGGCGGGCAGCGCCCCCCCGCCCGGGCCCGCTCCCAGGGGAAGACGCGTGCGGGTGTCCGGCCGCCGGGGTCCGCTCCGGCCCCGCCGCCTCCCCGGCATTGTGCTCGCCGCCGCTTCCATCCCCCTCCACGCCCCCCACCCCGCGCCCGCTCGGCCCCAGCCGCCCGCCCGCGCCCCACTGCGCCCCGCCAGCCCAGCAGCTATGAATATGTAAAATGTCTTTATTGTCCTCTCCCTCTGCCCCGGCCCCGCCGCCCCGCCGCGGACCCGCTCGGGTTCGGGCAAGGCGGCTAGGAGGCGGCAGCGGCGGCCAGCGGAGGAGGAGGGCCGGTGCCGGCGGGCGGGCGGCGGGCGGCGAGCGGCGGCAGGGTGGGCCAGGGGCAGGAGGAGGGCGGTGGATCGCAGCCCCCTTTGCCCCTTGTCTTCCCCCTCCGCCTGGCCGCTCCGAGCCTCTTTCCCCCTTCGCTCGGCGCCCGGCGGGGGCTCCGTGCTCCCCGGCCCCCCATCTCCCCGCCGTTAATTATAATAATCCTGAGTACTAATAAATTATGCTAAGTCGCGGGGGGGGGCAGCGGGAGCCGGGGTTGAGTATGAATATGAATATGTAAAATGCTGTAATGATTACCTGCTGCTGCTGCCGCCGCGGCTGAACTCTCATCTTGACTCGCTGCTCCTCCGTCCGCCATTTTGAATATTTTAACCAAAATCGCCCGGTCGATAAACCCTCCCTCGCTCTGCCTCCCCTCCCCCCTCCCGCCCTGCTTGCCTCCTCCCTCCTCTCCGCCCCCTCCCGCTCCTTCCTCTCCCCGGGCGCGCGCCAGGGGGCGCGCGAGGCCGGCGCTGTTCGCCCCGGCCCCCTCAGAAGAGCTCCACCCCCGTCCCGCGCTCTGCGCACGCGCCTTCGGGCCGCTGTGGCCTTTTGGTAGCTAAAGCAGCGCCCTCAATCTGCCCGTCACCCCTTCGCTTCGTTTTTCGTCTCGGCTCTGCGCATGCGCGCCTTTCTCCACGCGCCTGAAGTGTGGCCGGCGCATGCGCTCCCTCTAGCTCGGAACCAGATTATATAGTGCCCTGGGCGTTTGTGATGTTTTAAGACTTCTCCCCTTTCCTCCCGCTTTGCTTCCCTCCCGGCTTCGCTCCGGTCTCCCCCAGTGGCCCGTGGCATTGTAAATGCAGGGCAAGGAGCACAGCGGCCAGGAGCGTGGGGGCGCGTGGAGGGGCAGTGGGCGGCCCGCGTGCCCTGTGCCCCGTACTTTCTTCAGGCTTTCCGCGCAGTTGAAACATTGGCAACAATGGACAAGCCGCTCCTCGCTAGGTAATTTCCGGCCCTCTGGGCAGGTAGAGGCGGAAACGACCGCAGCGGGGGCCGGGCATGAGACACCTGCTGAGCCACACGCGGGCCTCCCGCTTTAAATTTGAATCCGAACTAATCCCCGCCCCCGGCTCTGCCAATGCAGGAGACCCGGCCCCGGCAAACGCGAGGGGGAGTGTCCTGTGATTGTTTTAATTAGCCCTAAATCTCTTCTGCTCTACTTGCTTCTTACGCCCAGCTGGCTACCTCGGCAACTAGGCGTCTTATTAAGTCGCTAATTTCCGTCCTACCCTTCTTTTCTGCCTTCACGCCCCTCTGACGCCGCTCCCCCCGATCGAAACAGACCCCATCTTCTGAGGCTTTCCCCTCCTTTTTCCCGCCTTGGAACACCTTTTAAAACCTAGCAGTAAGCTGATAACTAATAAAAATGTCGAAATCAACCGTAACTTCATCGTGAATTTTATTTTACTGTGTTTCTCACAGTAAATATGGTATTGGGGAAAGGTTTCCCGTTGCACGTATCTTTCTTGGTAGCTAGTCATAACGTTGCTGAGTTTTATCTTAAATGGTGAAATTCCCTGGACAAAGTCCCAGGTCTAATTATTTTACTAATTCTTAAAGCCCTAAGGTTTTTCTAGGCTTGGTTTTTTGTTTGTTTTTTCAGAATAAAAAGAAAGGTGTATTTCATGGTAAGCAAAGTTTTGTTTTTTGTTTTTTGTTTTTAAATCAGCTCTAGTTAATCTGTCTTGAGAGATAGGACTGAAGCTTAAATTGGGTAGAATTGTCGGTTCTACACTTAAAAACAAAACTGATTTCCAAGTGAGAGCAATTATTTTAACGGCTAAAGTTTTAGTCATTCTAGCATGCTCGTTGAACTCCTTTAACTGTGCAAGTACAGTTAAAGCTATGGTCAGTGACAGGCAACGATTTGGGGGTGGGATTGATTTATTCGTGGTAATTAAGCTTTAGGGTGTGTGTATGAGTGTCTGAACCAAATAATTAGACCTTCCTGTAATCTAATTATTGCGAGCCACGCCAACCAGCACACTTAAGGAAATGAAATATTTAACTAGTTAATCTGGAAATATGGCCTAAGTTATATTCACCAGCATTACTGTAAGAGAAGTCTCAGAATCGTCAACCTTATTGGAAATAGTTAAGTACTATGCCCCTGCTCTGGGGGACACAAATTTGAAATCATCTCCACTAAGAAAAAGAGCTCAAATACCCTTATTTAATTTCCTATCTTCTGTTTAATCCTAGTTTTGCTCTTTGGTTCAAAAAGTAAATTAATATGACCTTCGGAAAGTCATTGAAGCTAGTGTATGTGTTGTGCATTCTTTACTGTTTCACTTCTATAAAAGGAAATTTTCATGGAAAGGATTTTTATTTAAGGAAGGATAGTTCTGTGAGAACAAAAATAGCTTAAAATAGACTGTATCAAAGTTTCCTTTTCCTCCTGATGAGATATTTATGTTTCCAACTGTCCCCAGTGCCTAGCACAATGCCTGGGCATAGTAGGTGTTCATATTTGTTGAAGAAAAATAGTAAATATACAGTTATATATGTTAGGATTATTTGTAAAATTAATGTAGTCTTTTGTTCAATAAAAAATTGTAAACATCTGCATTCTTCCTTGAACTTACTAGGTGCTAAAGATAGGAAAATGTGTAAGACACTACTTTGACCTCAGCAAACTCACATATATTACTAAACAAACAAACAAACAAACAACCTTACAATACCCTGGGAGGTGGAAACTCTTTATCCCAGTTATCTAGGATGGGAAGATTGAGGCATAGAGATGTCAGGTAACTTGCCCAGTGTCACACCACTATTAAGTGTTAGAGCTAAAATTCAAACACAGGCAAGGGACCATACTCTTAACCACTACACTAAGTTATTTGCTTTGGATCAGGCAAAATCTTGGAGATACATATGTTAGGCTGTTCATGCATTGCTATAAAGAAATACCTGACACTTGGTAATTTATAAGAAAAGAGGTTTAATTGACTCATGGGTCTGTAGGCTATACAGGAAGTATAGCACTGGGAAGGACTGTGCTTCTGGGGAGGGGAGGACTCTGGAAGCTTACAGTCATGGTGAAGGCCAAGAAGGAGCTTGTACATCACACAGGAGAACAGGAACAAGAGAAATAGTAGGGGGGCAGATGCCACACACTTTCAAAGGATCATGTCTTACAAGAACTCCCTGTCGTGAGGACAGCACCAAGGGGATGGTGCTAAACCATTCATGAGAAATCTACCCCAATGATCCAATCACCTCTGTATTAGTCTGTTCTTGCACTGTTATAAAGAAATACCTGAGATGGGGTAATTTACAAAGAGGTGTAATTAGCTCCCAGTTCCACAGGCTGTGAGATACACACTTAAACAACCAGATCTCATGAGAATTCACTGTCACCAGAACAGCAAGGGGGAAATCCACCCCCATGATCCAATCACCTCCCTCCAGGCCCCACCACCAAAATTGGGGATTATAATTTGACATGAGATTTGGTGGGGACACAGATTAAACCAGTATCAGTACATGTAGTTCAGTATAGGAAGGGAACACATTAACAAACAATGTCCTTGTATATAATGTCATAATAAAAATATAGGCCAGGTGCAGTAGTCACGCGTAAAA